>NC_143523.1:49394278-49695841 GCF_031878675.1 Megascapheus bottae
GTGTGTCCCTAGCCTATTCCTCTTTCATGCAGCAGTCTGGGAAGGCTTTTTGGAGGAGGTGGCAGAGAGTTCCTGGGTCAAAAGCCAACGCTGAGAGTTTGACCAGTGCAGATTGAGATTTTCTGAAACTCCTAAGAACAGGAACCCAACAAGGGCTCCTCCAGTCCTCGCCGCAGCTCCCGAGTCCTCTCACAACCTCCTCCTCACTCTGGTCTAAGCAGGGCTAGCTGAGAGAGTGTTCACAGCTCCCCTCATTCCATCTCACCTTGGAAACCAAGAGTGAATACACAGATTGCATTCAAGGAACTTGGCATTTATGCACCAGCCCACAAGACTCATTGTGCAATGTTTGGTATACCAGCCTTGATTGTTCTCTGATGGGAATTGGGAAGCTAGGGAGGGAGGCACAGGTCTGGATGGTATGGCAGGGACCTGGACACTGACCTGGAAAGGGCTTCTGCTGGCCACTTCTGCTGGCCCCCTCTGCTACTGCAGCTCTTTATTGTCTCACAGCTCATGCCATCTCCTTCTTCTCATAGCCCTCCCTTGACCCTCTTCAGGTTGCTTTAGTCTGCTTGTGTGGGTGTCACTTCTGGGGTATCTGAGTCAGTGGTGGAGGGTGGGCCCTGACAGCCTGCATTTCTGACAGTTCCCAAAAGCTGGTGGCCCCAAGCCACCATGCCTTCTCACCCTGGCAATGCAGGAGTCCCCCAGAAGCATTACAAACCATCCTTTCCCTGCTCATCCCCTGAACTCAGTATGTTGGGTTGGAGTAGAGACTGAGCTGGGTGTTTTTTAGACTCCCTGTGTGATTCTGTCGTGTGGCTAGTCTTGAGGGGAGCCAGGACTGGTTTTTCTCAGCTCAGAGGAGGCCTGGTACAGTTGCTCTGGTGATCCACTTGGGTGAGCTACAGCTGGCAGGGTGGGGGTGCTGGTTTTGAGGGCTGCCTCCACGCCCTACCTTCCAGTTGGCCACACCTTTGCTCTCTTATAGCATCTCTTTCATATTCTGCAAGTGGTTTAGTAAAATGCACGGTGTCCTGGAGGCTGCAGTCATTGTGGACATGATGGGAAGTTCAAGTCCAAGGGCCATTCATCTCCCTAGGAAATGCCTTGATGTACCAGCTCACACTTGTCTAGGAATGGACAGGAACATGCCATCCCAGGGCCGCTCTCAGATTTTCCTCTGGGACCTATCTCTGCACCTGACTCTTTCTTATTCTTGGCAGGCTGGTGTGGGAGCAGGTCCTCCTTGGTTCCTGGCTGCCTCTTCTCCCTCGCAGACCCGAGCTTTCCTGGCATCCCAATAGATGTGGCTGACATTTCATGTTTCTATGGGAACAGAGTCTAACTGTAGCCAGACAACTAACTAGAGGGAGCTGAGGAGGTGTGTGTGTGTGTGTGTGTGTGTGTGTGTGTGTGTGTGTGTGTGTGTGTGTACATGTGCATGCTCTGGAAATCCAGGGTTCTGGCAAGGGGACTGGCTCTATGTTCTGTCCTGGCTATGGCTGACTCCTTCTGGTGGTTCTCTGGTTCATTGGCTGCTCTTATATCTCCATCACTGACATAATATCTCACGAGGGCCCATCCATCTGCATAATCACCTTCACCTGCTCCCACAAGAGAGTTTAAGAGGCCTGGGCTGTTGGAAAATGACCATAAAGCCTCCATGCAGTTACCTTCAGCAGCTACACCAGCATCTATCTATCACAGGGTAATTACCAGCAGGGAGCTAGACTCCAGGCCCCATGCCTAGTTTTTGTATAGGGCTGAGACTGCTCTGACTGTTGAAAGGGACAAAAGAGAAAGGGAAAGCAGGCTGCACACCAGGTTCCAGGGCAGTTCTGGGTCCTCTGCACACACTGGATGGACTGTGGTGTTCTGATAAAAGAAAAAGAATGACCTGGGAACCAAGACATGAGAAAGGGCATCAATGTTTGTGAAGTAATGCACCTTCTATCTTCTATTAATTACAATAAAAATATATGAAAAAAAAAGAAAAGGAATGACCCTACCAGCTGGTGTGGTGGCTCACAACTGTGGTCCTACTTAATCAAGAGGCTGATATCTAAGGATCGAGGTTCAAAGACAGCTCAGAAAGAAAAGTTTGTGAAATTCCTATCTCCAATTAGCCAGCAAAAAGGTGGGAGTAGAGCTATGGCTGAAGCGGTAGAGTACCAGCTTTGAGTAAAGAAAGCTAAGTGACAGTATACAAGATCTGAGTTCAAGCCCCAGTATTGGCACAAAAATAAAGAAATAAATAAAGATCCTACTCTACCTTCATGTTGTGTTCTATGTCCCCATTTTTTGTTTTGTTTTGTCAGTTGTGGTATTTGAACTCAGGACCTGGACACTGTCTTGGAGCTATTATTATTATTATTATTATTATTATTATTATTATTATTATTGCTCAAGGTTAATGCTCTACCACGTTAAGCCACAACTCAACTTCTGTTTTTTTTTGTTGTTGTTTTTGTTTTCAATGGTTAATTGGAGATAGGAGTCTCATGAACTTTCTTTACCAGGCTGGCTTCACATCTTGATCCTCAGATCCTAGCCTCCTGAGTAGCTAGGATAACAGATGTGAGCAGCCAATTCCTGGCTCCAAATGTTTCTTTCCAATGCCTGTGTGATCTTTTTTTCCATATATTTTTATTGTAATTAATAGAAGGGTTACATTATATTCACCAGATAGAAGGTGCATTACTTCACATACATTGATACCCTTTCTCATGTCTTGCTCCCCATTTCCCTCCCCTCACCCCTACCTGTTTGATCTTGAACAAGCCCTTTCCCTTTCTCTCTGTCTGCCTCTCTCTGAAGCCATTTTCCCACCTACGAAATGAGGGCATTGGACAAAACCATTAGTTTCCAATGGGTGTTCCAAGAAACCCTGAGACTTACTGGCAGGGTTGGGGAGAGACGATGGGGTCAAAGGGAAGGAGTCATCCTCACGTTCTGAAGGCATACAGAGTCTACTTTCACTGACCTGACACCCAGGATTCTACAGGCCACCCATAAAGAATGGTTCCTTGCTACTGGAAGAGGTCTGTGAGGGTTCTGGGATTTATTTGGTGAAGGCAGAAGGTTCAGAGAACCCTGAGATGTGCTTGTCTGCTTTCATTAGTGCCCGTTCAGTACCCAGCTCGATTGTGCTAGATCTAACCTCCCCTCGGGAAAAGAGTTGAGCTCACTGCAGAAAGAGATGAGAGAGTAAGGGTAGCAAAGGTCAGACTCAGGGCCAAAGACAGCCCTGCAAACACAGTGGCGAGAGCCAGCTGCCTGCTGGCCCCCCCCTCACCCCCCGCCCCACGCTGGTGGATGCCGATTCTTATGCTCTGGCCACTTGAAAACTCATGGCATCTGCCTCAGCCCCGCTGCTGCCCCTCAGCTTCCTCGAGGTCAGTGCTGTAGCAATCCTGACTGGGGTATGCCCCATCTTTCCACTTACCCTGGAAGACACTTCAAGGTCCAGAGCTATCTTCTAACTTCTGCTCTGGGGTCTTGAAACTTCAGCCTGGATGTTCCCAATCCCTGGAAGAATGAAGAAAGGCTGGGTGAGGTTGCGGATGTGATGCGGTCATCCTAGGACCCCCAGAAATTGCACTTGGCATAGCTCTTAGCCTGTTCCCCCAGCAGGCCCTGTGGCATCCCAGCCTGGTTCTGCATGTGGGCATGTCAAGAAGGAACAGGATACTCTTTGACACTTGCCATGATGATGGGCTGTGTTCTCGGAACTCAGTTCTGGATCTGTGAACTGGACTCTGCTGTCCAAGTGAAATTATTTTCACTGAGACACACAGTGCATTGTGGAGTTTGCCTAGGGTGCAAGGGGGAGCGAGAGAGAGAGAGAGAGAGAGAGAGAGAGAGAGATGAGAGAGAGAGAGAGAGAGAGAGATGAGAGAGAGAGAGAGAGAGAGGGAGGGAGGGAGGGAGGGTGGGAGAGGGAGGGAGGGAGGGGGGAGGGGAGGAGGGAGGGAGGGAGGGAGGAGAGAGAGAGAGAGAGAGAAGAGAGAGAGAGAGAGAGAGAGAGAGAGAGAGAGAGAGACTTATTTAATGAGCTACGTTTTCATGATTGTAAAGAGCACCTCCAAATGAAAGACTTTTCAAAGCACAGCTTCCAGGTGAAAACAGGGGAGGAGACTTTTCTTGTCCTGGGCCCACATGGATCTCTCACCCCTCCATCTTCATTGACCTTGACTGTTGTCCAGTTCGTGACCGGAAGGGGATCTCTGCCCCAGAAGGGAATTGTGAGACTCTTGTTCTTTCGATCTCTTTCAGGTGGCATGAGCCATTCACATCCATATCCATTCCCTGCTGCTGACATCTGGCACTCCTGTCAAAGGCCCAAAACTACAAGGCAGGCCTCTGATCTTGGACTGGGAAATTTCCAGAACATGAGCTAAATAAACCTTTGCTTCTATGTGCATTAATTGCCTCAAGTATTCTGTCATAGTAGTGTGAAGCTGACCTTCTGCCCTCAAAGAGGCCCCTCTTCCTTTCTCATTAAGACAAGCTCTGAGCAGCAAGGCAGGGCCAGATCAGCCTGGGTTTTCTCCAGATCAAAGGGAGGGCTTAGCACTGAGCCCTGTACCATGTGAGATATACTGCCCTTACTCAGTGGTAACGCCTCCTCCGAGACTGTCAGCTTTATATCAGCTTCTTTTTATCAATATGGGCAAATAATTCTCTAGACATTTATCATTTTAAACTGTCACAGTCCAGTGCCTTTCCTGAGGACCAAAATCAATACTGATCTTGGTTTGAATACTTTTCTGACAAGGTTCCTATTTGTAGATTCACAAGTAGAACTAATGTGTGTTAAAGCTATTCAGTTTGGCATTTTGCAGCCCCATTGACACATTAAATATAGGCGTTCACCACGACGATTAACCTTACAACTATTAAGTAATAAAAATCCTGCATACATATTTATTAGCTGAACATCCGGCTCTAGCATGATGCCTTCCTCGACAAGAAGGGAGTCAGAGAATCAGCTGGGGTGGGGGGGGGAGGAGCTCCTGGCTTACAGAGAGTGGCTGAGAGGGAGACAGGATGTAGGGTCTCCAGGCTAGACATCTTAGTGAGAGGAGACTGCTTTGGCAATGGGGACCCTGATTAAGGGGTTCAGGTTGATGGCAGTAGGGCTGAGGTTATACCAGGATGAGAACTCAGGAAGTCCTTCTGAGGAAGAAGGAAGCCTCCTCTTGGGCCTTAGCTTTTTCATCTGTATGACGAGGTCAGACAAGAACCCAGGGTTTCCTTGTAGGCACGATGTATACACAGAGGGGTCATTCTCTCACCTATTGGGGTCACAGTGCTAGGGGGAACAGTCTGGGGGACTCTGGTGGTTCAGGGGACTGCTCTGGCCAAAGGGAGGGTTGAGGGGATCTGCACCCCACAAACTTTTGGAGTAGACATGAGCGTAGATGTTCCACACGGGGCCGGACTCGTGACTCTAGGAGGCTGTGCCTCTCCTGAGCAGTGTCTGGAAGGGTCCAGAGCACACGTCTCACCAGCATCCTCCATGGAGATGCAGGCAATGCCTTGCCTGTTAGTCATCATTTATGTATTCCACCAGGGCTTCATGATGGCATAGGCGAGGCCTGGAATATGCACTGTCCAATCCTCATAGCCTAGATCAGGTACCCACCATTACAGCCCTGCAGTATGCATGAGCCCTGGCCCAGGCCCAAAAAGAGATCCAGCTGGCCTGCCTGGAAGCAGGGACCTCCACTCTGAGCCTCGCTGGAAGAGCTGGAGTGGATCAGTCGGGTCTGGAGTGAAGAGAAATGGCTAGGCAGGATGAAGGACAACATGGAGGAGTTGGGATATGAGGGCTGCTTGGAAACCGCCAACACCTGTGTCCCCAGCAGTGGCCTCGATAGCAGGAAGGCCACAGGTGTGCATGCTTGGGTCTCGCCAGAACTTGCTTGTGTGGCCTTGCTTTTTCTTTCAGGAGTCAGATCTGCAGTGGAATTCGGTAGGCTCCCCCTGCCTTCAGCACTCCCTCCGGTTTCCTCTCACATTGGCATTTCCATAATGCATTCCCTGCACAGCAAAGCCCACTCTGGGCATCTGCTCCTCAGAGGGTAGTGCATGAAATCCTTCAGAAGTGGAAAGGTAAGGGATGAGGATGAAGGCTGAAGTTGTCCTTTCCATGCCACAGAACAGGAACAAAGACTCAGCTAAGTTCTAAATGAAGATTCTGTGAGCCACAATGGGGAGGGAGTACTATATGTTGTGTATATATACGAATGTGTATGTACACATATATAATTTATATATACTTGCATATTATTTATAAGATATATATGTAATTACTGGGGCTTGATTTCAGGGCTCAAAGTGCTGTCCCTTTTTTCTCTCAAGGCTGGCTCTCTCTCCATCACAACTCAACTTCTGGCTTCTTGCTGATTAGTTGGAGATAAGAGTTCCATAATTTTTCCTGTGTAGGCTGGCTTTGAACCGTGATCCTTCAATCTCAGCCTCCTGAGTAGCTCAGACTACAGATATGAGGCATTGAGCTTGGTGTTCATAACATTTGAAGAGACTGAGGCTCAGAGAAATAAAGACCTTTGGTCAAGGACATCTGGCTTGGCCAGCTGTGTTGTCCTTCACAGTGTCTCTGCACTGACCAGGCACCTGTAGACACACTAAACCTCTCTCCTCTGACTCTGGCTGTCAGGAGGAGACTTCTGCCAGACCATCCTAGGAAGTACAGTGGCCTGGGATACTGAGCCACTTGGAGGAAAGGCCACTGGCTGGGCTATAGAAGATCCTTTACACATGTCAGTTACAAGCCTGAGAGAATATGGGCAGCTTTTACAGTACCATGATTCCACTCAAGACACTTGCCCCCCTGACCTGTCTTGCTTCTCACTGCTCTCTGGGGAGAAGGAGTCCTTAGATAAGGCTTTCTCATGGCCTCAAAGGGTAGGGGAGGGTCCGAGTTTGGCAATTCCACAGGCTGAGTGGCCAGTCACATTACAACCCAGTCCGTGTGGGGGATGCTTTTTTTTTTTTTTTTGCCAGTCCTGGGCTTGAGCTCAGGGCCTGAGCACTGTCCTTGGACTTTCTCAAGGCTAGAGCTCTACCACTTGAGCCTCAGCACCACTTCCGGCTTTTTTCTATGTATGTGGTACCGAGGAATCGAACCCGGGTCTTCATGCATGCTAGGCAAACACTTTAACCACTAGGCCAAACTCCCGGCCTGTGGGATGCTTTTATGCCCAAAGGAGGATAGCCAGTAGCCAGTGGTGGGAGCAGAGGGATGAAACACATTGCTGCTGCCTCAGATGGAGCTGAGGGAGCCTGATGCTTTCACCTGGGGTGGGAGCAGGCAGAGGTAAAGGCTGGCATAGCTCAGCCTTGCAGTTTGGGGGTCAGGGCCATGGATATCTTGAACTGACTCCTGTGGTCTTTTCCAAACCTGCCATGGTTAACAGGTAGGTGCCAAAGTGTTGCTGGTTTGCCTCTGTTTCTATTTTCTATCTTGATGGAAAAATTGTGATTTTCACACTGTCAGGAAACCAATAGGTCTCTGACATGTGTTTTTGTAATCTGTGTAGCTGGTTTCCTGTACTTCTGACAGTTCTATTACATGTCTGACAGTTCTATGAAATTTTTCCTCTGGGAAGCTGAGGGGGGGTGTGTGTGGCATGTACCCCACCCCCCCACCCCAACTCCTCAGTCCCCCCAGGCTAACTTATGTTTGGAGATTAAAGACCAGACTGGATGCCTCTCTTGTTCCTGCCCTGTGTTGGCTGCCAGCTCCCTCCTGAGAGAGGAGGGTGGAATTCATACCAAGAAACCTGCTTGGATGGGAACCTGACAACTCAGCAGCAGAGAGAAACTCTGAGAGGTGAGAAGGGAGGACTCCAGTGCCCACCGGTATTGACTCAGAACTCTGCTGGCTCCACACTGGTCCAGTTCTCTTCTAAAACCAGCCCCACCCCTGTCAGACCACATAGGACAGTGCCAGAGCAGGGAAGTAGCCACATGCTAATGCAGGGTGTGGATGGGGTTCTCTGATGGGTGAGCAGAACCATGATCGCAAGTGCTTGAATGTCCATGCGTGTGCATGCTGAGCTCAGGGTTGACATCAGGGTTGGCTCAGGCCAGGAGTAGTGAAGCCCCAATAGGAGTGTAGGGGTGGAGTTAGTGCTGCATCCACAGATCAAGTGAGTTCTCTGAACACGTTCTCTCCTGTGACTGTGGGCCACACCTGGAAAGTATTAAAGTCCACGCTGGTCTTGGGCACCTGTCAGTGCGCAGTCTACTAGAGGATGAGGAGATCTGCCATCTGGAGTTAAGAGCGTTATCAATCTTCAGGTCAATCGGGGAAAGAACCCAAGCACTGGCTGGGTGTGGTGGCTCAAGCCTATCATCTTAAGTCTTTGGGAGGAAGAGGTAGAGGGGTGGACGATGGTCCAAGCCATCTGAGCATAAAAGTATACTACACTCCAGTTCAACCAATGGCTGTGTACAGTGGCTCAATAACAGCAGCAGCAGTAGTAATGCTATAAATAAGCTTATAATTCTAATTATTCAGGAAGCAGAGACGGAGGAATCATGGCTCATGTTCACTTAAATGGTCACTAAAAATCAGGGACCAGTGGTTCATACCTGTAATCCTAGTTACTCAGGAAGCTGAGATCTGAGGATTGTAGTTCAGAGCCAGCTCGGGCAGGAAAGGTCATGAGATTCTTCTTTCCAATTAGTCATAGAAAATAGCCAGAAGTGGTGCTGTGGCTCAAGTGTTAGAGTGCTAGACTAGAGCAAAAGGAGCTTAGGGAATAGGGCCCAAGCCCAGAGTTCAAATCCCAAGGCTGGAAAGAAAAAGAAGTTCACTGGACTCCATCTCAACCAATGCCTGGGCATGGTGCATGCCTGGCATGACTGTTCTCCTCTAGCAATGTGGAAAATCACACAGGAGGCTCACAGCCCAAGATAGCTGCAGAAAGAGGCCTTGCATCGGAAAGCAAGATGAATAATGCCAAGAGAGGCTGAAAGGGTAGCTCACGTGGTAGGGCACATGTAAGGCCCCGAATTTCATCTCCCTTACTACCAATGAGAGGGAGGGAGTGGTGGAGGGGGCACTGGAAGGAGGGGAACAAGGCTCAGTATCACTGATACAGTGGACCACCGGGCCCCATCCCTGCCTTGTTGGGTGGCCTCTGAAAAAATGAGGAGGGGGGGTGTACATCGTTTCGGGGTTCTCCACCCCATGAAGCACAGGGAAGGTGTCCTTTAGGGGATTCCCCCATCCCATGATAGCAGAAACCCATGCCGCGTCTCAGTCTGGTTTCCAGACATTGTTAAGGGGCCTCTCCATCGACTTAGCCACTCTTGATTTTTTTTTTTTCCCACCATCTATGGAAAACGAGGCGTTGCCATGGCAACTGCCACATTACATGGTGCCGTCCTGACGATGCCTCTGAGATACAGAGCGGCTTCTCAAAGAGATACACTTTTCAACATGTCATGTAGGATTCTGTACTTGTTAGGGAAAATCGCATTTCCAGCAAGATGACATGCTTCTCCCGGGCTTGCCGACGCCGGGCTCACGCCTTCCTTAAACAAAGAATTTCATTCACTGCCTCTCTGCTGTCTGTCTGGGCTGCCACTGGCTAGCCATGTCTCACGAGCCCCTGCTTCCCTTTTACATTAAACGTGAAGCTGGAGTCGAGGGGCTGGGGAGAGTGCAGGGCTCCATCCGCAGGGCCTGGATGCTCAGAATGAGCTTCCCTGTGGCACAAGGGCTGAGGTGCCCCAGATGTAGACCCGAGTAGGTGACTCAGCCCTGGTGCTGCAAGTCAGCTGTCTAGACGGAGCAGGCCTGGGCGCGTGTCTCTGATCTTTCTTCTGCTGGCTTCCCAGCTAGATCTGATATGGTAGGAGAGTGACTGGAAGATGGAGGGTGAACAGCTTTGCCTCATGCCCAGCCCAAAGGGCCTGATGGCTGGGGCTGTGGCCTGGGTACTCAAAGCTCCCCATGTGTTAAATACAACAGTGATGGCGGTGTCCTCTCCACCAGAAAGACGAGAGGGTGTTAAGGACAAGGCTGTCTCAGCTCTGTCTTCCTTGGTGTGATTTGGGATCCTATCCGCCACCTGCCCAGTCCATAGAAGACTGAATTATGCCAGAAGTGACTAGAGAGGCACCTGCAGCTCCCCCTCCCTCAGGACTAGAACCCCCCTCTTCCAAGGACCAGTGCCTCCCTCCCCCAAGGGCCAGAGCCCATCCTCCAAGGACCAAAGCCCTCCTCTACCTTCAAGGATCAGAGCCTCCTTTCTTCCAAATAGTACAGTACATGTGGTTAACTGGCAATGAGAATCTGATAGGCTTTCCTTCCTGGGATGTCTTTGAACCACTATTCTCTGACCTCAGTCTCTTGAGAAGCTAGGTTTGCAGGTATATGCCTGTACTGAGGTGCTCAGCAGACGCCTCCTTGTTATTCTTATCCATGGGGTCTCTCATTTTGATTAGGCTCCTGGCTGTTCTGGATAAACATGGCCCCAGGCTTGCCTCCTAGCTCTGTCTTGGCTTTGCCACTAGGTTCTGGTGAATGGGATGTGGATAGAAGTGCCCCTGGCAAGGAGGGAGGGGTGGATGCTGCTCCTCCTTTTCTGCTAGCTGGAATGCAATCGTGATGCCGTAGCTTAGGCAGCCTTCTTCGTCATGTGGCTGGGAGCCACAGGATAAGGATGGTAGAGTAAAAGGAAAAGAGTGGCTTGTAGCTCTGACAACTTTAAAGCTGCCCTCACCACACTGGTTTGCTTATCCCCAGACTTCTTTTATATGAGAGATAAAAGCTTCTGTTTGCATAAATCACTGTTATTTGGGGGGGGGTTGTGCTTTCTGTTAGTCACAGATGAATCTAGTTCTAATTGATGCAGGTGCAAAGAGCTGAATACCTGCAAGAGAAAATGCTGTCTTAGTTCTAGCCTTTGCATAGACACTTGGAAGATGGGGCTGGTCCAACCAGGGAGTCACATTCCCTTCCTCTTCCCCCCCCCGCCCCCCGCCTCAATCCAGTATGCTGTGATTCTCTTCAGCTTTTACTCATGGTTACAAGATGGCCTCAATAGCTCCAAACATCACATCTTTACCCACCAACTTCCTGAGCTGGAAAAGGTTAAAGGTGCTCTCTTCATCTGTTTGCCTTCTAACTTTAGAGGAAAACCCTCTCTGGGAATTTTAAGCAGAACTCATCTTCCTGGCCAGAACCCAAACTCAAGAGAAGCTGAGGTGATGAGCTTCAGGCTATTTGGCCCTGCAGTGGAGGGAAGCCGGCACTAAGGCTGGGGTGGCTTCTGGACGGAGGGCTAGGACGCCTCCACATGACCTCTCTCCAGGGCAGAGGCTTCTTGAACTTGAGGATGGTTAGCAGATCTCCCAGCAAGCTCCTACCAGTGCAACTCAGATGCTGAGCTTCCTGGGCCCATCCGGGGCGTCCGTGGGCTCCGTTATTGGAAAGGGGGTGGTGTTTCTTCCTGGAATCAATCAGTGCGGAGTTGGAGGACCGAGTGAGCTCACACACGTGGAATGCTGGCTGCTTGTTGGAATTGTGTGTGTGGGGGGGTAACAACGTGACTGGCATTGTTCCTGTCCTCCAGAGGCTGCAGTCCAATGGTCCAGGGTCTGGCTCAGGTGTGGGATTTTTGTTGTTGTTGTTTTTTTGCCAGTCCTGGGTTTGAGCTCAGGGTCTGAGCACTGGCCTTGGCTTTCTCAAGGCCAGAGTTCTACCATTTGAGCCTCAGCACCACTTCCAGCTTTTTTTACTATGTATGTGGTACTGAGGAATGGAACCTGGGTCTTCGTGCATGCTAGGCAAGCACTCTACCACTAGGCCAAACTCCTGGCCCCAGGTGCGGGAAATTTTTTTTTAACAGCATCCTCCTCCTCTTCCTCCTTTTCTTTCTTGTCTCCTTCTTTGCCTGGCCACCCTCCCTCCCTCCCTCCCTCCCTCCCTCCCTCCCTTCCTTCCTTCTTTCCTTCCTTCCTTCCTTCCTTCTTCCTTCACATCTGCCTTTATCTCTCTCTCTTCTTTTCAGTATTGGGGTTTGAATTTAGAGCCAGGCAGTCTACCACTTGAATCTCACCTCCGGCATTTTATTTATTTATTTATTTATTTATTTATTTATTTTTATTTATTTTTTTTGCCAGTCCTGGGCTTGAGCTCAGGGCCTGAGCACTGTCCTTGGACTTTCTCAAGGCTAGAGCTCTACCACTTGAGCCTCAGCACCACTTCCGGCTTTTTTCTATGTATGTGGTACCGAGGAATCGAACCGGGGTCTTCATGCATGCTAGGCAAGCACTTTAACCACTAGGCCAAACTCCCGGCCCCGGCATTTATTTTTTATTTTTATTTTTTTTGGCTGTGGTTGCTTTTTTCAAATGGTGTCATATAATTTTGGATGGACCAGCCTGGACCTTGATCCTCTTACTTGCACTTCTCACACAGCTGGTGTGTGTGTGATACATGAGAAACACCATGCTCAGCTTTATTGGCTGAGATGAGAGCCTCACTATTTTTTGCCTGGGCTGGCCTCAAACCTGGATCCTCTTAATCTCAGCTTCCAGAACCACTGCAATTACAGACATGAGCACTGCATCTGTTTGCTACTAGTTACTTTTAATGCAGAGCCAAGAATAATGGCTGGCACAGAATAAGCATTCAATAAACCTGAGTTCTGTGCACCGTTGTGATCCAGGAGGTAGTTCATGGCTTGGCTCATAGTGGGCTGGGAGTAACTGTGGGTTGAATGAATGGATGAAATGGAGGTTCAAACAAAGAGTGGAGGGCATTATCTTGCCCTCCAGTACTGGGAATGTCACTAGGTCCAGTTCGTGAACATTTGTGTGAACGTCTTTCCCAGGGTCTCTGGGATGCCTGCTTTTTCCTATTCCTGACACAGCCCTGGGGCTGAGGGACCAGCCATCCTCTCCCTCACCCATGGGGGAAATTAAAACCACCATAAGGATGAAGACCCTTGCTTCGAACCCCATAGGCAGTTCTGAGGCTGTGAGCTGGGTTGCCGGGCCCTTCCTGTCCCATCTGGCCACCAGCTTCAGTCTCTGGAGGATGTGTCACAGTCCTTAAGGGGGCCCTGTCCCTTTATGGGGTCCTATCCTGGCTGGGTGGTATGGATTTGTGCTGTAAACAGGACCCATCTGGGAAAAGCCCAGGTGCTGAGTCTCCAACAGCTCTGAGACTAAAAGCTCAGAAGGCTTTGAAATGCAAATATTTTGAAGGAAACATAAGGTAAACATGAGAGCTTACTTTCCCCCTGATGAAAACAATATGCTGTTTGCTCTGAAATGTAAATAGGGCCTAGATCGCTTTTCAAGACAGCCACAGCTCATATTTTTAGGTCTAGGGTAATAGCTATCCTAAAAATACACACAGGCGGCAACCTTCCCACCCCACCAGAATCTGCACCCAGAGAGTCCCACAGCCTCTGTCCAGGCTCACCTCTTCCCATAAAGCTCCTCCCCTTCCCATCCCCCACTCCATAGGCCCCCAACCCTCTTCTATGTCCCCCACACTCCCTTGGAGTTCCTTCTGGATAGAATATAGTATGTGTGTGTGTGGGGGGGTATGATCCACCAATCTGTAGCCTAAGGCATTTCATTGACTTGAAAGAGATTTTATGGTGCATTGAGTTCTAATCAACTTTAATAAGTGTTTAATGCAGGAAGAAGGCTTTGTCCCCTAGCCCTCCCAGCTCCCCCCGCCCCCCCACCTTCCCCAGGCTGGTCAGGAGTGTCGTTGGGCCCCCTGTTGGCCATGAGAGAAAGGACTTCTTCTGGGGCTCGTAGTTTGGGTGGGCCCGGCAAGTGACAGCTGCGGAGAAACGAATAATTAGTGATTTCAACCCTTGATAATGAGTTGTTCCACTATCCTTCTTGGAGCCATGAGAACATCTATCTTATTAATGATCCTGCTCGACAGCCGCCGGCCCAGGCGCCCGCTCCTCAGCCCAATACTCAGGAGTAGAGGTAAAATGTGGCCATTTGTCACCTCTTACGGTGCAGGGATTTCTGGGCATTGTGTGCCTCTAGGGCTGGCTGGGACTATCCATCCCCAGGCTCTGTGTGCCACCCACACTGGGTACTTCTGGTTGCTCCCAGCAAAAGGCATGGCAGAGGCTTAGCATGGCCCCCGTGTCACTTGTGTCTGGAGGGACTTCAACCTGTAGGCTCCTCTTTGAGCCCTTCCTTCCTTCCTCAAACTTAGGATGCTCTGTTCTCACGGCCACTGTGCGTGCAGGCACCTGCTAGGGGCTCAGGGCCCTGCCCCAGCTCTGCACACTTCATTCTTAGAGCTTGGACAGGAAAGCCTGTCTTTCTGCCAGCTTTCCCTGCTGCCCTGTGCTGTCTCATGGAATACATTTAAGGAAATAACAGCCCTTCCTGGCTAGGTTTCCTCAAAGGCAAAGCCCAAGCCAGGAGGGAGCTACAGATCTACCGTCTACCAGCTCCATCTGGTTCACAGATAGGAATCTGTTTGACCTGCACACATCTTAATAATGGAGAAATATCCCCATAAAATTCCACATTTATTGAAAAATTGCAAGACACATTACATTTGTCTTCCCACATGGTTATATCTCGGGCCGGTTGATTTTTCTTTTTTTCTTCTTAAAGACACTTCACCACAGGTCTTACCATTCCCGATGTCCTCCACCTTGCCTGACTGATTCACTTATCTCCTCTTTCTGTTCTGCTGTTTTGAGTACATTTTCATGCCTTATTTTTGTTTAATCAGTAGCACCTGTTTATCAAACGATACTGTAATAAAGAATATCATGGTTAATGGCAATCTAGACCCGAGATCTCCAAGCCTTCAGCCACTTTCTACCTCATGAAGTTCTGAAAACTTTGAGAAGACACAAGAAGCAGTTGACAGATCATTATCAGAGAGATCAAATCAGTGACAACAACCTAGGGATTCATGGGACGCAGCAGAATGTGCCCTACAGTTGCCAGGCTGTGGGACTCAGGTCTGGAGAAATCCTGAAATGCCATTGTTTTCCAGAGGGTGGTGGAGAAGCCTGGTAGGTGGGCAGATTCTGAGATCAGCAGCTCTGCCTTTGACCATCCACCCAACACTATTTGGGTCACTTTTTCTTTATGCTATTCTTGGACTTAGGTGCTGTCCCTTAGCCTTTTGGTTCAAAGCTGTCTTTTACTAATTGAGTCACAGCTTTATCCAGCTTTTAAGTGGTTAGTTTGAGAGTAGAGTCTCCCAGACTGGCTGTGAAACATAATCCTCAGATCTCAGCCCCTTGAGTAGTTGGGATTCCAGGTGTGAGGCATGGAATCTGACCAGTTTGGGTCTCTTGGTCCATTCCTCCCTGGCCTCAGCCAGTATGACTTGGGTTTCTGACTGCCACATATCCCAGGTGGTTGGCACTGGTCACAAGCACAAAGGCACTGAGTAGATAGTAAGACGCAGGAGGCTTTATCAAGTAGGCATGGAGATAAGGTTCATCTGGAGGAGATGAACTTGCATGAATTTCTGTATGACTTTCCAGTATTTGAAGGGATGTCCTCTCCTTGACCCCAGATGTCACCCAGCCTGCATGTGCCTTGGGGTGGACTCATGACCCCCAAAGTGGATGCTGACATGTCTTCACCTTGAATGTGGGTATGAGTACCTCCAGAGGTCAGGGAGAGGCTTCTAACCTCCAGTTGAAGCCTGCATGACAGGTTTAGTGTGGATACACCAGAAGCATCGTACCATGTAAGCAGGGTGAAGGAGAGAATGGTGCCCAGCTCCTCTGAGCTTGATTCTTTCCCCACTGTGGCAGGATGGAGCTTCTGCTTCAGAAAAATCCCAGCAATTCTGGCTGTAGTGCAGCATGGTTCTTTCCAAAGCTTCCTCTCTGCTCAGAGTCTTTGATGAAGACCCACACTCTGACTATGACAACTTGCAGCCTGATTCCAGGAAGACTCAGAGAAGGACAGACTATCAAGATTCCAAAGCCAAGGCCAGCTCTTCTCTCCACCATGCCAAATCCCACTTCCTTATTGGGGGGAGGGCTAGAGGAGAGTACTGGGGTTCAAATTCAGAAGTTGTGCTTGGCTAGTAGACACTACCGCTCGATTCACGCTCCCAACTTTGTACTTTAGTTACATCTCAAATAAGATCTTGTATATTATTTCCATACTGGTTTTGGAATGGGATCCTCTAAATATCAGTCTCTAGAATAGTTGGGATTACAAGCATGCACCATTGTACCAAACCCAATTCCTGTCTCTTATACAAGGCAAGCCAGTTGGTGTCTTTTTCTACTCTACAGTCTCTTGGTCTTGGTCTCTGTTTCTGTCTCCTGCCATGCACGTGTGTGCACCATGACCACTGTAGCTTAGAAACCCTGGGGAAGTGTTTGCCCAATGAAATGTGGACAGAAAGAGCCCACAGACCCACTTCCCTTGCTCTTGTCTCCTGGGATGGGTCTCCTTTGAAAACACTCAGCAACTCAGAAAGGAGGTAATGGGACACCCCAGCACACAGTAGGTGCTTAGGTAAGTGTTAGCCTTTGTTGTGGCAGGCTTGCTGTCTTCCAAGGGCAGCCCAGGTGTTCACACAGGTGCTAATTCATTTAATCTCCCCAACAATCCTGGGAGAGCCGGGGACTGCTATTAACCCCGTTTACAGACTCACCGAGAGGCTATTAGGTTGGAACATACAAAATTGCTGGTTTTGTAGGTCAAACATAGCTTTGGATCGGCAGTTACGTGTGGCTCACAGCTAGCGTGGTTGCAGGTCTCAGAGCTGGGCAGCCTGGCCAAACTACACAGCCTGCACCAAATCGGAGTCCCTCCTGGGTGCCGTACAGTAGGCGCCTGCTCCATTCCTGCACTGAGATGAGGCAGCAGGGCTGATTAGGCAGTAGATGCTCAGTGCGCATGGAACAGGGGCATGTGGGCTATTTGAGGTGATTTCCCTCAAATCCATCTTTACTCATTCCTTCAGTGGCTGGTGTGGATCTTGTCACGTCCTTCTTGAAGCCTTCCCTGACTTCCCTAGCTGTGCAAGGAAGGGCTCAAGGGGAGAAATGGGGCCCTGCTCATCCGGGGACAAGCTAGTGTGGTCAAATGTAGGAGGTGGGATGAGGGCTGGAAATGACCTGAGCCATGGAGAAAAGACCTCTGAGGCCCTGAGGACTTCAGCTCTGCTGTCACTCTAAGAAAGAGCTCCTGTGCCAGACAGCTATGACACAGGCCTGTAATCCTAGCTACTCAGGAGGCTGAGAGCTGAGGAGCATGGCTTGAAGCCAGCCTGGGCAGAAAAGTCTGTGAGATGTATCTACAATTAAACAACCCAAAAGCAAGAAGTAGAGTTATGGCTCAAGTGGCAGAGTACTCACCTTGAGCAAAAAAGCTCAGGGATTGTTCTAGGACTGGTGATCTCTCTCTCTCTCTCTCTCTCTCTCTCTCTCTCTCTCTCTCTCTCTCTCTCTCTCTCTTTCATACACACACACACACACACACACACACACAAAGAATGAGCCTATAGAGAAGTTGCTCCTGGGTCGGAGGCCTCCCTCCAGGGAGGCTTTAAGGGGGTGCAGGAGAATTACCCAGTTTGCCTGGTACCTTCTGGACCTCACTACTCTAGCCTAGTCCAGAGGCCCTGAAGAGAGACAGAAGGTCTTTACTCTGTTCTGGGAGAGCCAAGGGTTTCTCCCATCCCCTGCTTTGCTTCCTTACCTGACTTCCTGAGCCCTGCTCCGGGCTTTAATTTCAGTTCTGACTTGGTCTCGGCGCAGGCCCCATGCTACCTGATTCAGCCCCATTTTCCTTCCAGTCTTTCAGCAAACATACCCTTGGTGCCCATGGCACTTTCAGCCCAGGCTCCATGTCTGTCCTGGCCAGAGCCCCATCTTGTCTGTGGTAGAAAGCGACAAAATACACCAGAATATACTTGAGGGCGTACCTAGGGCTGCCTACGAAAACTTGGGGGGGGGGGGCAAGGAGCCACCAGGTTGCCTCAAATGACTTCAGAGCCAGCTGTCAGAAGAATCCTCCGTGTGTCTCTTCTGGACCAGCTTCCTGGTCTCCTTGCTGGGAGGGCACCTTGCTTGAGGTGTGGTTTAACAACTGGCCCCTGGGATGTGGTCTCTACCGGAAGTTGGTTGGTATTTTTTGTTTACCTTGAACCATGGAAAGGTGGTGGCCCTCTGTATCATCGATGTCACTCACTGCTTGTCCACATGTCAGTGAGGCAGCCGATAACGATTCTCCCCACTCTTTTCTTGAGTTAGAAAACTCGATCACAAGGGAAATCAAGCACTGATTTGTAGCCTTTGTCTACACTAAGTGACATCAGCCACCCCAGATCTTCTGGTGATTGCCTGGTAGTGATCACCCTCATGCCATGTCTCCAGCTCACAGATGCAGCCGAGGGGACAAGCCAGGGGCAGAGAGCAGGGAAATGTCGAGTGAGCCATTGGAAGGTGGGAAGTAATGAGTCCTGGCTTTTGTTGTTTTTTGGTTTTGGTCTAACGTATTTAATTGTGGGTTTTTGGAATCTATTTTTTAAAAATAACATCCATCTTTCATATCCATCTTACACAGTTTCTAAAATGCTGACAACTGGCTTTTGTGAGCTACTAGAAACTGGCCCCAGAATGTCACCCCAGAGTTAACGGGGAGTGGGGAGGAATAAATAATTCAGTGCTTTCAAAATGCTCCAGAGCCCACAGCCATGTTGAGAAAGTCCTCTGCAAATGTCAGTTAACCTTCTGATTTACTGTTATTTTTCTTGTTGAGAACTGGTGTGCTAGAAGTCAGGTTAGGTATAGCTGTTTTTTAATTTTAATTTTTTTTTGTCAGTTGTGGGACTTGAACTCAGGGCCTGGGTGCTGTTCCTGAGCTCCTTCTGCTCAAGGATCATACTCTGCCACTTTGAGCCATGGTGCCACTTGTGGCTTTTTTTGATGGTTAATTGAAGATAAATCTCACAGACTTTCTTGCCTGGTCTGGCTTTGAACCATGAACTTTAGATCTCAGCCTCCTGAGTAGCTAGGATTACAAGTATGACTTTGAGCTACCAGTGCACGACTGGGTTAGGTATATCCTTAGCGAAATTGGGTTCTACCTGAGGACAGGACAGGCAGATACTTTGGAGGTGTTTATTTTTTGTTTTGTTTTGTTTTGTTTTGTTGTTTTTTGTGCTAGGAATGGGGCTTCAATTCAGGGTTTTGTATTCATGCTTTGCTTTTTCATTCAGAACTAATGTTCTAGCACTTGAGCCACATCTCCACTTCCGGTTTTTTGCTTGTTAACTGGAGATAAGAGTGTTAGGGATGTGTCTTCCTGGACTGGCTTCAAAACTTGGCCCTCTGATCTCATCCTATCTCATTCTCCTGAGTGGCTAGGATTACAGGCTGGAGAAGGCTGGACACGTTCTCCTGAGTGAAAGGTTTTTTGTTGTTGTGGTGGTGGTGGTGGTTGTTGCTGTTTGATTTGGTTTGGTTTTTAGCTTGGTCTGGGCTGGGGCCTTTTCACTTTGTCTTCCTGCAGTCACCCCTGGCTCCAGGACACCTGGAGCCATAGGTGCTGCTGGGTGGACCCAGCCTTCCCGAGGGCTTGTCTGGAGGACCTCACAAGGGAGTGTACACATGGGAAGCCACACTTCTCAAGTGCTGTCCATCCACCCTCCATCCGTCCATCCGTCCTTTTGTTCATTGTTGGCTCCCTCCTGCTTTGCTCCCTTGAAGAGTCTGGGATGTTTGCGGCGCCTAGCAACGCTGGGAGTGACATGTTTGTAGAGAGTGGCTCCGTTCCCAGCTCCCTGCTGAGACCAAGAGATGAATCACTGAATGCAAGGAAAGCTCTGAACTTTGGGGCTGAAATCCTGTCCAAATCTCTCTCAGCAGGGAGGGCCAGAGGAGGAGCTAGGAGCAGAGAAATCGGATGAAAGTAATGTGAAGGCTTTCTATTTTATTTACAAAGAACAACCGACAGAAAGACAAAAAGAGATGGGGGCAGAGAGAGGGGAGGGAGAAATATGCCATCCATTTCTACCTCTTGTGCTCTTGTGGTTGCTGGTACCCCTGGAGCATCCACCGCTCTGAGTCTGGGCCTTATCTGGGTATAAGTGGGAATCCTGGCATGGAGGACCCCTTTTATAGAGAAGGGGACTTTCACGTCTGCACTTGCAGTAAACACCAGCAGCAAACTCTCCATGGCTGTGCTGAACTTGGGAGGGTCAAGGGGAAGCACAGTAGAACACCAAAATGTCTTTGCTGGTGGAGTCAAAAGGAGAGGGTTTCGAGGGAGCGGAGGAAACAACAGAGACCCGTGATATCGAGAGAAGTGCTGGATAAAAGGTTCAAATAGTGCCCATTGGATTTGTATCCACTGGGCTTACATTAGGGACCTCTCACAATGATGAAGTCAAAGAGGTCAGGGACAGCCAGGTTGTGCTACGGTGGCAGATGAGAGGACAGCAAGACATAGACACAACATGACAAGTGACTTCCTTCCTGGCTCATTAGCTAAGACAGAAAGGAAGGGACTGGGTGCACCGTAGGGAACTTGCTAAAGGGTATAAGGCAGGTCATGGGTCAGGGATCATGGTGACTTTAGCTATTCAGGAGTCCGAAATAGGAAGAACTAGGTCCAAGGCCAGCTCCCAGGCAAAAAGCAAGAGACTCTACCTACTATGTAAAAGTACAAAGGACCAGGGATGTGATTGGAGTAGAAGAGTGTCTGCCTCTAAAGTACAAGGCCTGAAGTTCAAACCCTAGTATTACAATCCATCCATCCATCCATCCATCCATCATCAATCAAACAAACAAGAAGATAACCGTGACCTTGAAAGAAATGTCACTGTTATTTTTTCCTTTACTATATGTGCTTGTGTGTATAGAACTAAAGACAAGGATAGAGAAGTTGCTGGTTTTTGGAGACCTCTTGAGAATATAGGTGAGTCTAAGTCCTGAGCTGGAACAGGGATCTAATGTGTCATTCTGGACTTGCCATGATGGATCTGGATCATGGACTAATTTTCTTGGAGCCTCAGTGTTGCCATCAGTCCAATGGGGACAGCAACATTTTTCTCTCCTAATAGTGGCAGGCTTGGATGGGAGAAGGTTTGAGGAAGGGTAGGATACATGGCCAGGCCAGCTCCTCAGAGTATTTTGGCACAGAGTTTTGAGCCACAGTGCCTTGGCATTGGCCAGGCAGCTTTCAGGTTTGAAGGTTGAGAAACCTTCCCTAATTTTTACTTTTCTAATTAAGGGCAGTCCTTTAGCTACCGATATACAAATTGCTTTGTAATCTGATTCCACACATGTCTTCGGTGAACTCTGTCCTCCCTGCCATAGTAGACTGCTCTTTGGGCTGGCCTGAGTAGGCTTTAGCAAATATTTGAATAAATGAAGAACGAATGAATGGATGAGAGATGGGGTGCTTCATGAAGATTTGTTAGGTTAGGAAGAAACAGGGATCTCATTTTGCCCTTATAATATTCCTAAGGCAGATGGGAGAACAGATAATGGGGCCTGGGTGGGGATGGAGTTTGATTTGCCGAGAGTGCTTGCTTCTCAGTTCTATTAGCATGAGGTCCTTTGTCATAGAAGGATAGGCTGGTGCTTGCTGGAGATGCCTACTTGAGTGTCACCATGCCACACACTCTTTCTCAGGGTCACCTGGACTCTCCCCCATGAAGAGATGGACTCTCACTCTCCTTTGAATCTAGGCGGAGCCAATCAAATGTGATGGGAAGAGATGCTGTGAGAATTTCAAGGCTGGTCCCTAAGAAGACTCACAGCTTCTGCCTGTGTCCCATGGATTTCTCTCTTGAGATACTCTGTTCGGGAATCCAGACACCGGCCTATGGAACGATCAAGCCAAAGCCAAGCCTGTCCTCTACCCTCTAAGGCTCTGGGTAGGTGCTCTGATGGGAACCCACAGGCAGCCCAAGGGCATAACCCAGGCAGCTGGGATTCCAGATCAGCTACATCTACTAATGCCTTCAGCCTCAGGGAACATCTGCCTGCAGTAGCCTTATAAGACCTGGAGTCAATCCACAGAGCATGGATGATGAGGACAGATGCTTGCTTTAGGTGCTCCAGTTTTGTGGTGGCAAGGGGTAAACTTTGCCTCCAGCTGGAGGTGGGCAGTGACTGCGGGCCATCCCCCTGCCTTTGGAGTAGGATTGGGGATGGATGATGACTTCTGTGGATATGGAGAAAGGTTTAGGGGTAGGATGGGAACTCACACATTGTGTTATGAAGATCCCCTTTAGACTACCCAGGAGCAAAAGATCGAAGGAAGGTTGGGACAATTTCAAAGTCTAGTTTTCTTAAGCAATGACAAATAACCCAAGTTCAAGTGCTTAGGACAAATAAATGTCTTTATGTCCATTCTAGTCTAGTCCTCCATGGAAGACTCCTGGCACAGGGGAAGAATGGAGCATTCTCTTTGGGACAGGTGGCTGACCTCTATATTGCATTTAACTTTCACAACCATCTACAATTATCCCCGTTGTGCAGATAAGGAAAACTGAGTCAGAGAGGGTCGACATGTCCATTCGGCAAATGAATTTTAAAGCTGCATTTCCAGCAGCTGGGCAGGGCCTGACATCCCTATTATTGCTTTGCTGACTTTGTTTAAAACCTGGATCCCGGCAATACTCATCCCCTTGGAAAGGTGGGGCATTAAGGTGTTAATGAACCACTTACCCCAGTTGGAGTGAAGTCCGGTGCCTCTTCTGAGAGTTTGCTGTGGGGAGGGAGCCTAGAGGGGTTATGGGGCTACATTCTGCCTTTGCAGAAGAACAGTGGGACCAGAGCAGGTTGATAGCCCGGCATGGAGTTTGATGGTAGGACTGAACATAAAGAAACTAAAACTCAGCATTTGGGACTCAGAACAAGTCCCCCTAACTAGGTGATGTTTTCCAGGTTCAGAGGTAGGATGTCTATTCCTGCACACAATGGACTCCATCCCAGGCCTGGAGATGCCAGCTTGCCCAAATTGGTCAGCTTCCCTCCTGGGAGAGCTCTGTTTAAATGTAACCTTCAGGGACTGGAGCAAGGGCACAGCAGCAGGAGGGCAGGCAGGGAGAGGTTGGCTTTCTGGTGGATCCTAGAGTCCCTGGAGAGCCATCTTCCACTCGGAGAATTCTGTGCATGTCCGGACTAGGCCCATAGCCCTAAGTCTCTTCCTTGGGATTATCCAAGTCCTAAGAAAGCAGAGGTTACCCAGCAGAGTGATCCTGAGGGGGTACTGAGGAGAAGGCCTGCTTGTTTCCTGGGCTCTGCAGAGAGTGTGCCAGGTGAGCTCAGAGACTCGTGAGCTCAGATACTCAGCATCTGAGAAGGGCAAACTCAGCCTGTCCTGGTATTTGAACCACCTGGCCTAAAAGGGAGGAGCCAACAGTCTGGGTGTTCTGGGAGTCTCTCCAAATCCTAACCTCCATTTCAGGTTGCTCTGTTTCCTCTTCCTCCTCTGCCTCCTCCTCCTCCTCCTCTTCCTCCTCCTCCTCCTCCTCTCTTTCTCTCTCTCTCTCTTTCTCTCTTTCTTTTCTCTGTCTTGCTCTCCCCTCCCTTCTTCCTTCCTTTCATTCTTTCCACAGGTATTTATTGAGCAGAGTGCTAAGTCTTGGGAGAATCTGAGGGGTGCACTAAATAAGTACACACCTTTCAGGAGGGAAGAGGGGAGTGACAGAGGATTATAGGGAATCCTGGTCAAAGCCAGAAGTCTAGGCAGGAGGAGAAGGGTCCAGGATGGAGATACCTAGGATGGTCGAGGAGGAACCCCTGAGGTCATGAAACGAGGATGGATGGATTCAAAAGATAAAGAGCAAAATCTTGGCAGAGCTTAATGAAGCGTTGGTTGGAGCAATAGGAGATCAGAGAAAGGTGTCATCGAGGACCACCAGTCACTGGTGGGTATAGAGCGAGGTTCCCTCAGTAGAGACACCTCACCCTCATCAGGGTTGATCCACTTGTCTCCCTGGTTGGCCAAGCTAGCCCCAAACTTGGACAAAAGCTCTTGTGCGCTTGTGCAGGTCTAGGAAGGGAATCCAGTTGCTCTGTGGCATCCTGGGGAGCCTGGGAGGTCTCAGATAACACCCTTTCTCAGAATCTGCCTCCATCCTTCTGCCCTTGCCAACAGCTCCCAGAAGCTGGACTCTGTCTGGCCATGCTTCCCTTCCCCTGTGTCTGCCTTCCTTCCCAGAGCTTCTCCCCTCCTCATTGCAGAGCAGCCATGACTGACATACCCAGAGACCAATGAACTGCCTAGCTCCGCCTACTACTCAGGGCTTCTGCATCCCTGCTCCTAGCTCTCCTCTTGTCATTCCCCGGATCTCTCTCACTGTGACAGAATAACAGAACCAGTCAGAATAGAACAAGTCCCATTTCTCGGGAAGGAGGAGGGTGAGGGTCCATCTGCATCCCCTTAGAGCAGTCTTGATGTACCCCACCTGGTCACCGGATGCAGGCTTCACAGGAAGCAAAGCTGGGGACCACAGCCTGTAAACATTCCTGCTCCTTTTAGATGGTTGCCAGATGGATTTGGGCCTGGGAGGACTGGGGGAGGGGCTTTGGCAACTGGACTCTCCCCCCACCCCGTGTGTGTGTGTGTGTGTGTGTGTGTGTGTGTGTGTGTGTGTGTGTGTGTGTGTGTGTGTGTGTATCCCTGTTCTTTTCCTGTGAAGAAGCCAGTGTACCACTAACCCACCACTTTGCTTGCATAAGTGTTTCCTCCCTGTGAGCATGAAGTCTTGGTGTTTGATATGTGGTCTCCAATCACGACAATACCTATCTGTATATTACTTGCCCTCATTTTCAGTGACAAAAGTGCTGCATAGAAGGGTGAATGGCTGGGCCCCTTGCATCCTGCTGGAAAGGTGAGCTTTGCCTTTGATCACAGATGCTTCTGCCCTACCTCCCATCCCTCAGGTTTATGAATGCTGAGCTTCTGCTCTTACCAGGAATCCTTCTTACCCTGCAACAGCCATCTTTGTGTGATTGGTGCCAGAGACCAATCCTGTATTGCTGATGGGAGACAGAGAGCAATAAACTTGCCCAGGCCCACACAGCTACTCCGTGGAAGAATGAGAATTGGAATTCACAGGTAGAGACCACCCCCTGCCTCCCCCCCCACCCTTCTTCGGTCATAATGCTCCTTCCACTAGGTACCACCTTCAGCTAACCACAGAAAGTTCCCAGTGGCCTGAAAACATGTGCAGGAGAGCTAGACTGGATGGATAGTGTGGGGGAGGCAGCTATGAATGGGCAGTGTACAGGGCTGGGCTGTGAGTCCTGTCTTGTTATTGGCTTTGACCTTGAGCATTTTGCTTCCCTTCTCTAAGCCTCCTCTGTCCTGAGTGTCAAGTGAGGACATTGGACCAGTGTATAATTTTCCTTAAGCAGTTGCTCTGTGGACAAAACTGCCATGTGAAAACTGGCTCTACAGACAGGCAGGGCAGACTCCTCCCACCCCCACTTTCTTTTCATGAAGCTCCCTGTCCTAGCAGAGCCAGCTCCCTGTCCTGTAGGACTGCCCTGGGGAAGCTGGCCTCTGTCTCCTGGATGAACTGAGCCATCAGCTCTTGGGGGACTCTGAGTGGCTATTTTTCTATCTGGATGCACCACACATAGGACCCTCTCCGTGTGTGTGTGTGTGTGTGTGTGTGTGTGTGTGTGTGTGTGTGTGTGTGTGTGTGTGTGTGTGTGTGTATGTATTTTTCAAGCTGTCTGGCAGGAAAGTAGGCTGGTCTTATCAGAAGCCCTGGGCTCTGGTTTCTGGGAAGAGTCTGAACTCTGTAGCTTTCTTTCCCAGAGTCTGGTGCCAAGCAGGCTGAGCTTCAGTGTCGGGCAAGGCTCCAGGTATTCCGTCAAGCCCTTGTCAGCAACAGTAGACAAAGCAGCTTCATGAGCAACCCAAGGAGCTACAGCAGCAAGCATCAGCCTGCTCTGCTGAAGCTGCAAAATGGGTGCAGGGGTGACATCTCCCAAGGAGAGCCGACTTCCCAAGTTGTGTTGCCTGGGTCTGGATCATGTCCTTAGCAACACCAGGGAAGAATCTGCTATGAGTTTTAGCGAAGACTGAGACAGCTGGGGATGTGGCTCTGTGGTAGGTCACTTGCCTGGCCAGCACAGGGCTCTAGGTTCGATTCTCAGCATGCAAAATGAAACAAAACAGAAGACGGAGACAAGGTGGGAAGCTTTGCAGGTCACTCAGCCTTGTGACTGAGCAGGGTTTGAAGAGCTGTGGGCAGCTTTGTAGAGCAACTGCTTAAAGAAAATTATACACAGGTAAGATTGAGCTGGGGAGTCTCTAGAGCAAGGTGGCTTCTGTGTCCTCTGGTCCCACAGCTTCTATCTATACCATGCTTCATGTAGAGCAGACCCAACACAGCTCAGTGGGTGTGCTACCAGGTGCACTATACTAGCCAGGGTGCCCTGAAAGAGTGATGGGGACACAGAGGGGGTGTCTTGGAGGACTTGGATACATATGAGGGAAGAGCTGTGTGCTGGTGATGTGGTGGCCTTGAGGTGGTGTGTGGGTGGCTCCGCCCTCTGCCTTAGTCCCCTGAGTGGGTGGGCAGTGCCATGGGTTGGCATCTAGGCCCAGAGCTGGCAAGATGCTGTCTTTGTAAACACCTCTCTGGTGTCATGGCTGCCTGGCTATTACAGGGCCATTTATCTCTGTCACCACCATCCTTCCTCTGGGCTTGAGGAGGAGCATCTCAGGCCACCAGAGAGCATGTCTGAGAAGAGGACTGCCTTCTGCCCTGAGCTTCTACATGAAGCTAGGACACGAGGTAGGAAGGAATGGGCCAGGATACTACGGGGGAGGGCTCCATGGCTTTCCACATCCCTTCTGGACTGGAAGATCTTAGAGGGCAAATTCCATAGCCTATTCAACTGCAGTTTCTCACAATGTATATGAGGCTGAGGGTGAGGATGCATGAGCCCAGGGTAGCCTAAACCATGGTTTAGGCTGGGAATCATTATCTTAACAGAGTAACAGAGCTGGTGAGATGTTTGTATCCTTGATGGTGTGTATGTACATATATGTATACATGCTTGCATGTATACATGCTGCTCCTGGGGTCTTGAACTCCAGGCCTGAGCACTATCCTTTAGGTGTTTTTGCTCAAGGCTAGCACACTATCACTAAGCCATGGTTAGTTCCATTTCCATCTTTTTTGGTTTTTGTTTGTTTTCTGGTAGTTAACTGGAGGTAAGAGCCTTAGGGACTTTCCTGTTTGGGCTGTTTTCCAGTCTTGATCCTTCAATCTCAGCATCCTGAGCAGCTAAGATTAGAGGCATGAGCCACCCATGCCAGCCCTCGGTGTGGTTCTGTTTGGGTGCCTCCATGGACCAGCCTTTGGAGGACACTTGCATTTTATCCAGAGTCTGCACCCCCCCCCACCTCCAGGAGGAACTGGCATGTGGCAGAGGGCTTCAGCTGCTATAGCAGGCTGCCTGGGGTCTGTCTGACCTGTCCCACTACCGTCCTGGTTCTTGTCCATGAGAGGGAATGCTTGTGCTATGCTGTTGACTCTCAGGAGGACCTTCTTTTTTTTTATCTTGCAAAAGAGGCTGCTCAGAGAAGTGTGACCCTTCTTTTGCAGAGGGTCATCAGGGTGGTGACATTTTAAAATACTGTTAATAGCTGACATTTATCCAGTGCCACTTGCAGGCGAGGTGCTGAACGTATCCGCATGGCACATCTACACATTATCTAATCTCATCTCCACACCAGGCATGGGCGGGTGGTGGGACAGGTGGGAGGGAGAGCCCCATGGCCCCGATGCTCCACTGTAGCATGGGGACCTCATTTGTCTGCGTGCCTGGCCCCGATGCAGACACAGGGCAGGCTTGTTGCTGCTCTATGCCGGGGCCCCTGAGTGAAAATGGGTGCCTGGGGCTGATGGGTCAAATGAGAGGTGAATGAGTGAATCTCAGACACTTTGATTCTTCCCACAGGACCAAACTGAATCTGAGGCCAATGATATTAGGGATGTGTAGCACTTTCTGTGAGAAGGAGTGTAAGCACAAGTCTGTACAGAGAATGGTCATGGGTTCTGCTCCTCTGGTAGGTTCTGATTCTCTATTCCAACTTTGACTTGCAACTCCATTTCGTTTCTGTGACATAGGGATAATAATGGCATCTATCTGACAGGGTAATTGTAAGAACCAAAGCAGTTGTCATACATAGTTCCCAGAGCTGCCATTTGGCAATAAATGTTATTGTGATTAGTAATTAGTTAGACTCTGGAGTTTACAAGTCAGGTCTATTGATAATGGTATATGTCCATCAGCTGGCAAAATAACAACCAGTATGCTTTCCTTCTGGGGTCCTGGGTTCTTTTGCCTTTCCTACAACCCAGATTGGGCAGCTAAGGTCTGTGAGCCTTCAGCAGAGGGTGTTGAAAGGTTACTCAAGGATCTGGTGGGTTCTGGGACATGACTGGGTCTTCTGGAGATCATGGGAGGTGGCAGGAAAAATACAGAACCAAGCAAGTGGTCTGTGTCAGGGAGAGACATGGACAGCTTCATGATGGCCATGGTGAAGTACCAGGGCAGAACAGTGGACCGAAATCTCTCCATGTGCCCACACGTGTATGCCTGAAGCCCCTCACCCCCAGCCTCACCAGAGACTCACACCAGCCTATCAGGAAAGCTGAGTTACCCAGGCTGTGACTTGCATTTACCAAGGTAAGCCTTGAAGTGATTGAATTTACCTGGAATGGACGAGATTAGAAATTCTGCTTTCAGGACAAAAGAAATGAGAGATCAAGAAAGAAATGAAGTTCAAAGAGAAGAAAAAATGCAAATTATATTTCCTGTACATGGCTTTTGGCTTATGAAAATCCTTCAGCCGTGCGTTTTCCTTCTTGTGTATACAGTCATGCATGGCTTAACTATGGAGTACAGGCTGAGAAATGTGATGTTAGGTAATTTCCCCATGGTGTGAACATCCCAGAGAGTACTTACCCAAACTAAGAGGGTGGTGATTAGGCAATATGTAATCACATGGAACCACACGGTAGTGTAGTGTAACAGTGATTGAGGTGATTACGCTGTGTATGACTATATATATATATATATGTTCTTACATGCATTTATATACATAGTATATAGAATATATGTGCACATGTTTATACTGTTAAATATGCACACACATATTTATTATATATTTATTATATATATTATATATATATATTTCAGTATATATTCCAAAGGAAGGAGAGCAGCAGAAGTTTATTGGCTGTCTCTAGTCATGTCCATCCCATAATGCCACCAGGGCAAGGACAGTGAGTCCATACATTGGGGCTCAGGGAAGGGCAGTGACTTGTGCAGGGCCACAGTTAGGAGCAGCAGCACTGGGGCTGGAACCAGAGTCCAGCTTTAAACTCATAGCTCTGGTTGTTACTTCTGCTTGGGAGTGGGAAGAGGTTATGGGATAAACCTATAGTCCTATGGCCCCAATGCTGGATGGGGAAAATAAAAATTTCTAGGGCTTTAAACCTTGTTCAAGGTCACATGGCAAGAGCAGAGGTGGAATTAGAACCCTGGATCTCGATGCCAGAATAGGAAGATGCTGAGGAAAGAGGCATGGTATGGAAGAGCAAAAACAAACAATGATAAGACAGGAATGACATATAAGACTACCTGAAATAAAGTACACAATCCAGGGATGTTTGCGCATGTGCATACCTGTGCAAGTATGCTTGTGAGTACATGCATAGCCACACATGTACACATGTATATGCATATGGACAGGTATGAGCAAACATTGCATGCTTTGTACTATCTCTGTGCACTATGTGCATGCAAGTATGTGCTTGAATGTGTATATATGTGTGTCCATGCATGGGTATGCATGCATGGGTGTTCTATGTGCATACACCTGTGTATACATATGTGTATATGCATGTACAAGTGTGTATCTGAGTATATATAATATATATATATGTTTGTGCATGTCTGTGTGTGTGTACGTGTGTGTATCAGTTGGAATGTATGGAAATGGCACTGTGACATAGAAGAAGCCAGGAGGTGAGAATGACAGTCAGAGAACGGGACAGACCGAGGGAGAAGAGAGACAGATGGGAAATAGTCCATGAAAGCCAAAACCCTCAAGTCAGACAAATGTTTATTTTATATAGTGTTGATAACAGGCACAAATGCTGATGGAAACTCACAAATAGCATAGTTAGTGCCAGCTCTTTAGACCCTGGTAGAAAGTGCTAGAATATACCTATTCCTAGGGAAGGTCTTGACTTGGCTAGCAGCCCTGGCATTGCACATTACCTGTCAGAAACCTACCTGAGGAGCCTACTTCAGCAGAAGGGGCCTGGAGTTAGAGCCTGGGTGTAGTGCCAGCATGCAGGACCCCAGAGCCATATTCTGTGCAATGGGCATAGCCCTTCCTGCCTTGCCACAATGGACAATAGAAATCAGGCGTTGTAGCTAGTAATGGCTAACACATCAACTGCAGCAACACACAGACTCCAGGAAGGTACAGGGTTTAAGTCAGGGGCACTGTTTTCCTCCAAGGGAAGAGAAACAAAGCAAGGTGGGCCAAGATCACCCCAGACACCTGCTGGAGAGAGCCTCAGGCGGCAGCATGACAGAAGGATCCCGAATGGAGTCTGAAGGACTTCACAGAGTCTGGGGGACTTCCTGATTTGATGAGACACAGCTGAGTATGCAAAGTGCAGAGACAATTAGGGGTGCTGGGATTCCCAGATGGAGGGGTAGGAAGACTAGGAGGGAGGGGAGGGGGAGACCTGGAGATCTGTACAGACATATAATTAAACACCCCTCAAATACAGATCAGAGTTCTGATTTGCACATACATGTGAGAAAATTGCCTGAGGACAGGGACAAAGTCACCTGAAAGGGGTACAGAGACAGAGCATGGGGCATGCCCAAGGCAGGAGTTGATTTTGTTCCACAGGCCAGAATAGAAGCACTTCTCAGTCAGAGAGCACTGAGTACCCTAGTCTATAATCCTATGTCCTGCTAGCCTGAGCAAAACCTCCCTGGTACTTAGAGTCAAATTCTCTGTCTCTGTCTTTCTCTCTATCCCTCCCCCCACCTCTCTCTCTGTGTCTTCTTTTCTCTTCCTCCTCCTCTCTTCCTCCTCCTCCTCCTCCTTCTCCTCTTCTCCTCTTCTTCCTCTTCCTCCTCCAAATCATCATCATCCTTCTTCTTCCTCTCTCTCTCTCTCTGCCCCCTCCTCTGTCTCTCATAGGCTGGAATTGCCCCCAGATCCTTGTACATGCTGAACATCATTCTGTCACTTAAGCTGAACTCCTAGCCCTAACCCCCTCTTCTTACTTTTACTTTTAGGTTCTAAATGGAACACCCTCTCATACCCCTCCCCTTGTCTCTCCTGTTCTGACAATAGGGGTGCTCTATCCCATGGAGCATCCGGCATGGGGTGGACTTCACTTTGGTCTTGTGGTGGTTAGCTAGGCTTTCCATTCTGGGTATTTCCATGTATATTGGATGGGGAGGCTTCAATTCAGGTTCAATTCTTCTGCCTTCTGGAACCTGCTCTGCTGGCGTTTCCCCTTCCCTGGCTCTAAGCATGGGAGAGAGACACTTCTATGGGAGAGCTTGCCTGCCCTTACAGCTTCTTATATGGAGGGACAGGGTGCCTCGCCCCATCCACGGAGGGTGAACCTGCTACCCTAACCCATGGGACAAGATGTCACAGGGGAGCACTTTACAATGTCCTTACCTCCCTGGCTCCATCCTCCCTTTCTCAGAACTGACCTTCCTGTCGGGTTTAATGCCCACAGGGGCTAAGTACCTACGGATGCACCAGGCATTGTCTCCCTGCCTTCCCCAGTGTCTACTGTCTCCGCTCTGCCACCTAGTTTACAGACAAAGGAAGATGCTGCCTTCGGGTCAGCCGTTATGACAACAGGAAGGCAACTACTGCCGTCTCCATGGTGTCACAGTGCAGCACATGCATCGAGGAAGGGGGATAGAGGGTGGGACGGTCTCTGTGTGTCATGTGATTTCATAGGCAGAGGTCTAGACAAGGAATATCAACTGTTGTCATTGGGACCCAGCCATGTGGAAGGATGAAGAGTGTACAGGTCCTTCCCCGGTCCAGCTCCAAACACAGAGCAAGCCCTGCGATGCACAGTCTCCACAATCACCTGCTTGTGTGTGTGTGTGTGCACATGGACACACAGTCTCCACAATCACCTGCTTGTGTGTGTCCATGTGCACGCACACACACACACACACACACACACACACACACACACACACACAGACTTGAGTGGCCAGACACACCACAGGCAAATGCATAGCCTACACACTCAACCTCATTTGCACAATTCTGCCTTTTAAAGAGAGACAGGCAAGTGAGCCTCAAATTCTCAGCAGTTTTCTGCCAGCCCTGGTGATTCTTCCAAAGACAGTGAGCTGTCTGTGCAAAAGAAAGAAAAAGCAATAGCAAAGCTGGGCAGGTAAGTGTCTGGGGATGGGGATGGCAGCCGGGGGGGGGGACGGTCCCTTCAGGGAGCTAGTTTAGGTCCAGGGGATTACGTAAAGTGAGAGCTCCCCTCAGTGTTCCAGCCCATGCTGGAAAGCAGCCATGCAGACAAGTCCAGAGTTCTCCGCTATCCATCAGAAGGTCTGCTGGCTCTCCTTCCTCTGCTGGCCCCGGGTTGGGTACATGTGCCACCCACCCCGGTAAGGGACAGCTGCCAGGTCACGCTGTCAGACTTGGTGCAGAATCATCCCTGTGAAACACTCCTCTTATTTCACAGGTGAGGAAACTTAGGCCAGCACTCAGCACTGACCCATGGCTTTCTGGTATCCCTGGTGACACATGGTGATTTTCAGGTGACTGCCGTACACTGCGCTTCTACTATTGCAGAATCAGCCATGGTTGCACCTGAAAACTTGGAGCCAGAGAGCTGGGTGAGACACTATTCATGCAAATGCCTGTGGGAAATTTGCATGCTGACCTGCAACTCTGGTTCTGGGTGAGGGTGACCGCTTCCTCCCCTCCATGTGCATACCTCCTCCAGGAAGCAAACATTCTTTACATACTTGTTTACCACCCCAGACATGCACGCACGCACGCGCACGCGCGCACACACACACACTCACTCATAACTCATACAGAAAACCTTTCCCAACATGATGAGATTTTCAGAAATAGCTGAGGGGCAGGGCAGGGGTCTTCTTCCCAGGCTGCTTGCCCCTCGAGTCCCAACTATGTCTCCAGGCTGGTGGGTAATGATGTGAATTTTAACCCAATTCCCCCACAAGCACAGACTTTCACAAGGGTGGGGTGAGTATATTTAGCTCCTCTCTTCACATCACTTGTAGGCCATGGCTCAGAGGCAGGCCAACAGGACACACGTCAGAGCAGGGTCCCAAGGCTGCTCTGAGGAGGGAGATGGAGCACATGGACTCCCTGGGGGGAACTTGAAGGATTGTAGGATGACCCACCCTGGGCTGTCCCAGGCCCCAAGAGCAGTGTGTATACCCTGGCCAGAGGCTGAAGGCCATAGTGTGCTTAGAGTGAGATAGTGGCTCACGTGCCCAGAGCCTGGGTCTGGAGGCCTGGAGGTCTAGAGAGGCCATATGAGGTTAGAAGAAAGTTTGATTTGATTCTCAGGGCCAGGAAGTGTTATCTGGAATAGATTAAAAGAGCGAAGGGACAAGCCCTGCTGGGGAACTAGGAAGCTTACCTCGGCAACCTTGACAGAGTGGAGGGCACTGGCATCTAAGGATTACGGAGACTGAAAGGAAGCCACTGTAAAATGGAGGCAGGATAGATCTGGAGAAATATGACATAGTAAATAGCAGATAGGATTTTAAAAACTAACCACTATATTTAGAAACATAGAAGTGGAATCCTTACATTCCTTTGTAAGCTGCAGTATTAGTACATGGAAAAAGGAAAAGAATGAGAGCAGCTTTCTCCCTCTGACCTTGCTTGCTGGAGCCAAATACTTAGTATGCTCTGAAAGCCAAGCAAGGATATCATAACAAAAACACATGTATTGTGGAAAACAAAATACTTGGGAAAATGAGTCCACTCTGGCACAAGTACTTATTTCAAGGATGGACTTCTGTCTTGAAAAATGTATGTCAGCATGCACCCTGTCTCTGAAGGGATGCACAAATATACAGATTAAAGGTTAGTGAGTGGGTCAGTCTTAGACACCCTGAGACAAGATGATAAATGTGGAACATCAGGAAGTGATCAGATGAGCTGATACTGGTAACTCATGTCTATAATCCTAGCTACTCAGGAGGCTGAGATCTGAGGATTGTAGTTCAAAGCCAGCCTGGGCAGAAAAGTCCATGAAAGTCTTATCTCCAGTTAACCACTAGAGAACTGGAAGTAAAGCTGTGACTCAAAAGTGGTAGTACACTAGCCTTGAGCAAAAAATGCTCAGGGATAGTGCCCAGGCCCTGAGTTCAAGCTACATGACCAAAGGATAAATAGGGAGGGGGGCGTGATCAAATTGCCAGGTGTAAAGGATAGAAAGAAAAAAATGAATATCCTAGAAAACTTTTAGTCAAACCCTGCCTTTTATTATCTATACTCCTGCTGTCCAAAAAGCTTGGTGAGTCTGCATTTGAGCACCCATACTATCTGTTTGAGTATGCCTCTGACTTTCTCCTTGCCCAAAGCCTGATGACATGCTTGCCTACTGACTCAAGAAATCGCTGCCAAGTTTTCTTACCATTGTGACTTGTCTAAAAGTTTTCTTTTCTTTTCTTTCTTTCTTTCTTTCTTTCTTTCTTTCTTTCTTTCTTTCTTTCTTTCTCTTTTCTCTTTCTCTTTCTCTTTCTCTTTTTTTCTTTTCTTTTTGTTTTTCTGCCAGTCCAGGGGCTTGATGAACTCAGGGCCTGGGCACTGTCCCTGAGCTTCTTTTGCTCTAGGCTAGCACTCTACCACTTGAGCCGCAGCGCCACTTCCAACTTTTCTGTGTATGTGGCACTGAAAAATCAAACCCAGAGCTTCATGCATGCTAGGCAAGCACTCTACTGCGAAGCCACATTCCCAGCAATTGTCTGGAAATTCTTAGGCCCATAACTGAAGTCAAGAACTTGGGAGTAAAACCTTAAGTGAAGGGTCCTTATGATGGTGGGAAAACTTGGCCAACCATCTCCTGGAAACAATGACACAACCTCTGCCCCTGGGGAATTCAGGCTTGAGGGATCGAATTGGAATAAGTAGGCAGCTGGTAGGTATGTGGGAAGGATGCTGGACCTGAGCAGACTGAGGAGAGCAAGAGGGGCATAGTCACTGAGACAAGTGTCAGGCAAGGATACAGACATGGGATTGGCTGGGGTGGGGGCAGCCCACCATCCCTATGCTGTAGGGATGGGAGACAGGCAGCTAGGGACCCTTCTCCCCTCCCAGACAGCCTCAGGCAGGCAGCATCCAGCCATTGTTTGTCAGCTGGGCTGTCCTGGAGCGGAAGCTTAGAATATTAAAAATCTTCCTTAGGTTTATCTCCACCCCATCTCTCTCATTTGAAATCCCTACAATCAGGGGAGAAAAGTTTCTTTAATCCTCTGGTTCCTATCAGCCTAATTACAGTTTCAATAGACAAACAGGCAGGGCTCTAAGTGACATTGGAGAACACAGAAACACTTCATGGCGGTGCTAATAATGATGTGTGTGTGTGTGTGTGTGTGTGTGTGTGTGTGTGTGTGTGTGAAATCATTTTATGTTGTTGCTTCTCATTTTGGCTGCCTGAATTCATAATGCCTTCAAGTGTCTCATGGAGATTGTTTCCGGGACACAGTGGCAGACTTGCATAAGAAAATAACTCAGCCCAGTGCCTTGCAGCAAATATGCCAGCCACCATTTAAATTTCAATCAGCCCCTCTGTTTGTGTGTGAGTTTCTTGGATGGTTGAAATTAGCAATTTTGAAAAATTGATTAAAATTGCTGGTTTTGTGAAGCCTCCAAGCATCAAAATCAATCTTTCTTTCTTTTTTTCTTTCTTTCTTTATTCCTCTTACTCTTCTCTCTTTTTTAAAAAATATACTCAATTTCTTGTTGAACTCACCACATCTATAATATGAGAAAGCCAGAAGGGTGACAAATAGAAAGGTAGCTTTAGGACTCGATGGGCTGGGCTCCCCTGGCTTTTCTGCTAACCAGCTCTGGTGTGACCTTCTTAATGTTTAAGTCTTTATGAGTCTCTTTTGACTTTTGTCTGTGGAATGAGAGGGGTTGACTGTTCGAGGCATCTCTAGAAGGCTGTTCTCTAACCCTGCTACTACATAATTATAATTATGTGGCATAAGTCAGGCAATAAAATGAGTGGACATGTACAGTGAGAATCTGCATTGAGATGAGTATTCAAATATAACAAATCATACATTTGCTAATATTTTTAAGTTGTAAGCCAGACACGTTGCATGTATTATTTATCTCTATTTGATTATTATGAGAAAACACAATTACCTTCATTAAAATTTTCATTTATTCCCTCATTTATTTATCGTTGTCAGTCATAGGGCTTAAACTTAGGGCCTGGGTGCTGTCTCTGAGCTCTTTTGCTCAAGGTTTAGCACTCTACCACTTTGAGCCATAGCTCCGTTTCCCGTGTTCTGGTGGTTAATTGGAAATATGAGTCTCACAGACTTTCCTACCCTGAACTGTGATCCTCAGATCTCAGCCTTCTAAGTAGCTAGAATTATGGGCATGAGCCACCAGTACCCAGCTCATTTTTAGGTATTAAAATGGTAGCTCACATCCTTTCTGACATCCAGATGAATAGATTCACTTGTCCATGTACAAATTGCTCTGACCTGCCCAGAAATAGGTTTCCTGAGGGTTTACTAATGGTGCTGGGATGTCACATACATTGGTGCTAAATGAATGTCTCCACAGCTTTCACTGGGGCAGTGGATGCTGGCATTGGTGTTTGAAGCAGTCCTGGCTCCTCTGCAATGTGAGTTCTGAGTTGCTATCTCCATTAACTAACAAAAAGCTGGGAATAGAACGTGGCTCAAATGGCAGAGCACCAACTGGGTGTGTGAGGCACTGAATTCAAGCCCGGTACTGGTTCTTTTCATGAGCCTCCACTTGTCTTCAAAGAGGAGCTAGCTGGCTGTCCCTCCAGGTCAGCCTGAGTCAGACGAGTATCATGGCCATTTTCTACCCTTTCCAGGTTACTGAGGCATAGTTGCCAATAATTCTTAATCACAGGAATAATCCATAACCCTTTTAAAAACCAGAGCAAGAATTTTAAAAACTCATGTCTAGCATCTTAACTACTCAAGAAGCTGAGATCTGGAGGATGGAGGTTCGAAGCTAGCCCATGTAGAAAAGTCTGTAAGACTCCAGCTCCAGTCATTCGTCAAAAAGGCCAGCTGGAGGTATGGCTCAAGTGGTAAAGTGTCAACAGCTACCTCAGTGCTTGCCTCAGACTTGCTGGCTAGTTTGAGAATTTCTGGTTTCTTTTTTGAAAAGTGTTCTGATAAGGGAGCTCTGGGTGTATGTGTGTGTGTGTGTGTGTGTGTGTGTGTGTGTGTGTGTGTGATCTCTCCTTTTCAGTGCTCTGACAAGATGGCTTTTAGGAAGATGATTTCTATTATGTTCACAATTTTATATATAGTTATTCAGTCCTTTCTAGGGTTAGGGGGAAAAGAGAGACACTATGAGAAGATCATGTTTTCTAGATCTCAAACTGAATGCCAGTTCATGACCAAAGTTTGTGGCTGTTGGAAATCAGAGATGTCCCTGGACCTTGCTTTCTCAATTGTCAGATGAGCATGCCATCCCACTTTCTGGCCCAGACAGTTTGGAGGGTGTGCATATGGGGCATGTACCTAAATGGGATGTTTGCTGCAATGTCTGGAGCAGGGACAGCTATTCAACCAACAGTGGTTACTGTTTCTTACTAGAGTAAACTGGGCACTTCTCAAGGGGACCCTTTGCAAGCTGCTGTCACCCTGAAGTGTCTGGCCTCTCCATCCATCCAGTGCAATTTCTCCTCTTAAAAGAGGAAGCTGCAGCCCAGAGCAGTAGGTGAAGGAAGCTCATTTCACCAGGAAATGACTTGTTCCTGCTGCCAGACTCTTATTGTAACACACTCAAATTTAGTATAAATCCTTGTGTGTTATGGACCTGCAGGACATTCCTGAATTGTCACGATAACAAACACAGCATCTCCAGTTGGGACTCGCTTGAGCTATTGAGATTTGATCAGTGGGGAGAGTGGCACTAGAGTTTGACTACTTTCTTAGCATAACAATATGCTAAGAAATAATATGGTTCAAGACCTCAGAGCTGGGGAATGCTTTCAATATGTGTGCTGGTGACCACCAGAGTGAAGAAGAGTTTAGAGGCAAGTCCACTGACACCTCCGTCTACTTCAAAGCCTGCCACCAAGAAGGCACTAACAGCTGTGTTTCCCTGGGAGGCTGTGTCTTGTCACCCAGCTGTGTGTAGATGTGACAGGGTTTCAGGCCCCTGGCAGCATGTGAGGTGTATGGCTTCCAACTAGCAGGTTAGCCCAGGGTCGTGAAATCGCTAAGGTTAGCCCCAGCCCACTGTGTCAAGCCATGGGTGTCTGCGTTCCTATAGGGCATGGGGTCTATTAGCCTTATTACCACAAGAGTGCCCACATATTGACTTGGCATGGGTCATTGATTAGTTTTGATCATCCTGATGAGAATTCTGATATTTAACAGATTTTAGCACTCCAGGAAACTCCAGGGAGTCACCTTCCAATGTCTGTCCCCAGGTTTACATTGGCAGAGAAACCCCTAGCTTGATTTCTCTTATAAGCACTTAAAAAAAATGTTTAAGTAGTGTTTTCACTGAGCCAGCGGGAGCCAGACATTGCCTAGATTTTGGTGTCAGAATCACTCTGAGATTCGTTGATTTATGTTCAGACTTTGAGGGATTCTAAGATTCTTGGTGAGATTGGAGAAGTGCTTTTCTGCTTCTTTCTCCTCTGGTTCTTTTCCCTGTCTCCTTCCCAGCCCCTTCCATTTCATCTGTCTTCCCCTTCCTCCTCCTTTTGGATGTCAATCTCACGTTGGTCACACTTGAGCAGGTGGAATGTGTGGCTGTTGACACGTGGGAGAGAAGGATTGTGCCAGCGCCCCTTCCCGCCTTGCTGCTCTGCAAAATCCACAGTGCCTCAATTTTTCTGGCCTCTGCCCTGATAGCTCTCTATTCACATAGATCGAAAAGCAAAACTTGAGCAGATTGAAGGCCTCACCCCTAGCTTTTGTCCTATGCATATATATATATATATAATATTTTTGGTGGGTACTCGGGTTTGCACTCACTTGGCTTTTTTGCTCATGGTTGGTACTTGAGCCATGCCTCCAGCCTTGCTTTATGCTATTTGGCTGGAGATAGAGTCTTAGGGACTTTTCTGCCTAGGTTGACTTCAAACTATGACCCTCCAGGTCTCAGCTTCCTAGGTAGCTGGTATTACAGTCATGAGCCATTGGCATCTGGCCTGAACATTTGTGTGTTTGTGTATGCACACGTGTGTGTGCGCATGTGTGTGTGAGTTTTGTTTTGATAACTTCCCACAATGTCCTCTTTCCCTAGTGTACGTTCAGCCTGGAACCCTGTTCAACTTCAACCCTTTCTACAGCCTGTTCCCAGCAAGCTGGCATTTTACAGACAGGTGAAGGCTGGCGTGCGAGGAGAAGACTGGCCAAGAACTAGCCCTTATGGAGGGCACCAAGGTGCTCTCACATGCGAACCTCAGAATCAGGCTGTAGATGAGCAGCAGAGGTTGCTATCTTCTACGAGGAAGACTCGGGCCCAGAGAGAAGAAGTAACTCTTGTACGAATGCACAGGAAAGAAGTGGCAGACCTGTGATTTGTGCCCAACCATCTAGACCATTATTTGTGCAAAGGAATAACCCCTGATCTTCATCGAGGAAGGAGGCAGCTGGTTATGGAAACTTCTCTGTGAGCTACTGTGTTTGAGAAAGGGCATCAGTGGTCAGAGGCTGGGAGTTCTGACAGACTCTGCTAGATGGAACCTCTGCTTTGAGTAGAGTGGCCCTGATCCTCAGCCTTCTCATCTGCATATCTCCTCTGTGGGGCAACAGGAGGATTCCATGGCCTTCGCACTCTAAAGAGAACATTGGTAGTTTATGCAGAGTCCTTTGGCTAACATTTGTCTGAGCTCATGGTTATGATTAGACTGAGGTGATGCATCTGGCAAGAATGCCATACAAGGGAAGATTCTTTCTCAGGCACTTCCTGCCCGGGGCACATAGCGAGTCAACATAGCTCAGGGCTGCCAACTTTGACCATGACCGTGACCATTTGTTTATGTGGTATTTGGTGGGTTTCCCCTCTGCAGATTACTACTGTGATATCTACATTTAGCCATATATTGCAGTTATATATAATACATAAAAATATTTTTGGGGGGCCAGGAGTTTGGCCTCGTGGTAGAGTGCTTGCCTAACATTCATGAAGACCCAGGTTCGATTCCTTGGTACCACATATATAGAAAAAAAGCTGGAAGTGGTGCTGTGGCTCAAGTAGTAGAGCTCTAGCCCTGAGAAAAGTCCAAGGACAGTGTTCGGGCCCTGAGTTCAAGGCCCATGACTGACAAGGAAAAAAATGTATTTTTTGAGGTTTGAACTTGGGACTTCATGTTTTTCTAGGATGACACTCTACCACGTGAATTCCATTTTTCACAAATTATTTTTGATGCAGGGATCTCATTTCCTGCCCTGGCATGAGCTTAGGCGGCCATGTAACTATTTCGAGCTTTCTGTTATTGCTGGGATGACAGGTGTAGTATTTTCTTTTTAAACTCCTCGCAAAGAATAATATCTTGGGAGAGATGCTTTGACACCATTGAAATACCTAGTTTCTTTGTAAACTTTCATGTGTACTGTACCTTGTCTGCACTAATTGTTGCCAGGTTGTGGTTGCAGTGGTGACTTTCACGTTATCCTCTGCTAACTGAAATTCTTCTCAAAAGATGAGTTGCCCTTATTTATTTTTAATTAACAAATTATTAAACCATAGTGGTGTTAAAAATTCTGATTACAGTTTCATAATCTTGTTATTTGTTTTATTGCTCACACTGTTCCAGGGTCTCTTGGGGTGCTTCCTTTTGGTCTTTGGTTTGGGGGGACAGCAGTCTGTGACCAGTGGAGGTCCAGGACCTGGGGCATCCGACAGGAGTCAGGCAGCAGAACTTGCTTCATGGATGGAGGGCTGGGATGTGAAGTCCAGTGTGTGGGAAGCAGAGGAGAAACAAGCATGGGTTGAGCTTCTGGATGCCCTTCGCCACACAGCCTCTGCCTTGCAGCTCTGACTTCGTCCTGGACCACCAGTATCTCTGGGACCCATCGCACCCCTAGGGAGACTCAGGCTCTGGAAGGAAAGGGCTTGTTAGAGGCGCCAGGGGAGGTTTGTCCTGCAGTACGGGCTATATCCAGGACCTTCATGGCTCCTGAATGTAGGGCACAAGGCAGTTAGAGGCCCAAAGGAATTTGTTCACTGGAGAGCCCAGGAAATGGGAGGCTCTAGTGTACAATCTTCTCCAGAAGGCCCAGGGCAGCTGGCACTGTGCTCTCCTCTCCTTTTGGGCCAGCTGAAAGGGACTAGTGGTCTATGCCAAATTTGGCACAGTGGGGGGTCTCTAATCCCCTCCTGGCTCAGGAATATGGCTTAGCCCATCTGGTGGAGGTGCACCCTGCAAGCCAGTGTCTGCTGGCCTGGGTCTAGGATGCCATGCTGCTTCTTTAGCCCTGCCCAGGCAAGGCCTGGGAGTGTTAGCAGGAGAGCACACCAAAGCCCACCCTGGGCTAGAAGGTGATGACGAGTTCAGTGAGAACCAGGGGCTATATTAATAGAGATCCAGCAGGCAGAGCCTGACAGATGACAAGCCCTGGTGACAGAAGAGCCTGTACCAACTTGTCCAGCACCAGAGCTCTACCAGCCTACGCTGTACAGAGACATAGCTCATCTCATGGAAATAGAAATGAGTCCCTGTAATCCTAGAGTGACATGTGGAAAACAGAGGCTGTGACATCTGCCCAGCTGTTCCAGACCAATGAGGACTTTTCCTTTCTAATTCAGATGTTCCTTGACTCAGAGCAGGGCCAGAATCCCCACAAATCCATAATAAACAGAAAACACTGCAAACAGAAAAAGCATTTAACACATCAAACGTACCAGACTTCATAGATTAGCCTCGCCTAGCTTGAATGTGCTCAGAGCTTACTTCTGCTACGTATAGTCAGCACAATCACACAACACAAAGACAGTTTTTATGATAATGCATTGAGTATCTTATGCAATTTATGATTAAACACTTGTACCCCATAATTACTAGCTGTAGAATATATGGTAGAGTAAGGGCTGATTTTTACCTTGACAGTGCGACTGACTGAGGACTCACTGCCCTGCACCATGAGAGAGAATCATGTCTTAGCCCTATTCTAACCCAGATCCACAATCCCAAGTTCAATTCCCATGGAATGAGCACCACTTTCATGAACTGGGCACCAATTGTATCTACCTACTGGTGTGTGTGTGTGTGTGTGTGTGTGTGTGTGTGTGTGTGTGTGTGTGTGTGTGTTGATACTACATTTGAACTCACTCAGCACTCATGCTCACTTTTACTAGAGTTCTATCATTTGAGCCACACTTACATGTGCACGTTTTTGCTCATTCGTTATTGGGACATCAGAGTCTCCAGTTAGCCAGTGAGTGATGTTCAGGGTTCCATCAGGGTCTGGCAGGTGTATAATTGGTACAGGAGGGTCTGGGTCTGCAGAAAGTGCTGTATATTAATCAGTGAGGGGCACAAGAAGAATGGTGCATGCACGTGTGTGTGCATATGTGCACATGTGCGCCTCTGCTGGGCTGGGGGGTGGCATGTGTTGGTGGAGCTGGCAGCATGAACCTTGGCTGGATCCCCACCCTTGTCTGGCTTTGGCTTTGTGCTTCTTTTCCTGACAGGCCTGAGGAGGCCAAGGCGCGCAGATGGCCATCTGGCTGGCACTTTACGCACGGCCCAGTGCTCTCTCGCAGACTGCTCCTCCCCCGGCTTGAAGCTTCAGTAGAGCCCACAAAGGAGTGACAGCAGGTCATGCAGGCATTGGGGGTGGGGTGCAGAGGGCACAAAAATGGCCTTGGCAGAGCTCTCCACCCCACCCACAACCAATAAAGAGAACTCCATGTCTGTGGTACCCTGGCTCTGAAACGGGGGGTGTAGGGGAGGGAAGCAAGGCCACAGCTGAGAAACTCCAAGACTACTGCTAGTAGGAGAGCTGTGTTCATGAGGCATCCTTCAGCCATCCCTACATTCCATTCCCAGGGACCGGACAGATGGGCTAGACTCAACACATCATCTGTCAATCCATCTATCCATCCATCCATCCATCCATCCATCAATCCATCCATCTATCTATCTGTCTCTTCATCCATTTGTCCTTTCATCTGTTTGTCCACCCATGTATCCATTCATTTGTCCATCCATCCATCCATCTATCCATCCATCCATCCACCCACCCACCTACCCACTATACATACATCCATCCCCACAAACTTGATCGATACACATAGCATGCTAGAATTTATTCTTGGCTCCAGCATGACACCAATATGAAAAAAGGTTAGTGATAAAGGTTATAGTAATATAGTTATAAAGGTTATAGTAATATAGGTTATAGTAATAAAGATTAGTAGCCACTTCTTCCAATTTAATAGTGAATAGCTAAGGAGGATAAGGACAATTCCTCTCAAGCTCTCTGTAGTGATCTTGTCCCCTACAGAGTTTTAGGACATCAGAGACAAGAGGTGCTTGGGAATGAGGTGAGGGTTTGGGGAGCTTTGGCTCCCTGTACTTGCTGTGCCCTGGTAGGGCTACTAAAGTTAGCAGAAACCAGAACTCTACTTCCATTTCAACCCCAGTTACAGTGTGAAATGTGTTTAGCGTATGTCCCGTTGGTATATCAGAGACAGACTAAAATAATACAGTGCTCCATCTTTAATTAAACCTGATCCGGGTACCCTGTGTGTTGCTGGCAAGGCTGTGTTGCAGCCATGCGAGGTGACTGCCCTTCTCTACCTCATCAGCACCATGGAGTTGAAGACGAGGAATATGGCCAGTGGGAATTTGGGACTAACATCTCCACAGGGGGCTGGTTCACACTAATCCATGGCCCACAGACAGCTGGTGGGCAGGCCAGATGCCCCTGGTAACAATGGAGAGGAAGCTGTGGTCAATAAGTGAGGCCTGTTCCCATAAGATGATTTCTGTTCTACCTGATGGAACAGCCCAGTCCCAGGGAACCAGCAGCAACCAAAGCATGACAAGACCAGTGCTGGGATGGCTGTGAGTCACTACAGTCCCCTTCCAAAGAGGTCCTTAACATCTGACCCTTTCAATTCCTCTCATCTAACCCATCATTTGACTTCTCTGAAAGAGGCTAGCCAGAGGCAGTCCTTGCTAAGGACAGGTAAACATTCAGCAGTGGAGCACAAGTGGACCTCTTTCCATTTGTCCCCCTGCCCAGTGTTACTGGGGGCACACACTCATGACCTTCAGTGTTCTCTTAACCTTGAGACCATGGAGATTCTGCCCAAGGAGGCTTAATAGAGTGCCAAGGTTTTTGTCCCAAAGGTGTGTGGGAAGCCAGTCTGGGAACTATTCCATATGTCCAATGAACTGATCAGTCACACAGAGAAGCAAGAAGGAATCCAGGTTAGCCAGAGAACCAGCAGGAGAGGCCCAGCTGAGAGAAATTATCAAGACAGTGTTTCCAAACACTGTCCTCTAATGAGAATCTTTCTAGCTGCAAGCATGTGCCTTACAAATTTCAGACACTAACGTATTGGACAGAAACAAACAAATAAACAAAGTTGAAATGCAAGAAATCTGAGTCTGACAGAAATCTCAATGAAGTCCCTGACTGCTTTGCTTTTTTTTTTTTTAAAGGCAACTAGCAATATCTGGCAAAAAAAAAAAAAATCCCTGTACAGCCTGAATGCCTTTTACCTATTGTTCCATGGGGGAAATGTCACAGACATCTAGACAACGATCACTAGGAAGGAAGAGCTCGGCCCACTTTCTTTTCTTTACTAATGTTCCTTTTGTTGAATTCCGATGAAGCACAAGGAAGACAACCGCACGCAGTTTCATGGAAAGATGGCTGTGTGGAAGGTTGGGGTCTTGTTTTGTGTGGGATCGTCTTTCCCATCTGTGGATGTTGAGGTACTGTCTCCCTGAGTATGAGAGGTGGGGCTACAGGACAGAACAAAGGGGGGCTGAGGTGTCCTGCTGTACCCTCTCCTTCAGCCTCCGTGGGCTAAGGTGGCCTTAAAGAGCTACTCAAGGGTCTGAGCTCTGAGGATCACAATTCAAAGCAGCCCAGGCATGGAAGTGTGTGAGACTCTTAGCTCCAATTAACCACCAGAAAACAGGAAGTGGCGCTGTTGCTCAAGTGGTAGAGTGCTAGCCTTGAGCTAAAGAGCTCAGGGACAGCACACAGGCCCAGAGTTCAAGCCCCATGACTGCCAAAAAAATAAAGGGTAAGCCTGGGCAAGAACTACCCCAGCCTAAGGGCACCACTTGTTCCTCTCTTTTCCCAGCCCTCAGCTGATGGGTAGGGGCTCAGTTCTACCCGGGGCACTATTGTGGGATTTAGGGGCCTTGTAGGCAAGGGTTTCTGGAAAGGAGAGTGGCTCCTTCCTGCCTCTCACCCCTCCTGACCACTCACTCGATCATGAATTGTCTTGATTCTGTTGTGTACAGCAACCATACTGCTGTTAGAAGACTGGGACCTCAGCACTGTGACATCACCCATACCAAAATCAGAGTGCCCTCTGTGAGGGCACCAGCTGTGCCCTCTCTGGTGAAGGCTGAGATGGGGCATTTAGCCAGCATCCCAGGACCCCACTCCAAAATGCTCCAGTGCTCCAGAGTTCTACCTTCTGCAAAGCAGGTCATGTGTCCCCCTTCCCACTTCCTACCCATGTATCTTAATTTTGCCTGCACACACACAAACACCACACACACACACACACACACACACACACACACACACACACAGAGTAAAAGTATCTTGTGCTTCACACCAGCTCCTTTTAGTGTCAGCCACTTTTAGTGTCTTCTTAATGCATCTACCTTTCTTCATAAGAGTTTATTCATCTGTATAGCTTGGATGAGTTTCAGATAAGGCAGGCTCCAGACTAGCCCTTGTTTTTGACCCATCAAAACCCTCGTAAATCAGGATCAGTCTTCTAAGTCAGGCTTCTCTGTTCATAGGATTCTTAGTGTTTCTTTTCACAATGTTCCTAGAAGCTGAGTGCATGAGTTCCACACAACAACTGACTATTTATGTCTAAACTTACTTTTGCTTACTTGATTTTTGCTCACAAAAATCAATATATATGAACGAAAAGGGAAGAGTTATAGTTTAATGCACACTTTTTAAAAGATAATTTTAAAATTGCTGTATTTTATTTTTTGGCAAGCAAGTAGCACTTTGATTTATGCTATGTATGTATGCTTTTAAGTAGATCAAATTGTGTATTTTTGTGAAATAACATGATGTGTTGATATACAAATGCCCTGTGGTACAATTAAACCACTTAACATAGACATCACCTCACAGACTTAACACTTTGTGGTAAGGACAACTACAATGTAGTGTGAGAACCTTTCAAGGGTATTAAGCATTCTTTCCTCCTCCTCTTCTTCCTCCTTTCCTCCCCCTCTTCTTCCTTTGCTGGTACTAGCCTGAGGCTCTTGAGCATGCTCTGTTTGCTTATTTATGACTGGCATGTCACCACTTGAGCCACGCCTCCAGTCCTGCATTTTGCTAGTTATTTTGGAGATGGTTTCTCACAGACTTCTTCTCTGGCTGGTCTTGAACTGTGAACCTACAGATCTCAGTCAAGATTACAGATGTGAGCCACCCGTACTCAGCAATACAAAACATCCTTATTAACTCTGGTCACCACACTGCACAGTAGACCTAATCTGTTTTTGAATAACTGTGATTACTTACGAATGGAATCTGTGTACCTGCTAGACATGGCACTGTTTCTCCAGCTGGTGGTTCCGATTGGATGCCCCCTTCCCCTCTCCCATTCCACACAGACACTCTTGTCATCCTTTTTACTTACTGTAAACTCAGCCTTCTGACTCCTCAAAAGGCTGCAGTGAGGGTAGGGGGGTAGGATGAAGTCTTACAAGCTTGTTGCTCTCATGGGTAGCCAATGAATCTTCAGTATTGCAAGAGTTCTCTTAAATTTTTAGTATGCCCGTCAGTACCTCTGAGTTGGTTGTGAAAATCTGGGGTGACTTAACCCTCAGTTTGGGAACCACTTTGGCAGGTACCTGTGATGTAGCACTGACTGTTGAAATGTAGAGGATGTCTTTGGAGATATTGTTGAGAATGTTTCTCTCACCAGGGAGGAGAAAAAAACCAAAGGTCTCTGCTCTGTTCCTGCCTGTAGTTGGGTCAGCCAAGGAACCCAGCACACTGTGACTGACATCCTGGTCCAGTGGGGGTGAGGACCATGGGAGAAGAGATTGCAGACAGTGCAGGCATGTGGGCTGCAGAGAGACTGGCTGCTGATCCGTAGCTGGTGGTCTCCTCTTAGAAGCACCTGTCTCTACAGTTGCTCAAGTGAGCAGATTCCTTGCCAGAGAATTTATCCTCTGGAGGGCTAGATTCCCAAGAGACCTGCAGCTGCAAGTATCTTTTCTAAAAATCTAGCAAGGCACCTTCAAGAAACAGTGTGGTACTGATTAATTGATCGAGTGACTGATTGCCCATACAAGGGCTTGAACTCAGGGTCTGAGCACTGTCCCTTAGCTGTTTTCATGCAAGGCTAGCACTCCACCACTTGAGCCATAACTCCACTTCTAAATTTTTGCTAGTTAAGTGTAGCTAAGAGTCTCATAGTCCTTCCTGTTTCAGCTGGCTTTGAACCTTGATCTTCAGATCTCAGCCTTCTGAATTGCTAGGATTACAGGCATGAACTATGGGCTTTTTTCTCCCCTGCATTTCAGGTCTACTGTCAACATCTTTAAGACAGCCTGCAATTTTCCACTTGCTTTGCAGCAGAGCACATTGCCAAATTTATTTGACTGAGGAAACCTTTTTTTCCCCCACGGAACCTGATCGTATCTCACACAGTGCTTGTGTGCCAAAAAACACACTTCTGAAAAGATGGTTCAGATCCTTCTTTACAGCTCAGCCCCTACCCGCCCACAGGAGCCTGCAGAGGACTCACACCTCAGCACAGTGCACAACACACATGTGTTTCTGCTCAGTGGGGGAGACTAAATGGAGCCAGATGTACCTGCGCAGCCCACTGCAGAAAAGGCAGTGATTTAATGTCCCAGCTATGCAGGGATTAGTTTGCCAGAGAGCTCCCATGGAGGGGCGGGGCTTCCTGGCCAGCTTGCTAATGGATTCAGCAGAAATGGCTCTGTGGACTGCAGTGTGCCTGACACTGCACATGAATGCCATGTGCATGACACTGAACATAATTTTAGCATCTGTGACACTACACGATGGCAGTATACATGAGTAACATGCACATGACATTGTACACGACTATGGTGTGCATGACATTGTACATGGCTGCAGGGTGAATGACATTACACATGACTGCAATGTGTAGGACAGCAATCTCCACGATATTGCACGACTGCAATGTGCATGTGACTGTAGCTTACATAACCGCAGTGTGCATGGCGCTGCCTGACTGTTGTGTGCCTGATGCAGTACACGACCGCAGGATGCACAACACTGTATGTGACTACAGTGTACATGACTGCAATGTGCAAGCCGCATCCACGAGCAACAACTATGGCCATGTCTGTTCTGTCCTTGATTCCTATATTCACAATGGCTGTGTGGTTCCTGGATGGCCGTGCATTGTACGTGTTACCATGTATCATAACCCACTGGCAATTGGGATCAGACTGTAGCTCCTGGGGATGACAATTAATTATGGCTCTCTTTGGAGCACTTGTGGGCAGCACTCTGTCTTGCCCTAGTTTCTGATCCCTTGGCTTCTGTGGGCCCAGTGTCACAGAACTCTGCAGCCCTCTTAAGGCAGGAACTAGGCCATCCCTCCTCATCTTGGATGTGATTTTCTCCAAGTATTGTCTAGTATCTTTTGGGGTTCTACTCTTTACCCATACCTCGTTTCATCTCTATCCCTACAGGGGAAGAAAAGGTTTCATGACAGGACAGAAGTTCTGAACTCCCTTTTTTGGTAAGTTGTAATTTTGCAGAGAACCCAGCCTTCTTTTTGACCCTCTGGCATCCCTGAAGATTTGTGGGTGAGCTAGATGGGGTCAGGGCAAGGGATTGGCAGAGAGAGACCACAGTGGCAGATGTCTATTCTCCCCGCTGGCTTTGCCTGCTATGGCCCAGGAGAAAACGCCCTGGAAACTGTCTGCCAGGCAGCCAGGCAGCCTGCCAGCAAGCCATACAAAGCCTCCTCTCAAACTCTGGGTCCCTGATGGGGGAGCAGAAGGCAGGCTGGGAGCAAGGTGCAGCCTTGAAAGTGCATGCTCTTATTTGCTCAGCCAGAGGCCAATGCTGACCACCCAATGCTGGTTCTGTCACCTTCAGGTGGGAGTGGGGACTTTCCACTTTCTTGGCTCTTTGAGCCTGTCTTATTCCAGTGGCACAGATTCAGCGGTAGCTTTTCCTTGGTGCTACCTACAGGGCCACAGAGAACTCATATCTATGGTCTGGGGTTCTGGGGGGTGTCTCACAGTAATGTTCCTATATATTTTATCTATTTTTTTCTGTGCCAGTAATAGAGCTTGAACTCAGTGCCCAGGTGGCACTCTACCACTTGAACTACAGCTTCGCTCTCAGCTTTTTCCCAGCTAATTGTTCACAGGAGGCTTGTGGACTTTCTTGCCTGGGCTGGCTTCAAAACACCATTCTCAGATCTCAGCCTCCTGAGTAGCTAGGATTACAGGCATGAGCCACCAGTAACCTGTTCTCTCAGTAGAGCTGAGTCAGTGGTTTCAGGGCTGACTCTGGACCAGTTCAACTGTACCCAGGACCGCTGGCAGAGCAAGGGGACTCCCGGATACCCTCTTAGTGGGTACCAGGACTTGGTCAACTGCACTTGAGATGCAGGCCTCTAATTTAAGGATGGTCAGGTGTAGGAATTATCTAGACTCAGGTGTCAGTGAAAGCTCTTCTTACTGTTCCAGCCTTCTCCACTCCATCCCTGCCTTGTCACTGGATGGGGTCTCTAGGAGGTTTAAAATTACTCTTAGAAAGTCTCCATTTCCTTAGGTTTGAAAATGTAGAGGCTCCAAGTATGTCCTATTCTCTTGTATGCTGGGGAATCCCCACCAGGGCTTGTGGAATCTTTTATTAGGGTTTTATTAGGAAAGGAGGACTAGAGACTTGGGGTGATGACCTGCAGGTACCCCTGTTTGAGGGAAGCTGGAGTGGTGATTCTACTGCTATTGAGAATTCACTGCTTAAAAATACTTATTGTTATTACACAGGTGATGTACAGAAGGGTTACAGTTACATAAATCAAGTAACAACTCCCTTCCTTCTCTCCTCCCTCATTCCCTCTCTCTCTCTCTCTCTCTCTCTCTCTCTCTCTCTCTCTCTCTCTCTCTCTCTCTTTCTTTCTTTCTTTCTTCTTTCTTTCTTTCTGACAATGCCACTCCTTCTCTTGTACTTTCCTACTTTTTCCCTCCCATCCCTACCCACAGGTTATATTGTTTTCAACATAGTTCAATGCTATTTTTTTTTGCCAGTCCTGAGGCTTGAACTCAGGGCCTGGTCACTGTCCTTGGACACTTCTTGCTCAAGGCTAGCACTCTGCCGTTTGAGCAACAGCATCACTTCTGGCTTTTTCTGTGTATGCGGTACTGAGGAATGGAACCTGGGTCTTTGTGTATGCTAGGCGAGCACTCTGCCACCAAGCCAAACTCCTAACACTGTTCATTGCTATTTTTAAGCATGTACAGTCCTGTAATTTTTGTGAAATAGACTTTGGTTTTAGATAGGATTTTCTGAAAGTAATCTTAACATGAGGAAGAGAAGGAAGAGGAAGAAGAAGAGGAGGAGTAAGAAAGGCAGGAGGAGAAAGGAAAAGAGGAATTAGGAGAGGAGGAAGAGTAGAGTTAGGAGAAAGGAGGAAGGGGAGCAGGCGCACAGGAGGAAAGGGGCTGATGATGGGTTCTGGCAAATCTCTCTCCACTTGGTTCCTCCCTCCCTGCCCAGTGAGAGAAGAGCCTGAGCTGGTAGGCTGGAGGACTGGAGACTATACCCCTGCACAAGGGCTCTCCATATTAGCGCCTCTCCCTCTCTGGTCCCAGGCTCTCATTCCACGGATGCCACTGGTACTAGCACTACGTTCTAGCCCCATTTCCCAAGGACACATAAGGAAAACAAGCCACAGCTCCCTGAAGATAGGTCACCTGCTGCCAGCGGACCCCGTCAGGTTCTCCTTTCCCCCCCTGAAGTCTATGGCTTTCATTTCCCCCTTATTTTAACAGCAGTGGAAACTTACTATTCAAAAAGATACCCACAGGAAACTGCCAAGGAAAACAAAGGCAGAAATGATCCCTGTAAATCCGAGCCACCCACCCAGAGGCAGCAGGAGGAACACTGTGGTAGGTACGCAATCCCCGGATCACTTCCTGTGCAACAGATGGGTGGATGGATGCTCCCCTTCAAACATGTGCAGACAGAAGCACAGATGGGCTTTTTAGCCCTCAGAGCTACTCCAGGAGGGGTCTCAAGAGATGAGGTGAGGTGAGGTAACCCACAGAGGTGAGTGGGAGCCATGGTTCCTTCAGCAAAAGGAAGAAGCTGGTGTGGTTGGGTGTGCATGTGTGCACATGTGTATAGGATGGCCGGAGGTGACTACTGACTACAGTGAGGCTGTGGTGAGCCATGAAATATCAGATTGAGCAGCCCAGGTTTCCTCCTAAGGTAAATGGGAGCTATGGAGGGCTCTTGACAAGATACAGGCGGATCTTTTAGGAAAACACTCTGGAGGCCATAAGCAGGAGTTAAGATGTCAGTCACTGGACACTTGAATCTATTGTCTGACCCTACCTACTGCCTCCAGGAAAATCTAGTACCTCAGAAAGAAGGGGAGTACTGGGGACCTTGGCAAGGTGACTGGGTGCTTGTCCAGACAATCTGTCCTTAGAAGCCGATGAGGAGGGTGGAGAAGACAAAGGCTGATGTAAGCCGTGTGGCCCCGAACCATCCCACCTCTCAGAGTGGGCAGCGGGGAAACAAGGGCTGACTGACAGCAACCATCCAGGCTTGTTTCTGAACTTCAGCTTGTCACCCCCCCCCCCCAATACTGTACGTTCCATGTGAGATGAGACCAGGATGGGCTGGGTGTTGCTGACGTTTTCACGTGTCTGGTTTCTGACTCAGGAGATCAATTTTCTGTGTTGGAATCAGCTGAGCTGGGCACTTGCTCCATGTTCTATTGTTCCTAGAAGTTAGGAAGATTTTAAACTGAGTAGGTAGGGGTGGGCTCACAGCTATTGGAAACCAAAGGAGTCTTATACCAAGGGCCAGAGCAGGCTGAGAGGCTGATGGCAGAAAGGAATGAGTGAGTGAGGGTAGAATAAAACAATAACAAAAAATAGAAAAAGTGCCGGATCCTATTATCACACACCTATAATCCTGGCTACTGCAGAGGCTGAGATCTGAGGATTGTACCCAGGGGAAAGAAGATTCACCAAACTACCAAATAGCTGGAAGTAGAGCTGTAGGTCAAGTGGTACCAAGCTGGAAGAAAAAAGCAAAGGGAGGAAGTGGTGCTGTGACTCAAGTGGTAGAGCACTAGCCTTAAGCACAAAGAAGCTCAGAGACAACGTCTAGGCCCTGAGTACAACTGACAAAAACAAAACAAAACAAAAACAAAACTAAGGGACAATGCCCAGGCCTCTAGGCCCTGAGTTCAAGCCCTGGTGCCAACACAAACAAACAAAAGTCAAGCAAAGCAAAGCAAAGCAAAGACACACAAACAGACAAAAGGTATGTTTGCATGGGTGGTCTTTGTCCTTTGTGAGTGATGTCCTCTGAGAAATCAGCTCTAAATGGAATTAGATAAGCCTTTTTTTATTGTAATTAATAGAAGGGTTACATTATATTCACCAGAGAGAAGGCACATTACTTCACATACATTGATACCCTTTCTCATGTCCTGGACTCCATTTCCCTCCCCCAACCCCCGCCCCTCATTTTTCCCCCCTTCCCTATCTGATTTCAAATAACCAAATATGTATATATATAATATATTAGATACCAAGGTAAAATACTGTACCAATATGAGATAACCAAGGGACAGCAAAAGAGATGAGTGATAACAGTACATTAAGGACAACAATCACTCATTCTATGGCTTTTGTTTCTATATCCCGGAGGTCCTTTCTTTTAGTGTCATCCTATATGTCCTTATGTATCTAGGTTTTGCTCTATTGTAAATCTGTGCTAGGAGAGCCCAAGGTTTCTACTGATTATGACAAATGAGGGAAACCATTGAGCCTATGTTCCTTTGAGTCTGGCTTACTTCACTTAATATGATTTTTTCTAAGTCTTTTCATTTCCTTACAAATAGGGCAATGTTGTTCTTTCTGACAGCAGCATAGAATTCCATTGTGTATAAATACCATATCTTCTTGATCCACTCATCAACTGAGGGGCACCTGGGTTGGTTCCATATCTTTGCTATGGTAAATAGTGCTGCAATGAACATCGTTGTGCTAATGGAAGAGAGCCTTCTCTGAAGAAGAAATAAGAATGGCCTATGGACACATGAAGAAATGCTCCACATCTCTGGCCATAAAAGAAATGCAAATCAAAACAACTCTAAGATTCCACCTCACTCCAGTTAGAATGGCCAGGATCAAGAAAATTAATAACAGATGCTGGAGGGGATGTAGCCAGGAGGAATCACTACTACACTGTTGGTAGGAGTGCAAACTCGTTCAACCACTATGGAAAGCAGTATGGCAGTTCCTCAAAAGACTAAACATAGAACTCACCTATGATCCAGCAATTGGTAAATTGGTATTTACCCAATCATCTAGATAAGCTTTTATTATAAGAATGTCTGGGGGGGCCGGGAGTTTGGCCTAGTGGTAGAGTGCTTGCCTAGCATGCATGAAGACCCGGGTTCAATTCCTCGGTACCACATACATAGAAAAAAGCTGGAAGTGGTGCTGAGGCTCAAGTGGTAGAGCTCTAGCCTTGAGAAAGTCCAAGGACAGTGCTCAGGCCCTGAGCTTAAGCCCAGGACTGGCCAAAAAAAAAAAAAAGAATGTCTACAAAAGACTGAGAGCAGGGGAAGATGGGGAGAGCTTTCAGCAACCACACAGATATGAGAACCATAAGAGGAGAGATTAAAGGAAATGTAGGAAAGAGGTGGAGACAAAGGCACAGGTCCAAGAGTCCAGAGCAAACTGACTGAACGGCCTCCAGTTGTTTGCTAGTAGAATCCCATCTTGGGCAGGCTTTCTCATTCTAGGACCCACATCCTGGGCACCACTTTTTCAGGGAGCAGCTGAGTTACAGCAGGTGGATCACCAGAGACACAGGCACAGCCACTAGCCATTGGCACTCTTGCCACAGGCTTTCTGGAGGGAGCTTGGGTGGCTGGGAACTTGGCTCACCCATTCTCACTATGAAAGCAACTCTTTGGAAGAGCCATTGTCTGACATCTTTGTGACACAGGGAACCAGTCTCCTGAGAGCTGCACGCTGGCGTTTCCATCTTCCTCCACAACAGAACTGGCTGGGAAGCTCCATGGATAGAATTTTGCAGCAGAAATACATACTTACGAGCAGCAATACTGTCCTGGACAAGTACATGTCCAGCTCTGCTGCTGGCTTCCTTCTCTCAATATTGAGTTGTAAATGCTAATGCGCCAGCAAATTTCCTCAAATTTCCTTGACAAACTCATCGAAAATAACCTGAAAACCTGCCCAATAGATCCAACTACAGACATACCCTAGTTCAGCTACAATGAAGCTATAGCTTTACACTTATGTGGGTGACTAGATCATGCCAAAATGTCCAGCATGCGCACTATAACAAGAGAGTGTTGAAGCTTTTCTCAGGGGCAACACTGTGGCAGTATTGAGGTTTATCTGAGGCACAGTTATTGCTAATTGAAAATAAGAGTGCTGGGGAGGAGATAAAGGCAGCGTCAAGTTCAGCCTCTGAGTGCATATAGCACTTATTATTATTGTTGTTGTTGTTGTGGTTATTATCATTATTTTGTCAGTCCTGGGTCTTGAACCCAGTACTTGGGCACTATTTCTGAGCTTCTTTTTGCTTAAGGTTAGCACTCTACCACATGAACCACAGTGCCACTTCCAGCATTTTTTATTTAGGTGATACTGAGGAATTGAACTCAGGGCTTCATGCATGCTAGGCGAGCATTCTACCACTAAGCCACATTCCGAGCCCATTTATTATTCTTGCACCAGGATCAAGTTATATTTCAGTAATGCAAACCATCCTAAGTCAGGAACCATCTATATTTTGTCTCCAGAGCATTCTGGTGTGTATCGCTGCCTTTGATACCCTCTGCTGGCCTCTGTACATGATGTGGTGCAGTTAGAACCTCAGCCTTTTGCTTCCTCCCAGATTACAGGCTCATAGGAGAACCCTACATGGACTAGGGACCATTAGAGGGAGCAAAACTATCAGAGCTAGAGCCTGGATCCCTGACACTGGAGTATCATTGACCTGGAGCTGTAGTACCCAATGGGGCAGAGCAATGGGCAGAGGGTTTGAGGCTTGTGTCTTTTGTAGATCTGGTACTGCTTATCTGGCTCTCCCACTACTCCATGCCTGCCCAGGGCAAGCCCCTGGGGGACATCGACGAAGGCATAAGGCAGCCTTCCTGGTTGGAGCTGCTCATGGCAGCCTGAGGATGAGAGGATGGCCGTGTCCTTTGCACCAATCCAGTTGAGGAGGCTCTCCGAGACCCAGGGAACAGGCAGGGTGAAGCCATAAGCTCAGGGCTAGTCTGCAGAGAGATTTGCAGGAGTGGGGGGGGGGGGGGGGAGGAGAGGATTATCTGGCTGTTTTGCTGTCTCCTGGCTTCCCAGGACCACCCCTTTGGGATTGGCTCCAAAGAAGCAAGTGACACCATCATTAGGCCTAAGGAGTCACTAATCCACCCTCCCACTCCGCTGCCTTTCTCCTTTCCTACCTCCCCTTCCGTACACTTTCTTCCGCTTCCTTCCTTTTCCTTCCTCCTCCTCCTTCCTGCTTCCTTTTCCTCCCTCCTCTATTCTCTTCTCTCCTCCTCCCCTGTTCCTACTCCTCCCTCCTCTTTCCCTTCCTCTCCCTCCATGACCTCTGAGAGCACAAAGTATGGCTCCGCCTCAACCCCTCCTCCCAGCCCCATGCTCACTTGCAAAACAAGCACATGGTTCCCCTGACCTTGAGGATCTTCCTGGCCTGGCCACCTTCCAATTATGTGTGACCAGAGGCAGAGGCAGCCCTGCCCCTCTACAGTCTACTGGCTTCACACTGTGTAGGTCAGCTCATGTTTCTTTCCCTACTACCAGGTGCCATGGTTGGAAGGGTGTGAAGACCATGATGTGGCTTCAGTGAAAAACAAAGCCATGCCATACCCAGATTGAGCAGAGCTCCTGGAGGTGAGATGGCAGAGGGAGGTGTGGATGTGGGGTAGGCAAGGAAGGGGAGAGGTCAGTGCAAGGACTTGCAGTGGTCTTTGCTTATCAAGGGCCAAGAGCTTCACAATATGTCACATCTGATTTAATCCCCAGAATCAAAACCATGTAATAGGTTGGGACTCAGTGGGAGCCAGGCTCCTGTGCAAGGCTAGGTAGAAGGCTACAGGGAGAATTCTCAGGACCTAGAGGGAGCTCAGCACACCCTACTGTGGATCGAGAATATTTTGTTTATTCACTCTCTCACTCATTTGATGTGTATTTCTTGGTGCTAGAGATTGAACCTAGAGCCTTGTGATTGCTAAGCAAATGTTCATCACATGAGCCATATTTTCATATTGCCTGTGCATATGTGAGAGAGAGAGAGAGAGCCAGAGATGAGAGCCAGGGTGAGACAGAGTGAGACAAGGTGATGTCACTGAGGGCTTGAACTCAGGGCCTGGAAGTTGTCTCTTAGCATTTTACTCCACACTGGCACTCTACCACTTGAGCCACAGCTCTGCTTCTGGCCAAAATAATCAGGAAAAAGCCAGGCTGGGGAGTGGATCAAGTTGTAGAGGGTCAGCTGAGTGAGCATGAGGCACTGAGTTCAGACCCTAGTACTGCAAAACAGAAAACAAACACAGAGTCATCCACAGCGGAGAGATAAAGGGGCAGGTGGTGGGAGGCAGAGAACGGACCTAAAATGTAGAGGAGTAGCCAGGGCTTTCTTGGATCTTGGCACACCATCCCACATCTCTGAGTCTGTTTTCCTTGTGGATAAATGAGAATGACCTTGCATATTGCTAGCCTTTGTGAGATGGGCAGGACAGGGAGTTGAGCAAAATGCTGACCAGTGTAAAACATGGCTTCACTTCCACCGCCACACAAGGACACTCCAGGTGAGTGTGTGTGTGGGGGGGGATGTGCTGTACATGAGACCCTCGTGTGGCTCTTCCTAAAGTGGGTCCATTAAGCTCCACACACCAAGCCAGCACTTAATAGATGTTAGAAGGAAGGGGTATGCAATCAGAGAGGCTGGGCAATGCTGATTCACGCATGCCTGGTTATTGTAGGAATCCATAATTACATCCTACTGTTTTTCCTAAAGTCCCTGGGGAATGGTGTCTGGGGTCCTGGAACTTAATTTTGTCTTAAGTACTTGAGTGTCACTGGACACCAGTGTCATCCTTTTAAAAAGCAAGGCTGTGCTCATGGTTGAAAGTAACCCCTTGGGAACCATGAGCAGACAAGGAATGAATGAATGGGCTGCAGGGGAAGGGCAGGGGCACGCCAGCAAGCGTGCTTGTGCCTGGGGTGTTAAGAATGTGGCATGTGGAGGTAGGCACATGTGCTAAAGGGTCACTCAGACAAAGATCCACGCATTGAATTATGGCTTAGCGCTTAGCCTGTGGCACCAGTGGGATGTGGTAGAAACTTTAGATGGGAGGAAAACTCAGGAACATGCCCTTGATGAGAATAGTGAGACCCCAGCACTTTCCTCTTCCTGTTTTTCTCTTCCCAGCTATGTGGTGAACAGTTTTGTTCAACCATTGCTCTAATCATGATGGGTCTCCGTGGACCCCAGGCAATCTAATCCTCCAAAACTATGAACCCCAACAAACCTTTCTTCTGTGTAAGTTGATTTTTCTCAGGCATGTGTTACAGCAGTGGGAAACGGACCCAGGGGGCCATTTGTTGGTAAGGTATGTAAAAGACATATCTGCCCAGTGGGGCTGAGGCCGCCTCACAAACCAAAAAAAGGACGATAGAGGTTGAAGAAAGAGGCTTGGGCTTAAGATTGAGGTTTAATGGGTAGCAGAAGAGATAGCTTGCTACTGACTTCTAGGGCCCACTGATTTCTGAAATGAAGATAAATGCCTGGCAGAGAAAAAAAAAAAACCTCTTTGCGAAACACCAGGCTGTGAGTTCCCCTTTGTCAAGTATAGTTTCCCACTGAGCACTCTTTTCTGACAGTCTAGAAGCACTGTTCTATTCTTCCCATGCCCAAAGACACCCCCACCTTAAAAAAAAAGCTTCAACTTTGCTCCAAAGGCAGGAGGATGAAGCAACCCCTTCCAGACCCCAGGAAACCTGAATGCCTGCAGTGGAGAAAGCCAGACTGCTAATTACAGCCCATCTGGGAACTTGCCAAATGGAAGAGAGAGACTTGGGGCCAGGAGCCTGGGTGAAGGGAAGGAAGGAAAATGGTGCAGGGTTATTTATAATCCACTGCTGGCACTGTCTGCCTGAGTTCTTTCAGCTGAGGAAATGCTCCTATCCCTGATGCCAGCGTCTGATCATTATACCCCTGTGCTTGAAGACAATTTTAGTCTCCTGCAGTCACATAAAATCTGCATCCACCACCCAGGATGGAGGCCATAAAGATTCTATAAAAGGGTCACAGACCTCCTTGATGGGTTCAGGCTGTCCCTGGCATTGGGCTCCAGAGCCTCTGCTTACACCAGCCCCACCTTCAGCACCGATAGGAGTCTGTGCATGGGTAGACTTCACCCACCATGGGGGACTCACCTAGGCCTCTCCCCTAGGGCCCCATTCTGGCGCATCCTCACTAATTATCTCAGAGCTTTGTGTACATTTCACCATGGTTTATATATTTCATCTGATGTTTCTCTGGGCTATCTTGTCCCTGGTCACCTCTTATAACCATGCATTCGCAGGTTACCAGCTGTGAACAGGGAAGTGTTGATCTTGGCCTACCTTTGATGCCCCCCTGTATACTCCTAGCTGCATTTCTTCCTACTAGTTCCTAGGTGATATTTCCAAAGCATTTCAGAACTATATGGCCACTTTCAGGAGTAGAAAGATTTTCCTCTCGGGTTTCAAGAAGGTCCATTGTAGTTCCAGGAAAGCCTCTGTCAATATTCAATTCAAGGATTCTCTTTTCAGGGAGTCTAGGGTCTGACCATGTCCCAGTGTGGGGACCAATGTGGATCTGAGGACAGAATGCCATGCATTCTTTCCTCTTTCTTTGTGTCTATTGTCAGGGCCAAGCTGTGTCCTTTCAAAACATGTGTATTGGTGATTGGTGTCCACAGTGTTTTAGATTGAGATCTGACTTTGAAAAACCTTCTCCTTCTCCTCCTCCTCCTCCCCCTTCTTCCTCTTCTTCCTCTTCTTCCTCTTCTTCTTCTTCTTCTTCTTCTTCTTCTTCTTCTTCTTCTTCTTCTTCTTCTTCTTCTTCTTCTTCTCCTTTTGTTTGTCTAGTTTGTTTTCCAGGCTGGCCTGGACCTTGCCACCTTCCTGCCTCAGCTTATGAGCACTGGGATTGCAGACATAAACTATGGAATTCCTTTTTTTTCAGTTCTGGAGCTTGAACTTGGAGCCTGGGCATTGTCTGTAGGTTCTTTTTCTTTTTGCCAGTCTTGGGGCTTGAACTCAAGGCCTGAACACTGTCCTTGGGCTTTCTCAAAGCTAGAGGTCTACCACTTGAGCCACAGCACTATTTCTGGCTTTTTTTCTAGGTATGTGGTATCAAGGAATCAAACCCAGGTCTTTCCGCATGCTAGGTAAGCACTCTACCATTAGGCCAAACTCCTGGCCCCTTATAGGAGTAAATGATGTTTGGTTGGAAATAGAATCTTTACAGAGGTGACCCAAAATTTGGTATCTTCAGTGCAGCACGACTGATTTCTTGACAAGACACCCATGTGACTACAGGAATATATCTGTAAGATAAACAATGCCCAGGATTGAAGACACAAGAATCCTCAAAGGGTCTCCTGAAGCAGACAGAGAGAGCACAAGTCAGCAGCCTGAACTGTGAGAAAAACCTGTATGTTATTTGTAGCCCCAGGAATGTGGGGTTTTGTGCCAGCAACCCTAAGAACTGGTGCATGCTCATGTTTGCAGATCTGCTGCAAGGAAAGTGAAAGGGGGCCCTTGTGGGAACCCAAGCCCCTGGGTGCTATGATGGGTGCAGCGGTATGAGTGGGCAGTGTACACAGAGAATATCTGATGCTAGTGGAAAATCTCTGGCTGTGTGATTGCTCATCTTGTGTGTCTCAGTAAAGACACAGAATTGATTCGGAGTGTTTGACTTTCTGTAGCATTCCTCTTGAAAGATTGGCTAAATATCCACTATCCTTTTAACTGGCCTTTCCTTTGTGCCCTTTGATCTATAACCCCAACTGCTGCAAGCCTATACTTTCTTTTTTTCATATATTTTTATTGTAATTAATAGAAGGGTTACATTATATTCACCAGATAGAAGGTGCATTACTTCACAGACATTGATACCCTTTCTCATGTCTTGGTCCCCATTTCCCTCCCCCACCCCCAAGCCTATACTTTCTAACCCCTAAAAGTGGTAGATGGAAAAGACTTCTTCAGTTTATTATGATTTCTAACTTTTTTATTGTTATTATAAAGGTGATGTACAGAGGGATTCCGGTTACATAAGTCAGGGAAAGAATACACTTTTTGCAACAATGTCACCCTCCCCTCACTTCCTTCAGTTTAATCATGTCAGTCAATTAAATTCATCCTTCGATCTCATAACCACTCATCATTACCGTGTTGCCAGATAGAGCCGGCAGGCCCTAACTTTCCAGGTAACCATTGCTCCTCAGCTCTTCCCTGATTCTTGTAGTCTATGCCCTGCACTGGGTGCCCATTGCTGGGTGTTTTGTGGGCACTCACCACCCAAAGCTAGGCTGTGGACTCCCATGGCTTCCTTGTGAACTGGAGAAACTTCTTTCTGTAGCACAGTGGTCCTGAGGGCAGCTCCTACCATCTCATCATTCCCCACTCCACCAGGTCACCTGATCTGAGCTCAGGGGCAGACAGCATTGTCCCTGTGCTCACTGGGGCACTGCCATCCCAACCCAGGGGTCTGTGATAAAGGCTCCAGCCAGTCCCTGTGCCCTGGGTAAGAGTGTGTTGCTGCAATGCTCTAGGCTCTGGCTGGGAAGTGAGGGGATTGTTTCTCTTTTCTGGAGACTCCCCAATCTTACAAAGGCAGGCAGACAACCACTCTAGCATCTTATGAAATGCAGGGTCCCCTCATGATTGCATGGAACATTCCTTTCTTCTAATTGAGAAGAGTGTGGGGGGTGCTATGAGGGAGTCCGACTGGGTACACACATCTTGGCAAGTCTGGGGAAAAGGGTTCTGTCCACTCCCTTTTGGGATAGGGGAGACTTTGTCACCAGTGTTCCCAGCTTTGGGACTTCAGTAGTGGTTCCATCCCAGCTGGTTCCACAAATCCTGTGTGGCTAAATAGCTTGCTCACCACAGGGGCCACTCTCTCTTCTGTGGTTACCCACAGGCATGGGAGACAGGGAGACAGGAAAGTGAGGCAGAGTGGGTTGGAGTCCAGGCTCTGCAGGTGTGAAGACTCAAGTTCAAGTCCCTGGGCTAAGCTCCCTCAGCCGCAGGTGTGGGTGAAGGGACTCAGTCTTTCTTAGCTTCTAGGATAGAAACAAAGGAAGTGCCTCAGGCCTCCAGCCATGGGCCTCAGGGAACAGAGAAAGGATGGAGCTGCCTGCCAAATCTGTCCTATGTGATTTAAATTCTGAATGTTGGGATGGGCAAAAGCCTTGTCACTGAATCACAACTCATGGGAACTGCTAAGCCAACAACAGCAGCACCAGATTAAGGGGGAAAAAAAGAAAGAAAAGGTTGTGTTATTTTCCAGGCCCTGGTTTCTCACACCTGTAATCCTAGCTAGTCAGGAGATTGAGATCTGAAGATCATGTTTGAAGCAAGCCCAGGCAGACAAGCCTGAGAGACTCTTATCTCTCCAATCACCAGCAATAAGCTAGAAACAGAGACATGGCTCAAGTGCTATTACACTAGCCTTGCGTAGAAAAAAGGTAAAGTGAAAACATGAGGCTCTGAGTTTGAGCCTTAGTACTAGCATACACACACACACACACACACACACACACACACACACACACACATTACTATTAGCTTATTGGAATACACAGGTATCTGAGGTACTAACAACCTTGTTTAACACCTTTTAGAGAGCCCAGGTATAAATTCCTGTGGGATTTTGAAGCACACAATGTGTATTATACCTTCCCACAGTACTCTGGGGCAATCCAGTCCTTGCTAAAACTTGCACAATTGCACGACTGTACATTCAGCAATGTGCTGAGATAAAATCTCATTGATTCTTAAAGGAAGTTAGTGCATGTTGTTGAAAGGACAAAATTGTTGTACACCCCCAGAATGGACTAAAATTATTTTTTATTGCATTGTTATTTAAATTATACAAACATAAAAGTATAAACTCCTTATGCCTTTAGCTCTTACACATACATCAACAGAAACACAATTACAAATTAAATGCAAACAAAACTACAAAACCATTAAAATTCAAATTAATGATATTAATTTACTGTGACAGATAACGTTTGGCGGAGAGTAAAATACACAATGTGGATTGAAGAACATTCCATTAGAAAATCAACCTGTTGTAGGTCATAGTGTCCTGGTGGCTGGGCATGCTGTGACTTCATTAGTGTTATTATCAATATTATTTTATTTTTCATGTATCATAATGAATACACGTTTAACCCCATACTCCCTATTTTGTTAAGCCTGTCAACTTAACAGCACTCCAAAACATAAGAACTTAAAAGCACAAAAAATAGGTAGGTGTCTATAACTCATGCCTGTAATTTTAGTTACTCAGGAGAATGAGATATGAAGAATGAGATTTGAAGCCAACCTGGTCAGGAAAGTCTGCAAGACTCTCATCTTCAATAAATTAGAAAAGGCTGGAAGTAGCACTGTGGCTCAAGTGGTAGAGTGCTAGCCTTGAGTAAAAGAAGCTCGGGGACAGTGCCCAGGCTCTGAGTTCAAGCCCTAGGACCAGCAAAAATAAAAAGCTGAAAGTGTAAGTGTGACTCAAGTGGTAGAGTACCAGCCTTGAGTGAAAAAGCTAGGAGACAGCGCCCAGGCCTGGTTCAAGTCCCAGAATGGACACACACCACTCACAAAGTACAAAAATATATTGTACTGCACAGTGTTTCTCAGTTGGGCAATGCTTATCCACAGTACAGTCTTGCAAGTAGTGCTTACTCAGGCCCTGGCTTGAGAGGTATAAACTTCAGTTCTGTACTGCATGTGGCCCCAGTATGGCTGCATTATTAAGTCTTCTTCCTTCTTATCTCTGTTTTAACAAGCCTAACTCTTTGTTTGCACAGCAGCCTAGGCAGCCATTTGGGCTCTGTTTCTGAAAACAAAACAAAACAAAAACAAACCATAATAGCGAACCCACATATAAACATAAGCTGTGTGTTCCCAGGGCATTATTTGGGCATCACTGAGGGCCTTGCTAATGTTTTTCACATGAAAATATTAACTTAAAGAAGGATAATATTAACTTAAAGAGTACATATCCTTACCTTATTGGCTTCAATTCTCAGGTCTGTGAATTGACCAGTCCATCATTAGCCAAATTTCCCACCTCTCATGAGCATTTGACTAAGAAGAACGTGTTTGATTGAGTCCACTCTGAAATCCCCAGGACAGGGCCAAGAGCTGTGGTTTGGAACACAGGACCTAGGTTTCCATTCTTGGTCCTTCACTGCTGTGCCGTGATCTGTGACATGATCTTGCTAGATTTTGCCTTTTTTATTCTGCTTCGATTTATTTCTTTTCTGAAATACAAATCCCCTCTAGTACACATGCATGGATGGGCACATGCAAATGCATATATGTACATATGCACATGCGGGTATGTGTGTCCTTGAAGGGAGAGACTGAAAGTCCCTGGAGCAAGGGCTCTGCTGCAAACACAATTCCTGACTGCCTCTTTGGGGCTAGAGCATTGTCCAGCAGGTCATCTTCAGAGAGCAGCTGTTTCCCTGGGGCCTTGACCTCTAAACTCTTCAATCATGCCAGGAAGACTGTGGTGGGATTCCTTCTTTTGAAAGCCATAAAGACTCTTTGTAGCTCCAACTATCTCCGATGCTGGGACAAACACTATAGCTCTGGAGATTCTGCCTTCAGGAAGACTCAATATGCTCCTGTCTGGCAGCCTGGACAGACAGAGCAAGTCCAGGGCCAGCTCATTTCATTAGTAATTTGCAGTTTGGCCCTGTGGTAGGAATTTTGTGGTTGGATATCTTCTATCAAATGCATAGAAGGCATTTTTTTAAATTTATTTTACCGTGTGTGTGTGTATGTGTGTGTGTGTGTGTGTGTGTGTGTGTGTGTGTGTCTGTGTGCGCACGCATGTGTGCGTGCCACTACAGATGCATGCACTCAAGACCTAGGCATTGTCCCTTAGCCTTTTCATTCAAGGCTAACACTCTACTATTTGCTCCATAGCTCTCTATATAGCATTTTTTGCAGGTTAATTGGAGATAAGAGTCTCATGCACTTTCCTGTCCAGGCTGGCTTCAAACCTCAGCACTCAGATCTCAGCCTCGGAGTAGCTAGACTCAAGGTGTGAGTCTACTGGTACTCAACGATCAAAGCAATTTTTAGGGATGATCGTCTTAGACAACGCATCCCTCCTACTTCTACTTGTAAGGTTTTTTTTTTTTCTTTGTAAGATGATTTCTTTGAAAGGAAGTCTAAGTGCTAATGAACTCATTCTTTCATTCTGTTGAAACAAAGAAGTCTACACTTGCCCCTCAGACATTCTAATCGGCATGTGGCTCATGCTTGTGAGACCCGCAGAGTCGATAGACTAACAGCTCAAAGACATTTGACATTTTAGTTATTCATGTAGCCTTGCTCAGGGCATATGGACAATTACAACACCGAAAGAGGGATCTTCCAGCACTCACTGCCACCAATCCGGCATTGCATCCCAGGAGAACCCAGGGACAAGCAGGTGAACAGAATTCCATGTCCATCTGATCTGGGGTTAAATGCTCTGGTGCAGAGTTTAAGGCAGGGTTTTGCTAAGGAGACTTCCTGATCCAGGGTCCTGACAGAATACTTGGATCTGCAGTGCCTGAGGCAGATTCTGTTGCTCTGGAGGGCAGAGTGGTGTTTGCAGGATAGGGGACAACTCCAGTTCTCCTGTGGGACTTCTGTAAGGATCCATCAAAAATGAGCACTGGTGGCTTGAACCATGTGAAGCTCTCCTGTGGCTCTGACAAGCCCTGGTGGGAGGGGGAAGGCCTGAGAAGGCTCCAGGAGAAAGAGGGGGCAGCCGTTGGAGATAGGGCATAAAGACAGCTCTCTGTAGAAGTTTTGCTATAAATGGAAGTTTTATTTTCAGCCTGGTGTTGATAAGGAAGCATTTTGTGTCACTTTTTAATGGGCAGACAGTATTTTAATCCCTTCTATGTATTAACTCTTAATTTACCAAGAATTAAAAATTAGAATTTCCTTTGCCAGGATGAAGCACAGAAAGGTGAAATAACTTACCTAAGGCCACCCACTGACTAAGGAGCAGAGCTGGGATTTGAACCTTGGCAAGAGGCTCTAAAGCCATGCTTGGCTCTATGTGGTATGTGCGTTCGTGAATTCAAGGAGAGAGGAAATTGATGGTGTAGGCTGAGCGTGGAAAGATTGCTAGAAGCTTGTCCTTGAAGCAGATGAGAGAGGATGGGACTGTAGGCAGGTGGAGGAGCAGTCCACAGCTGACAGGACGTCACAGGAAGATAGAGCAGGGGCAGGGACACAAACTCTCAGAGTCTGTGAGATCTTTGGTACAGGGAGCTGCTGATGGCTTGCAGACTTGGTTGGTGAGCCCAGGAGGAGGAAGTCAGTTCTAGACAGCACAGGGAATCTGCTGGAGGATGGAGGGCACGGGGTCAGACTATTTCCTTCTAGTGCTTATTAGTATTAAAGTGGGGTCTCTCTCTTCCCGTGTGTATGTATATGCGTGTATGTGGACATGCATGCCAATACTGTGGCTTGAACCTCAGGGCCTGAGCATTGTCCCTTAGCTTTTCCATTCAAGGCTAGTGCTCTGTTACTTGAACCACAGCTCCTCTTCTAGTTGGTAGTTGGAGATAGAGTCACGGCATCCAGCATGGTTTCCAGGAGCTAGGATTGTCAGCTCCCAGCTTCTTGAGTAGCTAGGATTCCAGGAGGGAGCTTTGGTAAGGAATCTTTTGTGTTATCTTGTCTCACAGTTCTGGTCCTGGCCTCCCCTATGAGGTGGCCTACATGTGGGTAATGGGAGATCTGAGCCAGGATGCTCTGCAGCTGGCTAAAGCTCAAGCTCAGGATGCTGGGCTGGGGGATGGAGAAGCAGGCAGGGTGCAGAGGGATGCTGGTGGCAGTGACCTACAAAGCAGTAGCCTGGAAACCTTTATACCTCTTCATCTGGGGTTAGGGTCCCCATAAGCTGGCCAATAAACCACGAGGGATAGCTTTCAATTATAGATGTAGAGGTACCAAATCAGGGTTGGGATAAATTATTTATGCTGAGACCTGCTAGGGAGGGAGGAAAAGGAAAGAGGGAGGGAGGGCCTGGTCTGCAGAGCTAGTTTGTTTTAATAAACTGCCTGGGAGGTTGCAGTGGGGTGGGTGGGATGCGAGAGTGGCTTAGAAGAAGCCCAGTGTACTTAACACAAGAATCTTTTACTGCCTTTTGTATCCTGCCATCTAAATCCACACTGGGAAGTCTGTGAAATACCATCGAGATTGATTTCTTGGAGGGATGTGTAGGGGGTAGGGGAGCATTTAGAGAAGTCCTGCTAGCTTGAGAGAGGCAGGGTGGATTTGAGGCACAGGCTCACTGAGCACTCAGAAGCTAGAAGGATTTTGCATCCTGGGTCATTGGAAAGTCGTGGTGTCCACCATTCCCTGCAGAAGGAAGCAGGCTGCAGAGTCCATGGGCAATGGCGACATATAGGACCTGCCTTCTCATTCTCCATACCTGGACATGAGGTCAGCTGCCCTTCCCTTCCTCTCCTGTAAACGTGGGACCCCACCGGGAATGCAGAGCTCCATCTTCCCCTGAACCCTGCACAAGAATGGCAACAAATGGGCTGTGCTCCCTGGTAAAGATGGACTCAAGTTCTCAGGCTGTTTCCTCACCCCCAGGTACCTTGGTTGTCTTGCCAAGTGACTTCTCTGTGATCGTGGGGGTACAATCAAGCAAAGTTTCTCAGAAGAGGGGTCCTTGGGCTAGGGGCTGTGAAGAAATTCAGTTCAACAGAGATGGAGTTAAATCCTGCATTTCACTAGGTCACAGGGTTGAAGGGTGTGGATGAGCTATAGTTATAGGTTGAGAGCTGATTTGTGTGTTCCTGAATTCTCATGGCTCCAGGCTACTGCATGAGAGGAAACCGCTGGACTAGCCCAGTATATGACCTAAACATCTGTACATGGCAGCTTTACTTGCATGGGTTACATACACCTGATGCTTGTTCAACCTTATTTTCTGATGAAGAATGTTTTGTTGAATAAGAAATCATCTCTGTACGGCAGTACTTTGAATCTATCTTTAGGAAGTTAGTCCTGTCATTTGCAGGTGACAGGGCTCTAATTGTAATTGGCTTTCCACATGAGAGTGTATTATTTTAAGTAATTAGAGAGTCTGATTCATGAGATACAGCCAGCTTCAGGCATGGCTGGGGAGATGGGGCCCTTCAGATGCAGAGGGTGGTTTTCCTTAGCTAGACTCTGCAGGCCTTTGTAGACTGGCAGGATCTCCCATGCCATAGCAGTGGTTGCAATTCGTGTTCTCTGGGTTGAAAAGAGCCTCTTCAGAGGGACATAGCATTGACTGGTGGGGGGGAGCAGCTAGAAGTTTGGGGTCAGGAAGTGTCCCCACATCACAGAGACCAAATGCTCCCCCAAAGAAATAGGAGGTTTAATTGTGAACAAGCCAGGAGAATGGATGTAGGGCCTACTTTTTCTGCACCCACTTGACAACCCTTCATTTAGACCATGTAGTAGTGGGGCCACATCAGGAGAGCATTTTCTGGGGGTCACTGCATCCCCAAAGTGGCTGTGAAGTTCTGGCACCTGCCACAATTGAGAAGCTTGCACCCTCAATTGTAATCTATGCCTTCTTATACACCTGTGCTCCCCTCATCACTATGTACCCGTTCCCTCACAAGGTAATTTCTTAATCCTGACTTAGGGTTTGAACTCAGGGTCTGGGAGCTGTCCTTGTGCTTTTCTGCGTTAGGCTAGCAACTCTACCACGTGAGCTACAGCTCCACTTTCAACTCTTTGCTGGTTCGTTGAAGTTAAGGGTCTCACACACTTTCCTGCTTGGACTGGCTTCAAACTACAATCCTCAGATCTCAGCAATCTCAGTAGCCAGGATTACAACCGTGAGCCACCAGTGTCAAGCTTAAATACTAATTTAAAATCCTCATGCCTGTGTAACTGCCTCTGCTCTTTTTTTTCCTTAGAGCACACATAGTGACCTGAGTTCTGGCTTCTCCAGGATAAGAGGGAGGGGACAGAGGTGGGACCAGCGATGAGTTTTCTAACGGGCCACCATCTGGGTTCAGTATGGATCAGAATAGAGGTTCTTGATGAATTCAGGTGAAGGAGTCCGCCCTGGAGTGGGGAAGGTAGTGCCACAATGAAACACATGTTGTAGGGGTCTCAGCTTTGGCTATCGGCTCTTCTTGGCTGGCTTCAAACCATGATCCTCAGATCTCGGCCTCCTAATTAGCAAAGATTACAGAAATGAGTCACCAGTGCTGGGATCTTCCTCCCTTTCCAATCCTTTGGCCAACCCCTGCAGACCTCTGTAGCCTGGGCCATGGAACAGAACTTCTGGCTTTCACTGGAGTATGTGGGGGGGGGGTGTTTGGGACCTAGGACCACCTGGATTCATGCAACTGGACCCCTGCATCTCAGGCTGCCATCTGCCCCCTTTTCCCAATCTTTCCATCACCTCTGCCCCTGTGCTCAGAGGACAGGCGACCCCTGGGATCTATTTGTTCAGATCAGCAGCTTCCAAATCCCCCGTGGGGTCAACAGGTCTGTCCCCCGCACATGGCATCTGTCACTGAAATGAATGAAGCTCCAACAGGGGAGGGCTTCCCCAGATGCCGACCTCGTTGAGCTTCCTGCTTACCCAGGAAGGAGAAGCTTCTGGGCAATTTCTGCACCCTAATGGTAATGACAGCCCTTTCCTCCCTCTCCGAGGACAGCAAAAAATGGCGCCTGGAACCTGAAAGACAGACTCACAGGCCTGTGCTAATGAGTTCACAGGCCTCTAGCCCTGGAACCTAGAGCTCAAGTCTGGCTCCCAGGGACTGCAGAACCATGATTGACAGCTGTATAGGCTCACAGCCCCTCCCCCCATGCCTTCTCTTTCTCATTTTGTGTGATGTCTGCATCACTGCCCAGACCAATCTGTCTCTTCACACTGAATTTTTCCAACACAATTTGGGAAAAATGGAAAGTTATCTATATACTATTCCCCCCCCCCGGGCTCCAAATGGTTCCCTGTTAGGGGAAGAAAAAGGCAGTTTTAATTTATAATAATAATTATTATTATTATCATTATCCACAACAATACCAATGCCAATAAATTATGCACGTGGGTAGTGTGTGGTGCATTCAGTGTTTTTCCAGCTGTGATTTCATCTGCGCCCCCCTCTTCCCTGTAAACCTGCCCCCTCCTTTGTCTGTAACCTGAGGAGGAGGTTGATAGCCTGGAGACTCTCAGCTGGGGTTGAGCAGGGAGGCCAGCTTCCCCCAGGGATCTGGGTCCAGGTTTTCCCATGTTCTGGTGAAGAAATCACATTAGCAAAACATTTTTCAGTTGGCGTGGCAGAGCACCTGTTTATAGACAGGCCGTGGGCATGGCAGAAGAAGACAGGTCTTTGCACTCTCAGGGGTGCTGGGATGAAAACAGGCCTCTTTCTCGGTGCAAGGGCTTTCAGGGCCCTTGAGAGTCCCTGAGCACAAAAGTTAGAGTCAGCTTGGGGCCTCCAGACTGTGCTACTATTAGTCCTATTGCACAATTGTGTTCACTCTGCCATTGCATTTTTGATGTTTGTATAACATTACACATCATACAATGCATCATGTACAGAGATGCGGCCCAGTAAATTTTCTCAAAATGATTTTGTCCACAGAACTAGCCCCACAGGAAAAAAACACAGGCCTCCATGAGCTCTTCCACTTGAAGCCTCAGCTCCTCTCGTGACTTCAAAAGCATGGACCACTGCTTGCCTTTTGCATTTATGTGAATGTTTCATACAAACCAGCGATTTTCTGTGTCTAGCTTTTTTCACCTAATAGTATGTGTGCAGAGGTCATCAGTCATAGTATAGAATCGTGGGTTATTTTTTTTTTTACTTCTGCATGACATTTCTCTGAGTGATGATGTATTTATCCATTCATCAGGAATCAGCATTTGAGCAGTTTCAAGCTTTGGGCTCTTTTGAAGAAAATTGCTACAATATTCTTGCGTTACTATTTTTCACCTGTGTACACAATTCTGATAAGCATCCATCCATCCATCCATCCATCCATCCATAATACCATCTACTTATCCTTCTATCCCATCTGTTCTTCATTCTACAAACCCATCTGCCATTCATACTTTCTTCTATCCTTCCAATCAACCATCCATCCATCCATCCATCCATCCATCCATCCATCCAACTGCCCCCACCAACCCATCCATCCATCTGCCTATCTCAGGAGTGGAAACATGGAGTCTCAGTGGATATGTATAGTGTTAGGAACCACCAACAGTTCTCCAAAGTGATTGTATCAGTGTCTATTATTGATTCTCAAGACCTCATATACAGGAGTTTAAATTTCATGAATATATATCATTTCTCCCCCCGCCCCCACCCTGATGTTATAGACTGATAGAGACCAAGAAATTTTTCCTCCAAAAATAAGCTCATTGCTTTTCGTCCATTTAATTGCAGTAAACTCCTGGACTCTGCGAATGCAAGAATCAGGTACAGGAGGTCATTTGACTAGGGTGTTGGTGGACTGAGGCCTCAGTTGTCCTTTCCCCTGAGGTTTCCTGGCCTCCATATGAAGTTATCTTGACTACACTCAGGACTTCTGCTGGCTCTCTGGAACTTGGCTCACATATAGCACCTCCCAACCCCAGGCTTGGCAGATGATTGGGTGCCTAAATAAAATGTCCTTGTTGCAGCTGGATCAACAGCAGTGTCTACAGTGCTCAACAATGACTTACCTTGAGATGGGTTCTTAATAGAGGAATGAATTCAGCTGTTTCCTTTTGTTTTTGCATTCTAAGCAGGAGGGTGACCTGCTTTAAGGCACTAGAGGCTTGAAGCCAGTAGAGTGAAGTATCCAAGAAAAAAGGAGATGGCAGCCAAAAGGGGAGATTGGTTACACACAAGGAGATTGCTTGAATCATTAAATCCCTTAGGTATAATGCAAGTCAAGTTTTGGACTGATGAAAAAGAAAATTACTAATATCAAAAAAGAAAGTATCTAGAAGTATTTATGAAGATATTATTATGGAATTGACTGGAATTGAAGATGCCATGGGCTCAGAGTTTTCCAGAACTGTAGAAACAAAATTTGAGGGTAAATATATGTGCCATATGTGTAGTTCAGCTCTGTGCTCTGAGAGATCCTGGAGAGTGCTCAGGCACTGAGCACATCTAGGAGAAGTGCCTACTTTATATACACCTCTGTGCTAGTTTTTGTTCTTACTATAACAAATCATTACGCACCCACTGACTCAAAACAATACACTATCTTATGGTTATCCCAGTTAGAAATGGAAATGGCTGGGTGCCAATGGCTCATGCCTGTAATCAAAGCTACTTGGGAGACTGAAACCTGAGGATCACAGTTCAAGACCAGCCCAGGCAGGAAAGTCTTATCTCCAATGAAGTACAAAAAGAAAAGCCAATAGAGCTGTGGCTAAAATGATAGAGGGCTAACCCTGAGCACAAAAGCTCAGGGATAGCACCCAGGCCTTGAGCTCAAGCCTTAGGACTGGCAGGAAATTGAAAAAAAAAAAAAAGAAATGAAAAAGAGGAGTTGCACAAGGCTTACAAAAACAGGTTTTGTAGAAAAAGAGGCTATCAGTCACTCTGAGGTGCTCATGGAGAATGTGTATTCTTTCCTCCATCCAGTTTGTAAATGGCACACTTGCCCCTTAGTCTAAGGCCTTCTGTTTCCAGTACTGCTACTACTCGGTCCTCTGCTTCTATCCTCACATTTCTTTCTCGGGCTCTGACTCTCCAGCCTGTAGAGATTCTTTACTTACAACATCTTTACCAATACCATTTTTTGTGTGATTGTCTTAGATCTCCCTAGGTGGTCCAGAGTAATCTGCATATCTCAAGATAAACATCATCGTAATTGCATCTGTAAAATCCCTTTGGCATGTAGGTGATGAAGTCACAGGCCTTGAGGATTAGGACACAAACACCCTTAGAGGTTCCCTTAAATGGCCTTTGGAAAAATAGTGATATCAGGGCTAGAAAGTCTTTTTTTTGTTTGTTTGAGACCAGGATTCGAACTTGGTATCTGATGTTTTCATTCCTTGGCTGGCATTCTACCACCTGAGCCTTGGTGCCAGTCTTGGCAAGAAGGTCCTATTGTTAGGACAGAGGATAGGATTTAAAGCACTGTGGAGGCCTTTTCAAAAGGTGTAGGCAAACACTGATTATTAAAGGTTATAGATTAGCATAAAAGAAGAATCCATAAATGCCTATCAAGATAAGTAAGTTAATGAATGAATGTAAAGTTTGAAAAGGAATGGTATATTGATATAGTTTCAAAGAGCTTCCCCACAAAAATATAGGCTCATTCTAACAAGGTGAAGAATAACATCCTAGCAGGGAAGGCTGAGAGACCCCTTTACTAAAGGACCACAAGTGAATCTTCTCGGTAAGGGCCCACATTGAAATGATGCACAGAGGTCGAGAATCAGCATGGCTTCTGGAGAGTTCTATGAAAAATGCAAAGTAGAAATCTAGCTGTGAAGAAACAGCAGACAAACCAGAAAGAAGTATCCTGAAGGAAACTCTTATTTTTAAGAGTTCAAAGTCATCAGAGTCAAGGAGAGCCTAGAAAAATGGAGACTACCCAGACATAACGACGAAATGTGGCATGCTATTCTACACTACAGGCTTTGACTATAAAGGAAATGACTGGGACAAATGATGACACTTGACTGGAATCTGAAGACTAGGAAATACTACTACCTGATCTCAGTGTCACTGCCAACCTTTCAATAAAGACCAGGGAGAAATTCTCTGAAGAATACTGATTTATTTAGTTTTTTAATTTGAGGGTTGGAGTATGGCTCAAGTGGTAAAGCGGTTTCCTGGCAAATGCAAAGCCCTGAGTTCAAACTCTAGTACCACCAAAAATAAACAATACTGTGTATTTTCGTTGTTAATTTTGTTTATTTGTGTTTTGAATAAATAAGGAGCATTGCATTTTGAAATACTCATTCCATGGAAACTATGTATGTATTCAGAAAGGATATAGTAAAGGGAAACATAACCCAAACAAGGAGATGCTTGTGATTTGTTTTAAAACAATAATGGTTGGTCATGAGGACTTATAGCAAAGATGTTCAAGGATCAGTAACAAGGACAGTACCCATCCAAGGCTGAACAGACTGTAATTAGTTGTCCTTGGTCTGGATGTGTGGCTCAAGTGGTAGAGTGCCTGTTTATCAAATGTTAGGAAGGCCCTGAGTTCCAACCCAAGTACCACAGACACACAGAAACACAGATACAGGCTGACAAACAGACAGACAGACAAACAGACACAGACACAGATGTTTCTCTGGAGGTATTCTTCCCGTGTGGATACAAATATGGAGGCCTTTGTACAAGGTTGTATTTCCGATAGATTCTGTGATGCTCTTCTTATCAGACATATGCAATTGAGATGTCTTTCCCCAGGTTTATTTAACTTTATTTTGTAATGGCCCGTCTCTAGTCACTCCATCTTTCCTGGTTCTACTGGGAACACTGTAAGAATACATACATAAAAAAGAATACATATAAAGCACACTAAAATATTCAGGGGTGATAGGTATTAATGCTACACTTTATTTCAGTAATTTAGGCAAGATTCCTTTGTAGAAAGCTTCTAGTAGTTTGGAAGTTTATGATTGCTTTGAAAATTAATGAGGTAAAATTAAAAATCAGAGTGTGCATTAGGGAAAGCCACACTGTCATTTTTGTTGGGATTGTGTTAAATTTGTAGGTTAAAAGAGTTTTGATATGTTCACAATGCTCCATTGTTGGTGAAATAAAAGAATGTGAATTTCCATTTATCCAATTGTCGTTCACTGAAGTTCACTGCTGATTTAAAGCTTTCTCTGTGTGAGTCTTTAAACATTTTTATTGTGCTTGTTGCTTTGTATGTTAATTTTTACAGTATTGGTGAATGGGATCTATTATTTAATTATATTTTCTGAGTTTTTAATTGACTATCCTAAATGGGATAAGGCTAACTTGGTATAAAAACAAAACAAAATAAAACAACAACACCCAAAAAAACTTTGTAATTGCTCTATGTTCCTGTGGTAAAAATACCAGAGATGAGTTGATTTAACAAGAAGATTTACTTTTGCTCACAGTTTCAGAGGTTTCAGTCCATTTTCAATTAGTCCTTTTTATTAGCTTTGCATATATTGTTGGCTCAGTGCATCATGATGAGAACTGAGGTCTGATCACCTGATGATTCCTTTGGGGTGGGAAGAGAAGAGAGTGAGGGCCGGGAGTTTGGCCTAGTGGTTAAAGTGCTTGCCTAGCATGCATGAAGACCCGGGTTCGATTCCTCGGTACCACATACATAGAAAAAAGCCAGAAGTGGTGCTGAGGCTCAAGTGGTAGAGCTCTATCCTTGAGAAAGTCCAAGGACAGTGCTCAGGCCCTGAGCTCAAGGCCAGGACTGGCAAAAAAAAAAAAAAAAAGAGAAGAGAGTGAGGAAAAGACCAGGATTTTAATATTACTTGAATGTCAATGGCCTAAGACCTCCCTCTAGGCCCCCAGGCCACACCCTTTAAAAATTCTACCACTTCCCAGTGGTGTCACACACTGGTAATCAAGACTTTCATAGATTTGTCTTTGGGAGAATAATCAAAATTTAAGGTATAATACAGTCTTACTTTTAAGATTTTGTTTTTCCTTTCAAACAGTTTTTTTTAGTAAATCCTTTTGAAATTTCCAAATAAAAAATTATCTTATTGACCAAAGGTTAAATTTTGCCCCTTTTTTTCCAATTTTTATACTTTCACACAGTTCTCTAATGAAATTTCAGTGCATGGCTATTTTCAAGAGAATATTTGCTAAAAGTATCGTGATGGCCAGCCACTTATGGCTCTATGTCTATAATTCTCCCTGTTCAAGATGCTAAGATCTAGAAGGTCATGGCTCAACACCAACCTATGCAGAAAAGGTCTATGAAATGCCCTCAGTAGTTAAATACAAGAAATATAGACTGGAGGCACAGCTCAAGTAGTAAAGCATAGCTGTGGACAAGAAAGCTGAATAAGACTTGCAAGTCCCTGAGGTCAAGCCCCAGTACTGGTACAAAAAGTATACTGCTGGAAATCTTTGTGTTTTGTTTTGTTTTTTTCACAACTTCTCTGTTAGGATTGAATTCTGGCTAGGCAAATGTTCTACCACTCAAGCCACATTGTCATAACTTTTGTTTTCTTATTTTCTAATTCTTTTCCAATAACATCTCAAGCTGACGTTGCCAGTACTGGCTTTGAACTGAGATTCTTTGATCTCCACATGTTTTGTAATTTGGATTATGGATATGTGCTACCATGCTTGTTTCCTTTTCAAATCTTTAAACATTTACTATAGTGCTAAAGTTTGCCATGTTATATAGAGGAATGGTCAAAATAGTCATATTTGAATGAGACTTTCTTTTGACTTGGATTTGCCTTTTTAATAAACATTATTATTCCATCCTGAAAATTTTCTTTCCCCCATTAACTTACTAATTATTTTTTTGTAGCATCGAACCATCCTATATTCATACTAAGATCCTTGCTTTATCATGTTGCACTATACTTTTAATATGCTTCTAGTTACCCTGATTAGATAGTATTCAAACGGTAAAGGCTTTTGGATCAATTGTGTAACCACAATAAGAATATCTTCTAGGTCAGATGGTGTCACTTCTGTAAAATCACCATCTGGTTATGTGTAATTTTGTCTCAGCAACACAAAGGTGTGTATGAATATGGAAGACCATTCAGGTCAGCAATAACTAAATAGGCAAAGGCTCTTGACAAAGATTTAACTTGGAGGATTGAGCTGACTCTTTACTGGCAGGAAGAAAATATGGCTTTTATATGGAGAACTAACTCTCAAGGAAAAATAGCAATCTAGATGCGGATCAAGCCATACCAGAACTGAAATCCACCATCAGGCTGGATAGGAGCAACAAATCAGCTACTATTCCATTGGTAATTGGAAGAAAGGGTTAAGCTTTGTGTTAGGCAAACTGATCTGCTGTGTGTGAAATCCAGAGAGGAGTTTTCCTTGGGAAGGAGAGTAGGGTGATTAAAAGGATCACTTAATGAAATCCTGGGAGTACCAGGCGTGCCTGGTGTGGTTTCCTGTCACTTACTGGTCACACAGAGGGGTTCTGCATATGAAATCTCATAAAACTGGACATTTATCATCTGCTTCTTTTTCCACAAGTATATTATAATTTGTTTAAGTGTGCCTTAAAAATTGTCTGGATTACAGTTTTCAGCCAAGAGTGAGTGGTCCCTGTCCTCCCAAGTCCTTCCTTCCTTCCTTCATTTATTTATTTATTTATTTATCTATCTCTCTATCTATCTATCTATCTATCTACCTATCTATCTATCTATCTATCTATTTATTTTCCAGTCCTGGGCCTTGAACTCAGGTCCTGAGCACTGTCCTTGGGCTTTCTCAAGGCTAGAACTCTACCACTTGAGCCATAGCACCATTTCTGGCTTTTTCTATGTATGTGGTACTGAGGAATTGAACCCAGGTCTTCGTGCATGCTAGGCAAGCACTCTACCACTAAGCCAAACTCCTGGCCCATCCTTTTATTTTTTGAAACTGAAGAATGGTTGAGTCCTTACAATAACTATGTGCATGAGACCACCAGAGGTGGTAGGAAGAAAGATTTTTGAGATCTGAAGAATAACATGGTGGTCTGTACCTTGAGGCCTCTGGTTGCCCAACATGTACTCCAGGCAGGTGCTGGAGATGTCTCTAGAACGTCCAATAGGCATGGACAGAAACTCCAAAAAAAACAAACCAAACCAAACCAAACACACACACACAAAACCCAACCCTACTGCCCTAGTCAAGCCCGGGTACCTGGCTGCCTAACAGGAGACAACTTAAATGGCACTGCTTTCTTGCTGAGCAGCACTGTGAACCCTGCCCGTAGATGTCTATGGTTCTATAGGTCAGTCAGAAACTGGGTTTCGACTTTCCCCTCTTAGATCTTTCTTCCTCCTCTTCACTGGAGCACACAGTGCTGACATCCTCCCTCCAGGTGACATCGGAAACTCCCATTCTCCCCCAGAAGAAACAGGCACTATTCCTATCTCTATGCCGGGACAGCAATGTCTGAGTTGAATGGGGAGTTGATCTTCAATTCTGTGTTCAGTGGAAGCAGATCTCGCTAGGATAATGTCATTGGCCTTAAGCAGGGACATGGCTTAACCTCAGAGCAAAGAGAAAGAACTGACCCCTCTTTCACTACGTCCCTCCTATCCTGGTGTCAGTGGGTCCTAGAAAGGAAGGGTGCCTCCCTCTACAACCCAGCATCGTGATAGCAGGGCGAGTTGGCACTTGGGTTCTTCAGCTTCCTTGCTTGGTGTCATGGTGTCGGCAGGGCCCCATGGTAGCTGAGTTACCTCCCTCAGCCCCCAGCAACAGAACCCTGTGAGTCACCACTGCGCAGACCCCTGCAGTGGCAGTGGAGCCCAGCACAAAGCTGAGCACACCCACCCAGTCAGCCTTCGGCTGTACTTCAAAAGGAGGACTGCCTGGAAGCTTTTCAAAACAAGAAGATTAAATAGGATCGTTTCTCATAGCATAGTGTCCAAAATACCCAGAATATGGGGGGGGAATCCCCACATAATTACTTTTACACAAAGAACCAGGAAGCCCATCTTGCAATTAGCAATAGACTATCAACCCAGAGACAAATCAGAGATTGGAATTACCTGCCAAGGATTTTAATTAGGAGTTCTCTCACAGCAAATGAAACCAATAGAATATCTCACCAAAGAAATAGACATTTTTTTTGAAAAATGAAGTAAATGGGTATTATAGAAGTGAAAGATATAATAAAAATAATAAAAGCACAAATAAACAACAACAACAAACCCTAACTAATGGGCTTCAGAGTGAAGTGGGCCTTGAAGACAGATAACAGCATTTACTTGATCATGTCAGCAGAGAGAAAAATAATGATTTCAGGGACTTGGGTGATGATAACAGAACTGACATTTGTATCACAAATCTCAAGGGGGTAGGAGGGATAAAAGGAGGTCAGAACAAGGTCCTCACAATACCCAAAAGAGTAAAGGCTAGGTCTTCCTAACTTCTTCAGAGGATACAAAGTGACAGATCCAAGAAGCAGAGAAAATGTCAAATGGAATACCCCATATGAAATCATAAAATCAAAATTAGACTTCTAAAGACACAGTAAAAAAGAGTCTAACAGCACTGAGGAAAAAAAAACAACGTAGGAAAACACCTCACTTCTGCTTTAAATCTAAACTCACAGTTTGTTTTAATCTAAACCCACACACAGCCCGGATGGAAAGAAGCACAGAGAGAAACTGTGGTGGAGAGATCACAATGCAAGCAACAGAATTCGTTGCCCACCACTGCCAAGGAAGCCAAGGAGGCCAGAACAGAGCAGACTATGTTTAAACACTTAAAACTAGAACGTGCCAGCTTCAAACTCTGTATAGAGGGAAGATGTCCTTTCATAATTAAAGGGAAATAATGAGATTCTCAAAAGAGGGAAACTTAAGAGAACATTTTTTTACTGGCATCTATCCTTAAGAACAGCATAAGAAGCCTGGTGGCCTAGCTACTCAGAGGCTGAAGTTTGAGGATCGAGGTTTAAAGCTAGCCTAGGCAGGAAACTCTGTGAGACTCTTGTCTCCAATTAACTTCCTAAAAGTGCTAGAAATGGCAGGGTGGATCTAATAGCAAAGCACTAGTGATGAGCAAAAACACTAAGGGACAGCATCCCAGACCCTGTGTTCAAGCTCCAGTACTCACTCAACGGGAAACAGAGAGACAGAGAGACAGGTAGAGAAGAATGGTGTAAGGAGATGCCTTGAATGGAAACAAAATGGTTACAGAAGTTTTGGTGCTTTACAAAAAAAACCATATTAGAGTGGGTAAATATAATAGACTAGATTTTTTAATGTTTCTTTTTTTTTTTAAAAAACTCTGATCTAATTCATTCCTTTTCTTTGAGTTTCTTAAATGATATTTAATGGCAGAAGCAACAATTGTCACACCTCCTTTTCTTCTGGGCAGAGTGTATGTACTACTTTATTGGACCTTTAGATCAACATGACGTTTGCAGAGCCTGACAACATGAAAAATTTTGCTTTTGATAAATTATTTTTATTTGAAAATGCTAAAAAGCAAATAGGGGTTACAATGACACGAATCAGGCAAAGAGACTATTTCCTTTTGGATACTGTCACCCCTACCCAGTTTCTCCTTTCCATCCCACCAACAGGTTGTGTAGTTCATTTGCAACATAAAGTCCAGAGAGTCTCACTGCTGCATTTGTTCACCACTATAACACCTTCTAATGTGGTACTCAGTGAATTAGGTTTTTAAAGAATAGAATCTAAATGTAAAAAGAGTAATAAAATACACAGGTGTATTGAAATACCAAGAGTGATCACTAAAACAACGCAGATAAGTATACTAAAAAAATCACTGCAAATAAATTAAGAGGGAATTCTCAAAAATCACTGAATTAACAGATATAAAGTGAAGAACATAAGAGAGGAATGAGATACAGTGGTCACAAACAGAAAGCAAGTTAATGAGATGGCAGACATAAGCTCTAATGTAACAATACACTTAAGTGTAAATGGGTCAAATTCCCTGAGGAAAAGATAAAGATTGACAGAGCAAATACAAATTATTAAGTGGTCACTCCTTCTAGGAACTCCTCTAAAAACTTTCCTTACTTATTTTCTGATTATTTGTCTGCAGATATCAGTCATGTTTTTCTAGAAATCTGCTCAAAGGTTAACAGTGTGTGTGTGTGTATGTGTGTGTGTGTGTGTGTGTGTGTGTGTGTGTGTACACACATGCATGTGTGAGTATGTGTGTAACAAGCAGTGGGGTTGAACTCAGGACTTCATACTTTTATTTGGCTTTTTTGTTGTTGTTCAAGGCTGGCACTCTACCACTTGGGTAATAGCTGCATTTCCATTTTTTTTTTATTTTTTGCTGATTAATTGGACATCACACTCCCTCAGGCGATCCTGCTTGGGTTGGCTTTGAGCCTTGGTCCTCAGATCTCCGCCTCCTAAGTAGTTAGAATTACAGACATGAGACACTGAAAAATCAATACCTAGTGGAAGAGTTAACTTTTATGTATTTCTTATGGATAATTTAGTTTGATTTGTGTCTGTTACTATATGTCCATTTTCTTCAACTGTGTGTATTTGTGATTTCACCACATTTTTAAAAATATTAATTTGATTAGTTGTTTTTTAAAAATGAAAACAGGATGCTTCCCACCCACCATGGACCTGCTTTTGAACAGACTAATTTCTCTGTCTCTCATTTTATAATTGATTAATTTGTGCTTTTATCCTTACTAATTTTTTCCTTCTGTTTTCCTTCTGCTTGATATATTGTTCTTTGTATGACTTTTAAATTGAGTTATTTTCATTTGTTCTTACTTAGTAAAATAAACTAATTAAGGCTATAAGTTTTCTTCTGGGCACTGCTTTAGCTATGGCATTTCTATTGTTGACATTTATTAGTTGATTTTCTTTGACTTGGACCACAGGTGCTCAGAAGTAGAACAGTTACACTCTTGGTTTAGGACATACAAATTTTTAAAATATTTTTATTGTGATTAATAGAAGAGTTACATTATATTCACCAGATAGAAGGTGCATAACTTCACAAACATTGATACCCTTTCTCATGACATGGTCCCCATTTCCCTCCCCCATCCCCCCACTTATCTTCATTTCCCCCCTTCCCTATCCAATTTCAAATAACCAATTAAGCACATATAAAATATATCAGATAACAAGGTGAAATATTGTAACAATATGAGATAACCAAGGGATGGCAAAAGAGATGAGCGATAACATAGTACATTAAGAACAACAGTCACTCATTATATGGCTTTTGTTTCCTTATAGGATACACAAATTTTTGAGGTCTGTGCATATCTCCCCTTCCCAACCCTGCCCTCCCTTCTTCTCCTCTCCTTCCCCCACTCACAGTTATCAATTATTACTTTATGTATTTTAATAGAATTTTATTGTTATTTTAAGGTATTGTACAGAGAGGTTAGTATTTCCTAAGAGTCAGGTAATGAGTACATTTCTATTTCTGGACAGTGTTGCCACTTCTGTTGTTTTCCTCAATTTTCCCCCTTTGTTTTTAATTATAATATAATGACCTGGGAACAAAGCACAAAATGAACAACCCAGAACTTTGATAAAAATGTGAATCCAGTCGGGTGCTGGTGGTTCATGCCCATAATTCTAGCTACGCAGGAGGTTAAGATCTGAGGATCACGGTTCAAAATCAGCCTGGGCACTAAAGTCCATGAGACTCTCTCTCCAATTAACCACCAGAAAACTGAAAGTAGCATTGTGGCTCAAGTGGTAGAGCACTAGCCTTGAGCTGAAAAGCTCAGGGACAGCGCCCAGGACCAGAGTTCTAGCCCCATGACCAACAAAAACAACAACAAAAAAAGCCCCATGGATTTACTTCTGTGAGCTCATCCATCTTCATTATCTGCTTATTTTCACTTAATGAAAGCTCAGAAAAGGGTTAGATTGATTGTTTTTTCATATTCCCTCACTCCTAGTTTATTTAGAGACATTTCATACAAATCCTACCATTCATCTATTCAAAATATACAATTGAGTCATTTTGATGCATTCTGGTGGCTCTGAAACCATTATCAAAATTTAATGTTCGATTGCTCAGGAGGAATTCCCACCTTAGTTATGTAAGTCTTCTCATTCATGAACATGGTATGCCCTTCCCTCTTTTCATTTTAATGGGTTCCAACCATTTTGAAGTTTTACTGTGAATGTCTGGCACTTCCTTTCATTTAAATTAACAGTATTTTGGTCTGTGACATTTTAAGTGGAATTGTTTCTCTTTTTTCACTTTTAAGTTGTTTCTTGCTATTTTGTAGAAACTGGTTTGAATTTTATGTTCGTACTGTATCTTGCTGGCTTCCTGAACTCATTCACTCAAATGGCAGTTAAGAATTTCTATATACAAGATCATGTCAGCTGAAATTAGAGTTAGCTTCTCTTCTTTCTTTCTAACTCTCATGGTGTTAATTTATTTTTCTTGCTTAGATGTTTGGTCTTGAATCTCCAGTACAATCTTGAAGGTTTGAAAGCAGATATTTTATTTAGTTTCTGATTTGGGGAGCCTGTATCCAATGTTTACCATTAAGTATGACTTCAGTTGTATCCTGTTCTGAATAGTGTTATAATTTCCATGGTCCCTTATTCTAAAATAATAACGTTTGGTACTTTCTTTTAATAATTGTATAAGCACGGTATCAGGAGGTGTATAATCTTTGGGGAATTTTCCCACTCAAGGTGCTATATTATAGTCATGGCAATATTGTTGCTTATAGCTATTGTGTTTTTTAAACTATTATATATTATGTACTATTTCATCCATCATATAATACTGCTACAGTTTATTTAGCCTCTCCTGTCTGTGGCTATTTTGGTTATTTCTATGTTTTATTTTTTGCCATTATGAAGAGTGGTTCCATGAAAGCATTCAGCAGTGGGTCCATTTTCAAGAATTTCTCTTGAGAATATACCTAGAATTCTGAAGGACAGCTAAAAATGTCTGATTTTGATGAAGATAAGGTCATTTTCTTTTCAACATGGTTCTGCAAACATACCTTTCCACTAGTATCACGTATAGGGTTTGGTTGCTTCATCTTCTCCCTTTGCATGCGTGGTCTCTAATTTTTGCAATGAATTGAGGGTGTGAATGGCCTCTGATCTTTGCCATGAATTGATTATACGGTAGTGCAGAAGTTTAGGGTTTAGTTTGCGTTTCCCTGAAAGCTTCATGGGGAGGGACATGTCATAGATAAAGTGAGTGGATCCCACATAAGCATTGATTTCCTCAAGCTTGTGAGCCACACACAGGCGTGGACACAGCAGGTTGCCCCTCGCTGCAGAGGCAGCTAATGGGCAGAGGGAAAAGTGCTCACACTTGTGGTACCAAGAGATGTCACTTAGGAATTTCAGCCCCCAAAGCCCCAGAACCCCAGGAGCTTCAGGGAACTGAAGTCAGGGGTGCAGCTCAGCAGCTGGGAAATCAGTCATGTCTGTCATAGGCAAGTGATTATTGTCTTGTACTTTGATCCACAAATAAGAGTAGTTTTTTGAATAATAGATGAGAGTTTATCCCATTATGTTTATGATATGACAGGGTAGATTTGGTCTCTGTTCTGTCATATTACTTTATGCCATGCTTTCTGATTTTAATGCCTCCTTGAGAAGTCTTTTATTTCATGGTCTTGATTTTTGTGGCTTGCTTTATGTATTGGTTTTCCCTCTAATAATTTGGAAGGTTTATGGAGGGGGGGTTACTTTTAGTTCCTTTAGTGGTTTTCTTGTAACTATACACAATATTCTTTTATGTCTTGTTTATTGAATTATAACTAAGGAGATTTTTCTCACTATTGAAAAACCAAAAACTGTAATGTGCTTTTTTTTTTTACCACAGTTCTCATATTATCTTCTTCAAGTATATTATTATTTACTCTTTTTATGCTTCAATTAATAACACTTCCTCATTGAGTAACTGATTTATCAGCTTCTGATATGTTTGTCCCTCTTTATATATGAGAATTGGTTGATACGTATCATGTTTGGAATTCAGGCAACATCTGTCCTGTAAGAATGCATGTAGAAGCTGGGAGTCCAAGCTACTCAGAAAGCTGAGATGTGATTATTGAAGTTGAAAGCAAGCCTGGACAGGAAAGTCTCTGAGACTCTTTATCTCCAACTATCAGAAAATCAAAGTAGTGCTGTTGCTCAGAGTGGTAGAGCACTAGTCTAGGGCAAAAACACTCAGGGACAGTACCCAGGCCCTGAATTCAAGTTCCATGATCAGTAACAACAACAAAAACAAAAATGCATATCCATCTTTAGTTCTGAAGGATTGTTAGTTTTTAGACTCCCAGCCCATCTTCTAAAGATGCTGTATCCTATCTAGGAGATGCCATTTCTTATCAAGGAAATGCCATTTCTGCCTTTATCTGTGCCACAGTCCTGAGGTCTCCCCTGCCAACAGACAGGTATCAGGGTCATTATTTTCTCCTATGGTCTCATACGCAGTAGTTGGTACAGCTTTACGGCTCTCTCCGTCACACGTAGTATAGATATAAAGGTTGTATTTCGCTCTGGTGTCTCCTTTCTCTCTGTCAGCCTGAGAAGGATGATTCACTTATGTGAGCAGTGGGCGGTGGGTTTCTGTTTTCATTTTACAAAAAGGACAACTTTTCTAGGCTCCTGGCTTTGGGCAGAGCTTCTTTTGTGTACTGGACCAATTGTCTCATCCCTCTTGCATACTAAAGCAGAAGCATTTTTGTCCAGCTCTTATACCTCTGTGGGCCATTTCCTGTGAGCTCCTGCCTTTTGCTCTGGCTTTGGACTTCCTTTTGTTCCTGGCCTGGGAAGCTTCTCTTTCCTGTTCAACGATGACGGGATCATAAATCTGCTTGTGTTTGGCCAGTTAGCATTGGTCGGGTCTTGTTGTGGATGGTATGGAGGATGCTGGGGAAAACCTTCCACCACCACCACCTCAGCCTGCCTAGAGCACAAGGGGCAAAGGTGAGGCAATGGGAAGCTGGCTTGTTCCATTGTCAGAGTCTGAGAAGAGTCCAGTTTCCCCTCCAAGAGACCTGGAGGAAGTCACTGAGGGTCAGAAGTGAGAATGAGGAAGTTCTGAAGTGAGTGGTCATCACACCTTCTGGACGCAAGCCCAAGTGGGCCACTGTCACTCAACCTTCAAGGTGAGCTGCCTTCTCTGAGCAGTGTCAGACAGGCTCAGAGCACAAGAAATAAGACTCTTCACAAGCTTGGACACAAAGTCGGAGGGAGTGTGTGTGTGTGTGTGTGTGTGTGTGTGTGTGTGTGTGTGTGTGTTGTGTATATACTAGTACTAGAGCTTGAACTTATGGCCTGAGCTCCGTTTCTGAGCTTCTTTTGCTGAATGCTAGCGCTCTGTCACTTGAGCCGCAGCTCTGACTTTTGCTTGGAGATGAGAGTCTTATGAATTTTCCTGCCTGGGCTGGCTTCAAATGATGATTCTCATATCTCAGCTTCCTCAGCAGCTAGGATTATAGGCGTGAGTCCCAGGTAGGATGAAAATTTTAACTATATTTTCATATAATTACAAATGTAATTTTATATAATTATAACCATAATTTCATTGTTTTTATTAAGGTATTATACAGAATGGTTAACATTTCATTACATTTCATTGTCTTTTGGGACAATGTCATCCTTTCCTTCACTTTCTCCCTCCCATCCCTTCCCACAACTTGAATAGTTCATTATCTATGTAGTGCATACAGAATACCATTACAGCATTTATTCACCCTTCCCCCACTTCTGCATCCCCTCCTGTTATCCCCCCCCAAAAAAGACAGAAAAAAAAGCCAAAGCAAAAACAAACACCATTTCCACCAAACAACAAAACCATGTGGCAAAATGTATGTGCCTTGTCTAGAGAATGACACACACGCCTATGGCTGGTGTCACAGATAGATTCCCTTGCCTCTGCCCCAACTTCCTGGACTTGGGTCTTGAGCAGTATTGCCTTAGAACCAACATTTTGGGACAATTGCATCAGATGCCCAGGTCATCCAGGTCATGGCATGGATGATATGAATCTGAGAAGATGCCTGCAGCTTTCTGGTGATGGCGAATGAACTGATTCTAGGGTGGCATTTGCAGACGGATTCCTGCAAGCTGAGTCCAGAGCCTCCATCTCCAGTCCCAGAAGTGGGAACCCTTGAACTAGGCAGGGTGGTGTGGATGTGGGCTAGGATTTACAATACAGCCTTCTTTAAATGTCACCGTGCAATGCTTTCCCATTTAAAGGGAGATTGACAGCCACGAGCAACCTAACAAGACTGCTGCTAGGTCCTCTCTTAGCAGAAAAAGGGCAACTCATGGCTGGAAATCAAGAGGCACCTTGGGGAAAAGATGAAGAAGCAAAGTGGCTCCATTTACCGCTTAGGTTCATGTCTGGGCTCTGACAGCAGGCAATTATTCAAGCCAAGGTTTCTGAAGAAAGGGGTGCTCAGCTTGGCGTCTCCAGCAAAGCTTTCTACATAGCTACCCAAAAGATGGAGTGGCTTTCTGGGGGTATCCCCTGGACATGGTAGAAGGGAGGATGTTCTGACTAGAACTTGGATCCTGGCTCCAGTCTCTGCTGTACTGCTAGTTTGCTGTGTGACTTTGGGTAGACCAGGCATCGTTGAGCTTTTGTTACTTTTATAAAATGAGTGAGATGGATTTTGGTTTTGTCAAATGTAAGAACCATCTGCTGTGCTCAGCCCCTCAGTAGAAGATGATTCCCTATCATAGCCAGCAGGGCAGAAGAACCAATTTCAAACTTTGTGGTACCACCCTGACTGCACACGCCTTGTTTCCTCATCCTTCCGAAGTGGAAAAATCCTGTTGGGCCATGTAGAAATAAAACTCGAGGAAAGTCACAGAAAGCCAAGCATGGTTGCTTGAGGCCAGAGTTAGAGAGAGGGGTAGAAGGCAAAGGGGAAGAGGAAGCTAACTATAATCCTAGCTGCTCAGGAAGCTGAGATCTGAAGATGGCAGTTTGAAGCCTGCCTGCCTGGGCTTGAATCCTAATAAACTACTCAGAAAAAGCCAGAAGTGGCACTGTGGCTCAAATGGTAAAACACTAGCAATTGAGCAAAAGAAAACTCAGGGTCAGTGCTCAGGCCCTGAATTCAAGCTCCAGGACTGGATATATGGGTGTGTGTGTATATCCTCTCTGAGTCTCTCGTGACTCAACCTGGTTCCCCATGGTTCTGGGGCCAGGGCCCATAGCTACTAACTTACCAGAGCTGAAGGACCCAGTTCCAGCTCTCACTGTGAGTGAGGACCACTGATCCAGGGAGGCATACAGCCTCACTGTGGCCACCTTATCAACCTGATCTCATCCATATTTCCCTAACCACACATCTGCAAAATGGCAGTCTCTACTGTCACCTGCTCCATGACAGCATCTCTCTTCAAGCTTAGAAGTGATCACTCGTCCCCTAAAATATCTCAGAAGTCTTAGGTGTGGCTAGCCCTTGTCCTGGTAAGGCTTCACAGACTTATTTCCCCAGCAACACAGAGGCACGTACGCTGTCCCATTGATCTTGGCTTCCAAGGTCAAAAGTCATCTACTGGATCTGTTCCCCTGACACAATTCAGAGCTTTCCATGTGCAAGCTAGTGTTGTGCTCCTGAGGCACTGGCCTTGAAGCTTCTTCCCTTCCCTTTTGCCTCAAACTTTGCAAGAAATGCTGCTATCCATATTCCTGCTGAGAAACATCTGATGTCTGCTAGAAAAATGTTCCCTACTAGATAGGAAATAAACTATGGAAACAGATGCCAGTGCCTCTGGGTGGGGTGTGGCTTCTCTTAGAAGTAGAAAAAGACTTGGAGATGGGCTGGCACACCATGATCAAAAGGGTGGCTAGGGCCAATGTATGGGCTGTCTGATTTGCTTAAAATTTGGTGGCCTCTGATATATGCCCAGGGATCAAATATGTCCCTTTATGTGAGCTCTATCCAGGGGACAAAGGTGGCCATCGGGGACCCAGGGCTTATCAGGGCCTGGCTCTGTGGCCTTCCAGCCAATCTTATTTCATTGTGTTTACTCTTTTCTGCTTCTGTACCTTTGTTCATGCTGTGCCTTCCACCTGGGGCATCCTTCCAGACCCTAACTAACTTCTGATTTGATCCCAGGCCCCATTCTAGAGGTCTTTGAGAAGCCTTCCCTGATCTGTCTGGCAGAATAAATCATCTCTCCTGTGTTAGTTTTCTGTCACAGTGATGAATACCTGAAGGAAACAATTTTGAAGGAGGAAAGATTTATTTTGGTTCATGGTTTCAGTCCATGGTTTGCTTTGTCCATTGCATTAGGCTTGTGATAAAGCAGAACAACATGGTGGGGTAAGAGGCTGCTCACTTCACAGTGGCCAGGAAGCAGAAAGCGTGCCTATGTTAGTGAAATTCCTCCTCCTTCTTCTTTTACCCCATCCAGAACCTCCGCCAATAGGATGTCACAGCTCACATTGAGGACAGGTCTGTGACTTAGTTAATCCTCTCTGCTGTGTCCTTACATGCCCAGTCAAGGTTGCTAATCACTTAGGTGTCTCACTACAATCTCAATTACCCATCACACCTCCTCTGAGTGGCAAGAACACCTGGCTTATTCTACTGCGTATTTCCACATTGTGTCCCTGATCACCTCCTTTCCTGAGGGCAGCTTCTAGGTCTTGTGAATCTCCAATCACACGTGCTCCTGGCACGGTGCAGACCAGGTAACCCCGAAATGGTGTAGAGGCACTGGGTCCTCTTGATCCATACTTAGATGTCTCTGTGAATGCTGCCATGTGGAGTGGGCAAGCCTTGTGTGCATGTGGGGTGCTGAACTCTAGCATTTGGGGCAGGACCCTGGGGCTTGCTCCAATCAGTGAGGTTGGCCAGCCACAAAGGGGCAGCCTTGGAAGCAGGAACCTGCTCTGCTAAGCCTGTGATATTTACCAGACTGACAGTTTCCCCGCCAAAGCAGCCTGGAGATAGGCACTAGCTGGAGAAAGTGGGTCATCCTGACTTCCGCAAGCACCAGAGAGAGCCCTGGGGTTTAGCAGTGTCAGTGATGGAGACCAATCTTGTCATTTGCTAGCATCCAAATGAAAGGGATTAGTGATTGCACCAATCTACTAATTTTCTGTGCAACATAGGGCAAGGAGAACCCTTGGAGAATTTAAAAACTTCCTTCCCCCCTCTCTGTGCTACAGATGCATGCACACTGCTCATGCCCACTTTGTGTGCACAGTTTATAAGTGCAAATACCCACATCTCACTGAAAAGATCAAGAAAAGATGGAAGGAAGCTCTAGTCCTGAGCCTTGCGTTTTTCCTCCTTTGGGGACACAGACACAGTGATTAGGGCAGCTGCACTGTGACAATGCAAGCTCCTCCTCTTCAGAGGTGGGTTCTGCCCTGCCATTAGATCTCCCAGGTCCTCCTGTGTGCACATGACCAGTCAGGGACTGTCTCTCAAGAGTTACCTTCAGCCACAGGTTTCTGACTGCAAGTGGAAGCCAAGAATGACAACCCTCTCCCCTGAGGGAGCAGATGCTTATGTGTGCACGGATCTAGTTGTCACCTGTTCAGTGGCCCCTGAGGGAACCTTCGTCCTCATCCTGTCCTCAGTTTCCCATTTCCCATTTTATGCAGTGCCAGCTTTGGGCCATCTGCTCATTCTTTGTATCTTGAGATCTCTTGGGAACAGAGATAGCAGGAGAGGTTAAGAACACAACTGGGCAATCACAAGCATGGTAAGGCAGGGTTAGGAAGCCCCTTCTCCCAGGGAGATCACGCCAAATTTCATATCAACCCACACTAGAATCTTGCTCTTGTCCTCACAACTGCCAGCTCTTGCCCTAATTGCAGAAGAAGTCGTGTTTTAATAAAGCTTCCCTCACTTAGACCATGAGAACCTCCTAGCTTATAATGAGGCCCTTTCACACTGTGAGGGCTTGAAGGTGAGAGCCCAGCTGACGCTCTCCTCCTTTCTGCTTGGCAGACATGGTACCACATCCCTCCTTCTTTCTTCATTTTTCCTGTTCTTGGGAAGACAGTGGAGAGGGAAAAGTCTTCCTTCCTGTTTCACAGTGAACACGGGGCCTTCCTAACTCACCTTGAGGCTCTCAAGCATCCAGGTGCTGCCCACAGCTTCTACCCAAGGAAACTTCCAGCAAGGCATGGAATCAAGCCCTTTGGGTATCCCACTGGTGCCCACTTCCAAGACACACACTTCTCCTTTCTTAGCCTCACAAATTCTGTACACCCGTGTTATAGTTCAGATCCTGTGGTTATTAGGAAGTGGTAGAACATTTAAGAATGCACAGCCTAATGGAAGGAGGTTAGGTCTTTGGGGATGTGCCTTTGAAAGGAGCATTCAACCCACTTCCTGCCTTTCTCTTTGCTGGGCTCAAAGTAACAGGGCCTAGTGATTGTGGGATGAAATCGATAGTCAGGTCGATTATTTCAGGTATTTTATCATAGTACCAGAAACTCAAATCATTGTAGGCTCAGTCCCAGGTATGCCTCTGCAGTGTGTAGTTGCTTGACCCATTGTGCTGGCCTCCCCTTGGTCATAGAGGGCAGCTAATTGGTATAATAGTTCTTTGAGCTTCTTTCTCACAAGCTCTAGAACTAAGGCCCAGAGAATAATGACCAGAGCCAATGAGGAGTGATTACTGCTTCTCTTGATTTGGGAGCATGGAGCAGGGCCTTGGCTGCCAGATGGCAGCTGTGAAGCTAGTTGTGGGTTTTGTTTGTTTGTTTGTTTTTTGTGTGTGTGTGTGTGTGTGTGTGTGTGTGTGTGTGTGTGTGTGTGTGTTAGTCATGGGTCTTAAATTCAGAACCTGGGCACTTTCCCTGAGCTTCTTTTGCTTAAGGCTAGTGCTTTGCGACTGAATCAGAGTTCCATGTCTGGCTTGGTGCGGGGGGGGGGGGGGTTGCATTTGCCAGGCTGTCTTTGAACCACAGTCCTCAGATCTCGGCCTCCTGAGAATCCAGGATTTACAGGTGTGAGTCATCAGTGCTGGGATTGGGCTTCTTTGTAAAGAGATCCATGGCCCTGTGTTGAATCTGCTCCCCAGATCCCAGCTTGTCCTCCTGAGGCTACCTTGAAGGGATGAGCTGCAATTTGTCCTAGGTTGTCCAAGGTATGATTACAAAATACCCTAGACTTGACGGCTTGTAAACAACAGAAACCAGCACACTTACAGTCCTGGAGGCTGGAAGCCTGAGATCAAGGTAGCTGTGGGTTTGCTCTCTGCTGTGAGCCTACATTCTGGTTCTATGTACTCCTCAGTGGTAGAAGGGGCTAGCTCATCATAATAAGTGCTCTAATGACAACCTAATACTTTCTAAGGGCCCTGCCTCTTGATACTTCTGCCCAGGAATGGGAGGGGGGATTCAAGTACATTGAGGAGTGGTGTGCAAATGTTTAAACTATTACAGCACTCATCTGGGTTTTGTATGGGATTTCTTTCAGGCCCTGCCTTCAATTCACACATGGGGAGGCAGCAGAGAAATATAATAAGAAAATAAACACAAAAGATAGAGACTCAGGACAAGACAGGGGGAAAGACATAGGTCAGAGAGAAAGGAATAGAGTGAGAGAGAGGAAGTGGTGGGGACAGGGAATGAAGGGGGAGCTGTTGGGTGGGTGGGGGCATGGGGAAGAGGCAGCTACACACAGCAGGTCTGGCTTGGGCTGCTTTGCAGCTGTACTAAGGAGTGTGCCCGCCTGGCAGTGAGTGCCCGCCTCTTGTGCAGGCCCTGTGTGAGGTGGTGGCAGCTGGGTCTCACACTTGGCTGTCTCCTATGAGTCCAGGCCTCTGTCCCTGACCTTAGCCCAGCTGCTCAAATCTTCCTGACCTCTGTGGCAGCTGCCAAGTCCCCTGCCTGCTCCAAGGCTCTAAGGCTCAAGAGGGGGGGAGCAGAGCTCCTCTGGGTATGTGGGCCAGGGAGGGAGGCAAACCATCACGTGCCACAAGTGGGGCCTATCCGAAAACTCATTCCATTTGGCTTGAGTTGAGACATGTGGTTCTGTGACAGTGAATCGCCTTCCTAATTAGGGATTTACGGTGGGCTGGGGGATGCTGAAATCAACTGGCATTTCCTGAGCTCAACAAACAAGAAGTCTAGTATCTCACAGCAGAGCAGCAGTTTTCAGGTTTTCAAAAGCTTCCTCCAATCTTGTTTCTTGGAGGTACTTCCCGTGACATCCTGCATTATGAGTGTCCTGTCTCCTCCAGAGAGAGCAGGGTTCTCAGAGGTTATGTGACTTGTACAGGCGCAGGCTGCCTCTGAGGGGCACAGGGAGGCCTGCCACCAGTGGTGGACACTGAGCTTCCTTGTCTGTGTGGTCCAGCCCTGGCTAACAGGTTGGGAGCTAACTTTGGGTGGGCCTCAGGAGCCAGGCTGGTGGGTGTCAAACCACTACAAGGACAGCCTGCTTCTATATTGCAGAGACCACCTCATAAATTTAGGGATGCTGGATGAGTCAGCTCACAGAGATCTTACTCCTCCTCCTCCTCCTCCTCCTCCTCCTCCTCCTCCTCCTCCTCCCCCTCCTCCTCCTCCTCCTCTTCTTCTTCTTCTTCTTCTTCTTCTTCTTCTTCTTCTTCTTCTTCTTCTTCTTCTTCATCATCATCGTTGTCTTCAACTTCTCTCCCTTGAAGTTGTTGTCTCATTCTTTGTGCTTTCCTGAATTTCACTGAGACTAAAACCCAGAAGTCTGTGGGAAGGCTGGGAACACAGAGAGCTGGGACATAAAAATGTGATCAGATGAAATTGACCTGGAATGAAATGAAGGAAATATTCTCTTCAATTACTTTAGAAGTCAAAGCTAAGATTCCAAGTGGAGGTAGGTAGACCAACAGAAGGTGCATGAAAGGGATTTAAGGGAGAGGAGGGGGAAGGAAAGGGAGAAGGGGAGGTGAGGAGGGATGGCAGGGTCAACTTTTGAAGTGAGGGATTTGTGATTGTCCCCCACCTTGTCCAGAATGGCCTTAAATAATTATGGTGTGCACTACCATACCATAATTTTGGGGACATTTACCTGGGAATGGAAGGGGGTCAAGGACAGAAGGCCAGGGGGCTGTTACAGATCTTGGAGATAAAAACCCAGGGTGCAAAGGCTTTAGCTGACATGTGTGTCCTAGATCCATGAAGCCAAGGGTAGGAAGCAGGACTGCAGGATCCTGGGGAGATCCTGGAGGGTGAATCATGATCCATGCTGGGAGGCCACAAAGCTTGGGATGCTGAAATATACTTGGCAATCGGCGAGTCTGGTCAGAATGCTGATGAATCTGACACAAGACTGCCCCTCCCTTCCTGGATGCTGTGCTAGATGAAGGAGGAGGTGACAGAGAAGGAGAGAGCTGGAGCCTTGCTGGCCCAAAGTAACTGGCATGCATATGTGCTAGAGTTGCTAGATGGGGACAGAAACTGAGAAGGGCCCAGACCTGGAACTGGGCTCCTGGGGACAGCTAGGAGCCAGGAAGAAGTTATGTCATCTATGGCTGCAAGCTAGGGTCACCCCCTGTGGGAGATGAGACAACTGGACCCTAGTATTGAACGCCCTTCTCCACTTCCTCATGCCATGACCCTCTTCCCAGACAAAATATTTTCCATGCCCTTTAACATGGGCCTTGTTTTGGTCCCTCTTTAAGATTCCCAAATAGAATCTAGAGAGATGGTGCAAGTAATAGGAGGGCTGGAGACCTTGGGCCAACATGGCTGACAAAGCTGATCGATGGCAGTAAGTAAGTAACAACATTGTTCCAGGTTGTAATTCTGGTTCTTCCGAGTCTCCACCGATGTCTTCAAAAGCTCAGGCCTCAGCGAGCTGATGCTCTGAGAAGGTGGAAATGGGAACAGAGAGACCTAGGTAGGTCTTTAGCTCTCTGAGTTTTGTCAGGACTGAGGGGTTCCCTGAGATGTAGGAATTTAGTGATGTATCCAAAGAAGACCAGACCAGGATGAGAAGACCAACCTACTCACAGCCCTGCAGTGAAATATGACCTCCCAACTCAGTCACCAATCTCATGAAGACAGCTCGTGCGTTGTGTACTTCACTGGCTGGTGTGTGGTCACCTGAGAGTGGACATCACACCTAACGCAGTGGGGGCTGCTTTCCTGGCAAAGCTCCTTAGCTAAGCAGACTTGATTCCAGATCTCTCATTAAGTCTATGCTCATTCTGATGGTGGGACCCTGGTCTCTTGGGGATCACTGCCTTGTTGCATCCCTGGGCAAGGCCCATCTCGTCCCCAGTCCTCATTTTCCCCTTTGCAAAAGGGAATAGGTGTGGACAGTCTCTCCAGCTCTGTCTTTCAATAACACTATAGGAAAGTCTGCTGCTTAGCTTGCAGGCACCATGAGAGAAGCACAAATCTGGCTGATTCAGAGACCCTGTGAGCCTGACCTTTCTCTGAATGTCCTTGGAACTGAGCTGAGAACCATGAGTTGGGATGGGGGGGGGTAGGGGGGGAGTGGATGGTGCTGCTGTAGCCAACCTGTGTCAGGCATCTCTGCTGCCCCAGGCTGTGAGTCAAATGGGGGTGTTTTGCCCCCCCCCAAGGCCCAGTCCATCTGGAGCTTCACACATCTCCCTCCCTGGCTTTCCTTACTGCCCTCGCCATGGTCCAAGCCTACTCAGACCTCAGAAATGGGGGCCACCAGGGAAGAGGAGGAGCAGGAGGAGGAGGAGGAAGAGGAGGAGGAGAAGAAGAAGGAGGAGGAGGAGGAGGAGGAGGAGGAGGAGGAGGAGGAGGAGGAGGAGGCTGTGGCAGCATGGGAGTGAAGCAGCTAGGGGATAGAGCTCATGGGGTGGGTGGAGCGATGCACAGCATCCAAATACAGACTACAGATTACAGGCCTGGAGCTGGTCTAGGGGCAGGGAGATGGAAAGGATATCTTGAATTATTCTGTGATAATCAGTCTCCACAGGTTGGCCCAGAAGGCCTTATTTCTGGTTTATGTGTGCAGTTCTGCAGGCATTGGCTGAGAGCTGCGCTCCACATAATCCCTCAAGAGATCCAAGCTGGGGGTGACTTGTCATCTTTTTTGGTGCTGTCTTTGCAGCAGATGGCTTTGGGATACCCCAGGAAGGGAAGAAGAATCAGTAAAAACAAATAAAAAAAACGTAAATGCTTGATTGAGCCAGGCATGGGTGGCTTACGCTTATAATCCTAGCTACTCAGGAGGCTGAGAGCTGAGAATCTCTGCCACACAAGGCTTCCTATTGTTGACCCAGTGTGGAGCCCCCTCTATGAACTGGGTCCATGCCTTTCTCCATTAGGGAATCCATAGTTATTGCTATACCCATTGTTCAGATATACAGACTCAGGGACCAAGAAGGGAGATGATTTCGTGGCATCACACAGCCAGGAGTTGCCAAAGGTGATATTCAAACTCCATTCTGCCTGCCTTCTCTCTGTTCAAGTCCATGTTCTGGGAAGTTGCATGTCCCCTTGGATAAGGGAGACAAGTTACATATTTCCCCAGATCAGGGAGATTGTGATTCCCTTGACATTCTTGCAACAGGGGATGTGGTGACAGTAATCACAGATAGGTGTGTGTGTGTGAGGGGAACCACAAACTGTCTCCCAGGAGGGAAACATGGGAGGGATTCTGTATTCAGTAGGAAGTATTAACTGTAGGGACAAGTCTGGCCCAGCCCAGCTCAGTCAACCTCATAAGTCCCCTGATTTCTGCCAGGCTTCCAGGTGTGATGCCAGCAGAATTGGGCAGAGCTGTGGATGAACTTCTGTGCTGGGCCTGGCCAGAAGGGACTGGCTTGGGTACGGCAACAGCTGCCAGCTGCCCACATGGTACAGGTGGAATCCTGGGTCTGGTGGGAGGGTCCCTCCATGAGCCTCCCAGCACATGGGGCACTGTGGCTACCATCAGGTCCCCAGGGACATCCTATGCATGAGTCTCCGACTTCTGAAGTCCCCGGCTGTGAAAGGCAAAGCCAGGATGGAACATCTGCCTCCTGGAACACTTCTATCAGAATAACAGAAGCTAGAGGAAGCAAATCATCCTGACACCCAGGCAGAGGCAGAGAACACTGTCCCTTTGATGACTGAAGCTGCTCAGCGTCCTCCTTGAAACCTGGGCCCTGGCCAGGCCGGGAGTCCCTGCCAGGTCTTCTCCTGGTCTTCCCTAGACTGCTGGCCGGGACACCATGGCCTTCCTGCCTCCACCTTGTGCTGCTACAGCTTAAGGCGGATCCTGACATCTTGCTGGTTGCGGTTTGGCCAACACACCGCCTGGGTACATGGAGGGTCATTTTCAAAGACCGGTTGTATTTCATGGTGTATGTGGAATTGGCTGTGTTGGAAACTGCCGGCTGTTGAAGAACCATTACAAACAAATGTTCTGTGTTTTCAGTCCCTCTCACCTGCCAAGAGCTCTCCTTGATGGCGCGGACCCAGGAAACCATGGCAGATGACGATTAGATTAGAATAAATTGATTTAGAAGTGACACGAGGCTCCTCAGGAGAGGCTTAAATATTTCATACACGTCTAGGACTTACATTTCAGCTGGGGCAGGGAATGAAATGACAAATTTTACACCCAGATTCGGTGTGACTTTGGAGAGAGCAAGAGAGAAAGAAACTAGAGGAGACAGGCTGGTCTCTGTCACTGCTACATATGTACCCTTCTCTGCCTCAGTTTCCTAATGATGCAGAATGAGGACAGAGTGTGTCCCCAAAATCAGTGCCTATAGGAAGCTGAGGCTGCCAGATAATCACATATCAAGTGGGCCAGCATTCCCAGGAACAGAATCATGGCCTTCTTACTGCCCCTCCCCCACTGTCCTCATGGTAGGAGGGGTGGCCCAATCTCTCCTGGTTATTCCAACTCTTGTCCATGTGCCAATATTTCTGGGAGACAAAGCTTGAGACTCTTTCAGGGACCATACCCCCAGTCTCAGCACTGTCCCCCAATCACCATCCAGGGAAGTTAGTTACTAGAAGACTTTGCTTATCAAATTGGAAACCACAAGTGACCCAGGGCTATTCCTTGGTCTCAATGTACAGTGATAACTCTCAAAGACAGCCATATAGAAAAAGGAATTTAGGTATCATCCCTGCTCCCTAGACTGACAGCATGGAAATGTTCTGAGAGGTGGCTGTGGTTTGGATATTTGCCCCCAAAGGCTCAGAAGCTTGGTCCCCTATTAAAAGTATTAAAAGGAGACGGAACCTTTAAAAGGCAGGTCTAGTGGGAGGTGATTGAGGGGTCATTGGTCCCACAATTAATGTTGGACTCAGTAGATCAGGTCTCACAGGAGTAAATTAGTCCCTGTTGGACTAGCCTGTTATAAAAGAGGGAACCTGGCTGCCTCCCCCAGGCTGCTGCTTTTGGGCTTAACCAACAAGCTCTCGTACTGGGACTCTCTCTCTGTCATGCTATCCACCATGTTGTGATGTGGCCAAGGGACCCTTGCCAGATGTGGTGTCTTACCATTTAGACTTTCTAGTGACCTGAATCATGAGCCAAACAAACATTTTTCTTTGCAGGTGATCCGGCATCAGGTATTTTGTTACAACCACACAAAGCAGATTGAGACACAGAAGGTTAGAGGGGTGTAACTTGCACCCCACTAAATGCCCTCTTGGGGTCAGAGAGACCTTCCTTGCAGAGGCACTGAGGAGCCAAGAGGGACTCCTGCAGACAGAAAGAAAGAGAGAGACAGGAAGTCTCCACAAGAAGGGAATCTGAGGTAAAAGCTTTGGCTTCAGTTGGACCAGTGTCTGGTTCTCAGGGAAAGAAGACAAGCAAAGTAAAGAAGGACGTGGTTTCTTACAGCCTTAGAGAAAATTTATTTCCATGAAGAAGTCTCTTACAGTGTGTGAGGTCTCTTTAGGAAGTTGTTTTTTTTTTTTCACTCCTTAGGGGCATGAAGACTTTTAATGTGGGTTTTGAATGTCTCGTAAATGAGTTAATCATAAGAGACAAAGATTCTTCTTTGGGACAACTTGTGGGGCCATGAGCCTCACTGGACCTTCCTGCAGACTTGGGCATGGGTCATGGAAAGTCTCCACGAGACAGGCTGGGAGAGCCCCATGTTGAGAGGCAACAGAACAAGACTGAAGAAGCAAAGCTGGGCCTGAGGAAACCTGACCCAACCCACGTGAGACCCCATGGCTTGGAGAGGTTGGAAGTGAGCCAGACTTTCATTATGGTCAACAAATCCCAAATTCCCATCTCCCAGGAAGTCCTGGGTCCCCAGGATACAGCCCAGGACAGGATAAGAAAGGACTGGAGGAGAGAGCAAAAGAAACGCACATGGAAACACAGGTAAGTCTGCTCAGCCATGACAAATATGACAAGGGACTTAATACAGGAAGATGGCCAGAGGATTCACAGTGGAGTGGCTTTCACTGGGTGGTCACTGGTACGGTTTGAGGGGTAAAAAGAACAGAGAAGATGGACAAGAGGAGATGCAAAAAGACCAGCTAGAAGGCAGAGGTCACTGTCCTATAGTGGATGGCTTAGACAGCAGATCTGAGGCAGACAGAAGGGAGGCAGACAGAGGTGGGACATGTTTGCAAAATGTAACTGACAAGATGGGTTGACAGATTAGATTCAGCTTTTCTAGGAAAAGGAGAGGGAAAAGGTCTGACAGAAAAAGCAGACTGAGTGAGAGGAATTACATTCATTTATTCTCTGTTCTTTTCATCTCACCTAAGAACACAGATGATAAAAGCAAGCATTGAATTTCAAGAATTAAAAGCAGAGATGAGGAAAAGGCACAAGATTCACCTTACTTTGTGGGCATGTAGAGTTTTCATAGTCAAGTTTCAAGTTTGGCCACATTTTTTGCAAGTAAGGGAACAAGAAGAAAGAATATATAGTCAAGATAATGTTTGAGACTTTTGTTTTTAGGAAGAGAAACCATGAATGCATCTTTTTTTCCCTTCAAAGTGAAGATCTTCTTAGCATTGATGTCTGTATAGATTTTGCCAGTTATACCTTTTTTTGCTCCCAGTCCTGTAGTTTGAACTCAGCGCCTAGAGGTTGTCACTGTGATTATTGATTGATTCATTGGCTTTAGGCTAGTGTTCTAGCACTTGAGCCATGGTTCTTCCAGCTTCTTTTTGTACTTTTTGGAGATACTAAGAATCTCATGGAATTTTAAGATTGGGCTGGCTGGCTTTGAATCTTGAATCTTAGCCTCTGAGTAGTGCCCAGCTCATACTGTGTGTGTGTGTGTGTGTGTGTGTGTGTGTGTGTGTGTGTGTATCAGTCTTGGGACTATAACTCAGAGCCTGGGTGCTATTTCTTAGTTTTATTTGATAAAAAGCCACAGCTCAAGTGGCTTGGCTTTTTGATGGTTTGTTGGAGATTAGGGCCTCAGAGACTTTCTTGCCTGAGCTGACTTTGAACTGTGACTTTCAGATCTCAGTCTTCTGAGTAGCTAGGTTTATAGGTGGGAGCCATTAGTACCTGGTTTGCTATTTGTATTTAACATTATTTCAGTATGAATATTGTCGCATGCCTTAAAGTATTCTCTGAAGATTTGGCTTTTAGTAGGGTGCTTAGTTCTCTGTTATTGAAATGGGCTGTGTTAGTCAGCTTATCATTGATGCAATAAGATGCCAGAATACATGTTAAAAAGACGATAGGTTTATTCTGGCTCTTAGCTTTGGGGGTCCAAGTCCATGGTCACTTTGAAACTGTAGTGGCCTATTCCACATGGTTCAGAATGTGGCAAGGAGGTCTTCTTACCTCATCATTGCCAGAAGTAATACAAGAAGGAGCTGGGATCCCAATATCTCCTCTCAAGAACATGCCCCAATGACCTAACTTCCTCCCATAAGGCTCCTCCTCTTAAAGGTCCCCCCCCCCCCAACACACACACACAGCAGTGCCATAGGCTAGGGACAAAGTCTTTAAAATATGCCTTTGGAAGACATATTTAAGAACTCAAGCTACAATTTCTCCACCATTTAGTGATAAAAATAAGCTAGTCACAAACTTAGAGAAAAACTACATACCTCTGACAAAGGGAGTTTTCAGAGGGTGCAGGTGGCCACTGACAGGGGCCAGTGTGGTGGTCTGGATCTGTGGGTTCTCACCTCCTGTAGAGGAGTTGAGAGGCTGGAGCTGGGGTTCAAATTGACCAGGTTAAAAATAGCTCCTCTGAGCTCTCTCTAGCCAGGCCACCAGTAGGAGGCAACAGAGCTGATGATGTCATTGTGAGGAATTGAAGGGGTCTGTGTTGATGTTCCTAAGTTCCTGCTGTGGGAGATCCTGTGTTCCCAGAAGAATCCCTGTAGGGCCTGGCACCTGGACCCTACCTTCTTCTCAGCTCTGTGTCCTGCACGGTCATCTCTATGAGTGATTCCATATAATAGGCCAGGTAGATCTTTACAATTAAAATGTCAGAGCTTTCCCAGGGCCAGAACCGCCTCAGTTGCTGGGATCCTGAGCAATGCCAACCCCAGGGGAATTTTCAGCTCTGAACTGGCGAACGTTGGAGAAAAGGATGTGGAGGTGGGAGATAAGGTGCTTTTCTGCCTTGTGTGAAATAAGTGCTCCTTAAATATTAGTTGAATGATGAGCTGCTGAAAACATTGAGTGGGGCTGCCAAAAACAAAACAAAAAAAGGAGCATGGAAATATCCGGGCTTTGATGTTAGGAGGAAGGAGAACTGTGCAGGTTGGTGTGTCCTGTACATTCTAGGAGAGTCTTGGCACCAGAGAGAAGGGCAGTTATACCCTCAGCCCCCAATTCCCAGGCCTGGAGGAAATAGGTGAATCAAATCAAATTGAATCCAATTGGTGCAAACATCAAGGAAGGAACGAGCTTCCTTTGGCACAGTTACACACTATTGGGTTAACAGCACAAGAGCTGCTGCCATCTTGACTCCTCTGCATTCCTTTGTAGGGACCTTATGGGAGATGAGGGAGGGGCTTTAGGAAGATTGAGTGACAGGTCCTAGGTTATAGAGTTACTAAGTGACAGAACCATGGCTCCACTCCCTGGCCCTAACTCTGGATCACTTGCAACAGAGGGTAGCTAGCACATGCTCCATATAAATCTAAGCTATAAGCAAGGCCCAGGGAATGGGATAGGGGAAGGTGGGCCAGACAGGAGATGTTAACTGAGGAGAGGAGTGCATATAGTCTTGTGCAGATGGAGGTTTGGAGATGCCAGGGCTACCTGCCAGGACATGCAGAGAAGGCAATTTCCCTCAGAGAATTATTCTCCCCAGATCTTGAGAATTGTCTGCTTCTGGTTATGCAAGTCATTTGACAAATCTTTCCTAATTATCAGTCAGGCAAGACAGTGCACTGCATCCAGATTCTAATAAGTGGCCAGGTTCAGTGGCACCTGCCTATAATCCCACCTACTTGGGAGGCAGAGATTAGGAGGATGGTAATTCTGTGTCAACTAGGGCAAAATGTTAATGAGATTGCCATCTCCACAAACAATCTGGGTGTGGTGGTTTCAGCAACTGTAATCCCAGCTCTGTGGGAGGCATAGATAGATAGAAGGTTGTAGTCTGAGGGAAGCCTGGGCAAAAACGTGAGACCTAAGCTTAAGAAACAAAACAAATAAAACTCTAACACCAAAAGGATTGCAGGCACGGCTCAAGATGTATAGAGTCCTTACTGAGCAAGCACAAGGCCCTGATTTCAAATCATAGTACCAACTGAAGCCAAAGCTTTTTCTTCAGACTCCCTTCTTCAGGAAACTTCCTGTCTCTCCCCTGCCTGCAGGTTGAATGACCTCATTTGCTCTTTATCTAGGGGCCTGCCACTGGGCAATATCTTCCTGTGTCTTGGCATGCTTGCTAAACAGTGCCATCTGAAGTGGATAGGAAACTGGAAGAAGCAAGAACCATTTTGAATGACAAGTGTAGGACCCACAAGATAGAGTGAGGGGTCAATCAGCCAATAGTAAGCTCTAGGTTCTCTGGGGTTTCCCTAAACCCATCCTCCACCAAACAGCAAGCCACGCCTCATGTTTGTGTGAGTAGAAAGAGGCATTCAAGTTTCAGTTTATGGATTCATTAATAAAGGTAAAGGGAGGTGATCTTGGCTTAGTTTGTGTATTTCCATGGCAGTGGAATTACTAAATTACAGGCTGAGAGTGCTAATGCCCTAGACTGGCACTCTCCTGAGTGACCATCTTCTGGTCCACCTCTCCACAGCCACACTTACTCCAATACCAGCCTCATGTCAAATAGAAATAAAATGATTTTCTACTTTGCAGTCCCCCCCCACACACCCTAGCCCACTGTCCCTGCCTCTTTTAGGCTAATAAGGGAGCTTGAATTCAGGACCTAGGAGCAGTCTCTGAGATATTTTGCTCAAGATTAGTGCTCTTCTGCTTGAACCACATGTCTACCTGCAGCTTTTGGTAATTAACTGGAGATAAGAATCCTGCCCAGGCTGGCTTTGAACCATAGTCCTCAGATCTCAGTCTTCTGAGTAGCTAGGATTACAGGCATGAATCACCAGTGCCTGGCTTGCATTCAGTTCTTATACAGGAAGAGAAATCTCATTTTAGGTGTAGCCATGTTTGGGGTTCCTTTAGGAATCATTTCTCTATTTCCCAGCTTACATTCAGGGGATGCAGGGAGTTCTTCACTTTTTCCTTAACAATCTGAACAATCTCCTTACTTGACCAATATTTCCTCTCATCTGCTGCCTTGGTTGTCAGTGTTGCAAAGGGAAAGACATGTTTTCTGCAGCTTTGCCTCCTGTCTCTGGGTCCCGGTTTTCAATTGCCTTGGTCTAGGCTTGTGTGAAACGTCCCGTGAAATTCCTGGAGAGCCTTCCAGGCCATATGCTCGCAGCTCTGCGGCTCACATGCCACAATGTCTGTGGCCCCTTCTCCCCTGCTTCTGCCACCATATGTGCCTGGTCCAATCTGACAGGCAGATGGGCAGCTGGGAGAGGCTGAGCCACGGCTGGCGAGGGCTGCCTGGCAAAGCCTGATGCTTGGGAAGAGGAGAGGGCCACAGAATGCACTTTCTAAGAATGCAAATGCATCCCTTTGTTCTGAAAAGAATCATGGATTTGGAACTTTTAAATAAACCTCTAAATCAAGCTGGGACTATCTCCTACACAGAGATACTAGGACAAGTTCTGTGCAGGGATATAGTGTCAGGTGACAGTCCCTCTCCTGCATGTCACTGGGGACAAGTCACCTAACCTGATTTACTCCTGTGTTTTTTTCCAGGGGCTACTTGCTCCTAGATGCAGGGGGCTACCCTTTCTGTGCTAAGCCCTTGCCCTAAAGAGACAAGCTTTCACATCTCTTACACTCCTACCCACAAGGGCCTAGACAGTGTGTAACACAGGCTTCTGAGAGATCTTCCTGTTCTATCTGTTGGGGGACTGATGCTGCATGCTTTCACTGGGAGTCTCTCAGGCTCAGGAGGAAGGCCTCTCCCCATATAGGATTTGGTTGCTCCTCCTCTTCATCCTCCTCCTCCTTCATCCAAAATTGTATTGGCACCTGACTATTTTTGTTATGGTTTATTTTTTGTTCTGTTTTAAATAACAAGCTCTACTTTGGGCTTTTTTTTCATGGTTAGTTAGTGACAGGAGCCTCATAGACTTTTCTGCCAGAGCTGGCTTTGAACCCAGATCCTCAGATCTCAGTCTCCTGAGTAGCTAGGATTATAGACATGAGCCAGTAGCACCCAGCTGCCTGTAGTAGGCAGTTTTAAAGCTATTCTTATGTGACTAGATAAAATGTTAGCTACTCCACAGTTTCCCAACATAATTAGACAATTGTATCCATTTCTGTTATGTCCCAAACAGGACCACAGAGAACCTACTTTGGAAAATCCTTCGGAAGCCTTCCACAACCACTGTCTTCCTCTCTCCCACCACTCTTTGCCATTCATTCATCTACCTGTTCACTCATTCAGTATTGATATATGTGCTTATTAAAGAAGCACCACAGACTATGTGTTACATCAGAGGAATTTGAGCTCCCTGACCTCAGGCTACTTCCCTTCTTAAAGATTACTGAGGAGCCAGTACTCGTGGTTCTCAACAGTACTCGTAATATCTCAGGAAGCTGAGATATGAGGATCGTGGACCGACAGACCCAAGAGTCTTTTATCTCCAATTAACCAATAAAGAATAAGAAGTGGACCTGTGGCTTAAGTGGTAGAGCACCAGCCTTGTGCAAAAAAAGCTAAGAAAGAATGTGAAGGCCTGAGTTCAAGTGCCACTACTGGCACATGCATGTGCACACACACACACACACACACACACACACACACACACACACACACACACACACACGGTGCACACAAGGGTTAAAGCTTAGTTAAATGACTTGTTCTGCTTCATCAAAGATATTAGGGACACATTGCTTCACCCCAGGAGCACTTTAGGATCCAGTGACGGTGGGTCCTCTTGGGTTACCATGCCAGGTCTGGCACCAGCGATCTCTCAGATAGCTTTCCTGCTATCCCAACAAACAAAAAGCAGAGCCCATCTTGGCAAATTGCCAAAAGAAATCTGACCCCATGGACTTCTTGAAAGGGTCTCTCAAGAGACTCTCAAGATCCCATAGGCCACACTCTTGAATCTACTACGTTAGAGCCAGTGCAAGATGCATAGATAAATGAGCACCATTTCTTAGCATCAGATGAGCCACCACCTGATGGCAGAGGTTAAGAATGAAAACCCAAGTCGGCATGTTCCATACTAGACAGCATGAAATTTTTTGCTGTGGTAAAATACATATAACAGAGCTGAGCATCCTGGCTCATAACTATCACCTTAGATGCTCAAGGGACTGAAATCTGAGGAATGAGGTTCAATGTCAACAAATCAGAGAGTCTTAGGTCCAGTTAACCAGGAAAATCCAGAAGATGGGCTGTGGTTCAAATGGTAGAGTGCCAAGCTAAGGGACAGCACCCAGGTGCTCTGAGTTTAAGCTATAGTCTTGGCATTATAAATACATTTTTTTTATCTTGGTGGCTTTAAGCACACCTTTGACACTCTCCAACTCTAGAACTTGCTAATTGTCCCAGCTAAAGCTTTGAACCCATTAACCTGTACTCTCTTTTCCCTCCTTCCTGGCCCAGGGAAGGACCATTTTCTTCTCATCTCTAAGACTCTGGCTGCTTTAGGTAACTCAGATCAATGAAATTCAGCGTCTGTCCTGAGACTGGCTTGATTGCTCTGAGCAGGAAGTCTTCAAACCAATCCATATTCGAGCATATGTCAGAGATTCTTTCCCCTTAAGGCAAATAATATTCCTTTTTATAAAGGTCCTACGTTATATCCTGTCATCCATTGTGGATATGTGGACTGTTTCCCCCATTTGGCTACTGCAAATTAAGACATGAAATTTCCCCCTCCCCCCTCTGTGTAAAGTCAGGTCTACCATTCCAATTCCTCATGCTTATTCTTTTATTCTCTGGCAGTAAATAAGTCACCAGGGGCTTTCATAGACTGGACCTTCTTTGCATTCAGTCCAATCTTCACTCAGCCCAAGTGCATCCACAGGGTCAAGAGCAGCAGTGCTATCTCTCTAGAACATACATCCCAGACCCTAGGACTGGGCTTCCTCTTCCTTCAGTCTGCATATCCAAAGAGGATTCAAGAAGCAGCTGTTCTCCATTCCTTTCCATCCAACAAGTCTTTATTGATCGGGTATTATTTGCTCATCAAATAGATCTGCCATTTCCCACACTCCCAGCCCTGGACTTGGTGGCACGTTTGCCAGTTAAATCGGTATTTGCACTCAGCAGAGTTGGCAGTTCACCTCAATAAAGACAGAAAGGACTGTGTGCTTAGTGTAGGTGTCGAGGGGAGCCTTTCAAACTGGGGGTGTCATTAGACTGGCTGCATACTGCCTCAGGTTCCACAGTTTCCCTGAGCCATGTTAATTAATCATTTGGATATTTTACTACCAAGTTTACCATTCTGCCCAGTATTGGCTGTTTTGCTTTGGCATTCCATAAAGCCAGCGTCCAACGGGAGATGGGTAAATTGGACATTCCGTAAAACACAGGAAGGTATCTTAAATTATGTTTGGACCATGTACATCACACCAAGCCTCCAGGACCACAGCCTACAATTTGCCCTTGTCCTTGCAACAGATGTGCTGTTAATGACATTAACGATGAACCTCTGTATACATATAGAACCATGTGGCTTTGAGGAGGAATTCTCTGGGAGACTGAGGGAAGTATTGTCATTTAAAGATGGGTCTCGGAGAGGTAATGCCAATTAGCCAAAGCCACACAGCTCATATACTGATTTGCACAAGTCTCACAGAATGCTGCCTCCACTGGCAATTTTTTTTTCTCACTGTCAGAAACAAGAGAGTGTTCACACGTGACCCAGGACTTGACCAGGTATCAAAGTCACTTGAAGGGACTCGTAGCTTTTGTGCCTCTGTGTTAAGATAAGTCTTATCCCAGTAAGAGGTCTGGACAGGAAGAGGGAAAGGTAAACAAGCAAAAATGAATCAAGTGTTTCCTAGGTGGGTGGTGAGAATCCACACTACATAATTTCGTAATTATCTTGAACCCCAGGTGAAGGCCACCTCCTTGTTTTATAAACAAAGAAAATAGGGATCGGAAAGGTTAGAAGCTGCCTCCATATCACACAATTGATGAGAAAAGGAGCTGGGATCCTGAACCAGGAATGTTTAATTTCGTGCTCCTGTTCCATCCCAAAGCTAAGCACTGGGCACAGATATAGGCTCAAGGAAAGGGTAGCTCTCTAAAGCTATTTAATCCAGCAGCCCGGGCCTAGACTTTGTAGATGTCATGTGTGTGAAGCTGGAAGAAATCTAAGACTCATGGATCTATCCCAACATCACTTTGTAAGCGGAGAAATGGGCCCTCCAAGGAGTTGGTCCCAAGCTTTGCTGCTGGCGGGAGGGCTGGAGCCCCTCCTTTAGTCTCAGGATGCCAAACGGGGGGGGGGGGGGGGGGGCGGGGGGGGCAAAGGTCATCACTGAAAAAGTTCCCCACTTGGAAATGGACCGCCCAGGTGTCCTTGATGGACCTGTGCCCGTGTGGTCTCAGAAAGCACACAAGATAGCATAGCTTGGCAAGGAGGGAACAAAGCATTCATTGGCATTTTATCAAAGCTCAAAGAAGCTTCCATTTGAAGTGTGAGAAAGGGTGGGAACTTACCCTGTCTGGAAAGGGTGGCTCCGGTCTGGGCCTTCCTATCTCCCAGGTTTATAATTTCACCTTGTTTCTCTCCCGACTCTACCATGCTTGTCAAAAAAGCACTCCATGGGTGAAAGGCAGGTTTGTCTCTGCAAAAACAATTGCTCTCTTGTCTTCAGAATGCCACCCAATATGACAAGTGAGATGTCCACATTCCGGGAGAGTCCACTGGCCTGGGACTTACTCCCTTTGCCTCAGTCAGCGTCAAGTTCGCCCTACAGACCAACAGGTAAGTTAAAACTCTTACCTGTTGGCCAGAAGCGATGCACTGGGATGTGGTAATGGATCTTCGTCATTGTTGTGTAGGCCTCTGGACCTGCTTGGACCACACACACTGAGAGTCCATGTGGACCTTCTTGATCCATGCATGCTTAGAGTTGATTCACAGGGACCCACTGGGAACATACATCCTCAGAGTCGGTCCTCTGGACCCATTCAGTTCCACCAAGTCAGTTAATGGCTATGATATGACCCATGTGCGGTAACATTTGGCACAACTCAGAGTCTGCAGCTGGCATTCAGTGGTACAGGCCTGGGGTGAGGATAAAAACCCTAATGTTCACTGGACAGCCCCTCAGCAAAAGTTGATCCAATTCAAGTGTCAGCAGTGCTGGGGAAGGAGCCCTGGGGTAGAGCTGCAGGCTGGGTGAAGGTGTCAGGGTGACAGTGCACTTATTGTCATCTGCCACAGCTGCCACACTGTTTACTAGTAAAGTGTCCACTGCAAAGAACCATCTGGAGAAACTTCCAGGTGGACTGGTTGAATCTAACCCATCTAAACTCGAAGCAAGCTCCAGTCAAGGAAGGCATCAAAAGGAACTCTTTGGAAGAAGTTGGGGCAGCCATAAGAGGGAGAAGACTGAGTTCCAGGGCTCAGAAAGGGCAGGAATAAGGCAGCTCCAGCACAGCCATGCAAAAACCAGGCTGCTGTTTTCTACTCCTTTTCCTATTAGCATCAGAGTGTAAATTCCTGGGCGAGAGAGGACTTGACCAGTAGGCTTAGGCTTGGCATTAGAAAGGTCAGAGAACCAGCAAACCTTCATGCTGGGGGCAGGGAATACTTGTAGAAAACAAAGCCAAGGGGCTTGGTGCAGCAAAAGGCCAGATATGGGTGGGCAGAACCAGTGGGTACCACCCATATCTATCATGGGCTCTTAGCATGAGAAATGACTCTGTGTCCAGTGACTCCACTCAGAAGAGCCAGACAGAGCATAGACTATCCTGAAATTCTTGGAGGACGGAAGCAGGGCCAGCCAGAACTGCAAAATTCACTAGAAGCCATCTTGAAAGACTCTGTAGATGCCCAACCAGGGTCCCTTTGTTTCTCTTTTTTTTTCTTCAGCTAACACTGGGTTTTCCATAGTGATTTGACAAGCAGTAAGGGGGTGCCTATAATGCTGAAGCCAGAATTCAGGATACAGAACAGCTACAGAGGAGTAACTGGTGGTGGCAGCTAGCCAGGGAATGCTGGGAACCCACCGGAGATGCTGCACGTCTGCTGTAGACTTACCTATCAGCAAGCATGGAGGAGTTAGCACAGGAGGACCAGCAGAAGTGTTTTTTTCTCACAAGGATGCTTTGGGGGTGATTGACTGACATCTCAGGTGATGTTGTCTTCCTGTCACCCACATGTGCCCCACCCAACTTATACCCAAAGAACCTGATAGAGGCCAGAATATTATTGGCAGAAGCCTCGCCCACCCCTTCCTTTCCCCTGCAGCTGTTTCTTTTTATTTATTTTCTGCACAGAAAAGGCCCAGAGAGGGTGGGCAGGGATCCATTGACTGGTCACAGGGCAATTATTTATTATGAGTCTTGAATACTTGCCCAAGTCTGTAAGGTTTTATTGTGTTTTTACACACACACAGACTTGGGGAGTGTTTTGGAAACCATAGGAAGGGGAGGAGAAAAAGCTCTTAGGGTTCATTCTCAGAGTTCCAGGGTCACCTCTGGGTAGAGGTTCAGGAAGGAGTTGGAGGAGTTTCCAGGGGCCCTGACCAGACACTTACCAATTCTTTTTGTGTCTTACCCTGTAGGAGGTGTTACAAGAGAGCTAGCTCCCTTTTATTTAACAATTATGGAATATTCCAGATATGTAGCCTAAAACTTGTTGAATCCTAGACAGTCAATAGGCCAAATGTTTTAGGTGTGTTTTCTCAATTAGTCCCCACAAAAATCTTATTATTGGCTCTATTTATCTGGAGAAAAAGTCCTAGGCTCAGAGAGGTTTCACAAGTGATCTAGGGTCACACAGGAATGGAGAGTCAGAACCAGCCTTGGAGCCGGGGAAGAGTGATACGGGCCCATGTTTGAATCTGCAGGCTGTGTACTATGACTGGCCCCAAGCCTGGGTCAAAGCCAACATGGCTCTCTTTCTGGACACCAAAGACCGGCTGATGTGGCTGGAGACCACTGTTTGGGGCAGGCTGCTGGGCTCCAAAGGATGGCACATGGAAACCCCAGTTTCTTTGTCTTGCCCCAGGATTACTGATTATGACCTAGGGCAAAATCTTCTCTGCTTGAGTTTTGGGGGCCTGCAAAGTGAAAATAACAACATACACCTAGCTCGATTGACATGACACTCACTGACCTACTAAACTGGGAATGTCCTGATAAAAAAGAGATACACTATGTGATTATTTACTATGTCCTATCTCTGATTCCTCTATGGCAGGTCACAGTCTCCTGGGAGAGGGGAGGGCCTGTCTGAATTTCTTTATTCCCAGTGTGGAATATAGAAAGGACACCAGTTTAAGAAAAGAATCTTGCAGAGCACTGACAAACTGTCCTCAAGGACAGAGCTGTGCTGCTCTGTACCTCGAGCGGGAGCAGTAACTGGACAAGCTCAACACTTAATTAGTAGGTAAAACTTCCCATGTCCATGTGGCTCAAATGTGTATCTGTCTTGTTAGGAACTGAAGCAAGCCCAGTTGCACATGTGAAAGAACCCTTTGTGCATCCTATTTACAGAGGGCCATGCCCAGGACTGAGGTCCTGGTCTTTTTCCTCACCGATTGTAGGGTATGGATTTGGGAGACTAAAACAAATATTTGCAAATATTTGCAAATATTCTTTCCCAGTATGTTGTTTGATTTTTAACTTTGCTCGTGGTGCTACTCAGTTTAAAAGGAACAGACAAAAGCCAGGTGCCTGCGGCTCACGTCTGTGATCCTAGATCTTTAGGAGGTGGAGCTCTGAGTATCATGGTTCAAAGCCAGCCTGGGCAGAAAAATCTGTGAGACTCTTGCCTCTAATTTATCAGCCCCCCCCAAAAAAAAAGCTGAAAATGGAGGTGTAGCTTCAGGTGTATCCTAGAGCAAAAAAGCCAAGTAGGAACCTAATGCCCCAAATTCAAGCTCCAGTACCAGAGCATGTGTACATGTGTGCACACACATGCATACACACACACACACACACACACAAACACACTTTCATGCACAACAGTTAAGGACAGGACATAAGGTCAGTGGATACTCAAAGGGTCTGCATGAGCTTCACACATGTGCCTACTCCCACTACATGTCACCAAGAAGACATGTGTGCGTGTCAAGGGAAGGATGGAGATACAGGACACAGAGGTAGAAACTTTCTATCTATATAAACTTGCACCATTACTTTATAGTAAAAAATAAACATGGTATATGGATATGCTATGGTATAGAATTCAATATTTGTAAGAACTTCACCATTAAAACCTTTTGCAGTGGGGCTGGGAGTTTAGCCTAGTGGTAGAATGTTTGCCTAGAATGTATGAAGACCTGGGTTCATTTTCTCGGTACCACATTCGTAGAAAAAAGCCAGAAATGGTGCTGTGACTCAAGTGGTAGAGCACTAGCCTTGAGAAAGCCCAAGAGCCCAAGGATGTTATCCAAGCCCTCAGTTCAAGGCCTAGGACTGGCCAAAAAAAAAAAAAAAAACCTTTTGCAATGTCAGAGAAATATGGCACTTGCATCTGAATGCCTAGGTTTAATTTTCAGACACAGTTAGGGGTTCCTACACGAGAAACTGGAAAGCACTCTGTCATGGATTCATTAAAGCCTGAGTCTTGTCACAGGTAAGCTGTGTGACTTAGGTGTATTCCAGACCTACCAGACTTTAGGGGCTGGAGGTTGGGGTAACTGTTGACAGCCAGATCCCTGAAGTCCATACAAACACCTGTATGTGGTGTGGCAGTGACTCTGTGAACAGGTGTGGAATTAAAACAAAGCACCTGGGCCCTTCCTGTGCAATTATGTTCACAGTGTGGAGATAGCTCTGCTCATGCCCAAGGCCCTGTGTAGGTCTTAGGGCCATAAAGATAGGTCCCTGCCCTTCCTCCAGGCCAGTAGAGGAAGATACTAGAGCCTTGCATGTGCAAATGACTCTTGAAATGAAACCAGATACCCCTGCAACAAGAATATTCTTTCTGGCTTTCCATCTGCCCTTTCTACTCCAGTCTTGCCCTGCTAAGAATAAAAACATTGTCACAGGTGACCAAGAGCTCTTCCCGACTTGGGCTTGGGAGGGGTGGTCCAGGCCCCAGAGAGCCTATCAGCAAGGGTGGTCGTCTCCTTCAGGGTGGTCTCAGACCCCTCTCACCCACCCTGCCCTGAAGACACCCGATCTGGGCTGTTTATGGGGTGTGGGCTCTGACGTGTGGGTGGCGGGTTCCCGAGCCACTGGGCAGTAAACCCTCAGATGCAGGCCTGTTTCCAGCTACAGCTGCCACATCAAAGGCCATGCTCCCTACAAACTTGGCCTTAATTAAAAAGTTACGGTAATCCTCAGGATGGAGGCCAGTCAGGCCCCCTGGAGATGGCAGCTCTCTCTGTGGCTGTAGACCAGGCCTTTCCAACCAGCCCAGGCACTAGTAAAAGCCGTGTGGCACTGTGGGCAACCCAGGCCCTGGGGGACAGGAAGGGAAATGCCTCCTGGACCCTCTCAGCTCTCGTAATTTGCTTTGGAGAGATCTAGGGCCAAGCCTTCCGGAAGGGGCTCTTGGTTTCTTGGACCAATTTCTGTTCCTCACACATCTCCGTATTCTTTGGGGTCTTTCCCAGCTGCACTTTGAAATGCCTTAAGATCCCCAGATGTGTATCCTGGAGTCCTGTGCTTACAGTCTCCAATCAGCACCATCTCTGAGATTTTTATCCTGTGGATGATGAGCCACAAACCCTGGGCAACAGGAAAGGGCATCCACCCAGTATACTGGAGGACAAGACTGAGACTAGCACCAGGGCCCACAGACAGCATCTGTCAACTGTGTCCTGAGTCAGCCCCAGACTCACAAGTTATTATAGCAGGCATCCACAGGACCAGCCACCTGCTTCCTCACATTGTCCAGAATCTCTTGTCCTAGCCTGGACCATCCACTGGACCATCCCTGCTGCAGCACGAGACGTCCAAGGCAGGACTGTTCAATCTCTCTCCCTGGTAAACAGAATAATAGTTGAAATGCACAGACTGAAATCCTCACAGGTCTGAGGCCTGTGTGAGTGGATCCACCCATGAGCATCCAGATATTGGTATGAAGTCCCCACATTAAGTCACTGATTTTTCTTTTTTAGACCTGACAAGCTCACCTAATGTAACCAAAACACTGAATGTGCCAATGTGCCCCTTGAAACTTATGAATTCGCTCCTTCCAAAGAAGCACACCTCAAGACGAAATGAAGTAACAGACGACTTCATCTCTTACAGAGGACAAAACTTCCTGAACCGTAGGGGAGGGGAATGCCCCAGGACCCTGTGCTCTCTGTTCCTGTGAGAATTTGTGGCTGAGGCAGGAAGATGACTGAGAGCCCAGTGGCTTGGTGTGGAGTGGGAGTAGAGAATCATCTCCTTGTCCTCGGGGGTCTCCTTCCTGCAGGTCAGCATTGTGAACTGCAAAGAGACTCTTTCACTCTGTCTGGGGTATGAATCATCCCAAACCTTTCCCCAGTGACTGCATATTTTTCTTAAGGGCCTTCTAGAGTGAATTAGCAAATTAGAAAAGCAAGGCAAGGTATTGGCTCCAGACATCCCTCAGGTGGACATCTCTGTGCAGCACAGAGACTGCGGGATTGTATACAGTAGTCTAAGGTTTGGGGAAGCTTTCTCAACATTTTATATGTGCTCTTTCATTCTCTGCCATAATCCAGCAGGCAAGGCATTTTTAGTCCCTTTGAGCATAATAGAAAACATTAAGACTGAGCAATTAAGTATGCTACCTATGTCCCACAAGAAGTGTTCTGGTCTACCCTGTCATTCTGTATCCAAAGCTCTTACTGGCTTTCAGAACTGTCTCCCTTCACCTTAGACACCCAAGGTCAATTGAAGGGTGTGAAATAGATAATTTGAGGCAGGCTCTTTCCTCCACCTCCACTGGGGATGATGTGACAAGTATGGACTCCACACAGGGCTCTGACATATGTTAGATTGCTTTAATATTTTAATATATTATTCTATGACAAACATAGAAGGAGAAACACAAGGAAATATTTACCTCTGTAAGCCATCAATAGTCTCCCACTCTGTCTGGGGATCGAGGAACCCAGAGAAACACAACGTGCTTGCCTTTCTCAAATGCACCACTCATGGGGAAAAGAAAAGCCAGAGCCAAGCAGAGAGATCTTCTCCCTGTCTCCTGGGGCAGGTGATTGGATTGCAGGATTGTGCGCTGGGCCAAGTGATTTTGTTTTGGAGATAATGGAATTAAGCGAGCACCTCCCGACTTAATCCTAAATACACTAGGACTCTGTGTTTATGTTTCTGGAACATGAAATCAAGAGAATCACAACTGGGTAAAGAAAGGGAATTAGAAAGAAAACCACCAATCATTCGATGATACACCAGTGTAGAAGTGTCCACAGGGTGGATTGTGCTTTGTGACTGTGTGCTTCCGATGGACTTTTTTATGTAAGAAGGAGCTATAGCAGCTGGGGAGAGAAGCAAGGTGGAACCAGGAGTGGGCCTCCCATTGATACAAGGTCTCCCTTAACGAAGTAATCCCATCCATGTTGTCTGTGCTTGCTGTGTGCCGGCTCATGCCAGGTTCCTAATCATCCTTGTTCCAGCTTTGTGCTCTATGTAGAGCTCTCAGAATCCCAAGGCACACACTGCCTGCCTCACCCCCAGCTGCCTGCAAGCAGACTGCAGGCTGCAGATGATGCTCACCCATTCACAGACCTCTTTCGGTGCGGCCTCTTCCTCTGGAGGCCTTCCTTGATTCATACAGAACTGGCTATAGTCCCTCCTCCCTGCTCTTTTGTGCCCTCCATCACCAGGAGCTGATGGCAGGCCTGGCTGTTGTCTGGGCTCTGAGGATAATGAAGCACAGGGACATAACACTTGGTTCAGAGTCTGCTCCCAGGAAGCACTGATTGAATGGATCCTTGAAGAGTTCCTGATCATACAGAGGGCCAAAGGGGGCAGTCACTGGGTCCTGGGTGCCCAGGGTATTGGAGATGTTTTCAGGAGCTAAAGTCCAAGCTGGGTAACTCCTGGCATTCCACGTGCTGTGGAGCCCAAGTTCACTCCTGGTGGGCAGATACCTGGGAGATGTTTTAGACTGCGGTTCTGGGGAACTGGGCCTTCCCTCTGTGAAGTAGAGTGATCTTGGGGTGGAAATGTTATGCAATGTCACTGGCCAGCATTCTCTGTATTGAGGGCTGTTGGGAGAGGGACCCAGGGACTTGGAGATGAGTGTTCACTTGGTTTGACTCCGGTGGACTTCAGAGAGAGGGACTAGCCAGGGTAGAGGGGGAAAGGATGAAGTAATATCAACCTTTGTCATTGTGAGCTTTCCATTTTCCAGACACTTTCTGTTTCTGGTAGAGCTGCAAGGCGGGGTTGAAAGGAGGAAAACATGACAAGCGAGGAGGACACAGAAGCAAAAGGAAGATAATGTTTGAGAGAGAGAGAGAGAGAGAAAGAGAGAGAGGGGGGGGGGCGTATTAAGAGCTACCCATGCTGGGAGTTTAGCCTAATGGCAGAGTGCTTGCCTAGCATGCATGAAGACCCAGGTTTGATTCCTTGGTACCACATATGCTCTAGCCTTGAGAAAGTCCAAGGACAGTGCTCAGGCCCTGAGCTCAAGCCCAGGACTGGCAAAAAAAAAAAAAAAGCGCCACCCATGGTGAAAAAAGAGACAGAGAGACAGAAAACGCATAACCAGGACTGAGATTTCAGTAATGACAGCTGCCAACAGCTGCCTGTGAACCACTGATTAGGCCAGGCTGGCTTTCTCAGCAGCAGGGCCTCCTTGGACAAGACCATGAGCACCATTCATGAACCATCTCTCTCCTGAATGCCTACTGTGTGCCTCCCTGAATTCCCACTGTGTGCCTCCAAAGACCCAAAAGCCCCTAAAAATAATAAGGAACTACAACAGAGAGTACATTGCTTAATGGCAGGGCTACTTTCTGAGTGGTGTGCCTTGAGACAGCATGGCATCACTTCACAGGAATCATTTTTTGTTGTTATTGTTGGTCCTAGGGCTTAAACCGAGGGCCTGGGTATTATCTCTGAGTTTCTTTTGGTTCAAGGCTAGCACTCTACCACTTGAGCCACAGTGCCACTCTGGCTTTTTTGAGTAGTTTATTGGAGATAAGAGTCTCATGGGGACTTTTCTGCCTAGGCTGGCTTTGAACCACCGTCCTCAGATCTCAGTCTCCTGAGTAGCTAGGATTACAAGCGTGAGCCACCAGTGCCCAATTGGTAGGAATCTTTCAGCCTTTGTGGGAACCTTAAGGACCGTGGTTCCATCCATCCTGTTGCAGTCCATCAGTGACCAGAATGTCGTCACTGAGACTGACCCTGGTAAAGGAGAGGGAGATCTACCCAGGTGAGAATGCCAGGAAGTAGGAAGCCAAGGGCCATTTTATGGCACCCAGCATCCTGTGCTGAGGTCATATCCATGCTCTGGTCCACAACGAACCACACCATGGTCCTAAAGATTCCCAGTGGACTTGGGCTTTTTTGTTCTGACAAGGAATAGATAAGATGATGGGTACTAGGTGTTTCTGGGAGAGACCAAGAAGCTTGATTTCACCCCCTCAGAGAAGGTCCATCGGTCTTCTCCTATAGCAGAATGACCTCCAGAGGATCCTGACTCACCCAGTGCCCCAGCCCTGCAACAAGGCGGTCTGAGATCAGTGAGCACATTAGGTATTTTCAGCCATGGTTGTCGGAGCCAAATTCTCCAGGTATAGTCCAAGAGCTGTGCTTAGAGCGCTCTCTCTCTCTCTCTCTCTCTCTCTCTCTCTCTCTCTCTCTCTCTCTCTCTCTCTCTCTCTCTCTTCCCTCCCTCCCTCCCTCCCTCCCTCCCTTCCCCCCTGTCTCTTCATGTGCCCACTTCCTCAGGTTGCCTCCTATGTCTCCTCTGAAACCATCACTAACATCTCTACCAGTCACAGACCAATCAGAGTCTAGGTGGGCTTCTCTGTCAGGATGCAGAGAAACACAGAACTAGTGGGTCCTGTGTGGCTTGAGGTTATACTGTAATTACTAGGTCTTTCTGCTCCTGTGAGACACCCACATGCCTGCAGAGAAGCAGACTCTGGGGATGGGACCAGAACATACCTAAAATTGACTGACCTGTTTGCAATTAGCATTTCATTAGTGGGAACACCTTCCATCTCCACCACCAAGACTGATTGCCAGAGCATTGACGGGGTCACTCACTCCTGTTTGACCATACAGTGGTCTTTATAGAACCCTATTGGACCACTCTCCTTGCTTCTCTCTGCTTCTAGGTAAATTGAGCTTCTACTAGGCTTGTTAGGATGGTGAGAGACCTCTGCCTGCTCCCCAGTTTTGTGGGCTCCATGCCTCCCTACACCAACCCTGTGCCTTTCATTTTCTCCTGCAGCTAGATACGCTGGTGAATGATCGATGCTGTCTTTCACCTCATCTCAGTCTCGAATGCCCTTCCCTTCCCAAATAACCTCCCGTCCGGCTTTGGAATTCATTTTCGCTCTCCCATCCGTCAACCGGGAAGCCTTCCATTAACCATCTCCTAGGTGAATGCTCGTCTCCCTTCCTTGCTCCCACAGTACAAAGGAGGCAGGTGGCTTCTGGGATGCTCTAGACATCACCCCCAGTCCCATGTATCCCCCCATGCCATGTTCAGAAGCTCGCTGAAATGTATCCTATGAATTGTCACCCTCAGAGGGAGCCTGCCCCGTTCAATCCCCAGAAATTCCAGGAAACCCAGCTTGCCGTGGCCCTGTCAATGCAGTCGTGATGTTTTGGTATCCATGGAGATCCTGACCCAGTCCTAGGACAGAGTTCTTGGGTTCATTGGTGCTCGCCACCCCCCCCCCCCTCGCTTCAATTCTTTGGTCAAGTCAATTTGCTGTTCAGGGTCCATTGTTTTCATTGTCCATGTGCATTGCGACACTGGCGAGGACTTTGGTTACATGGCCTCAAATCTCCGTGTCCTTGTTGGCACAGACATGGTCTTCGGCCACTTCCTGACTCTTGAATCAAGGCTTCCTAATGCTCAACAAAAGCAACATTCCCTATGGTCAGCTGGAAGGCTGGCATCAGTGGTGTCACTCATGGTTGTGGGATGCTTTTCTGGAGAAGCCATAAGCTCATGAGAGTCTAGGTCTTAGAAGGCCCAGTGTGGACTCAGAGCCAGTACTAACTGTAGCCCCAAGGTCCTGCTCCCTGGCTGGCATGCCCAGTCCTGTGTACAGGGGAGGAGCTCTGGGCTGCCGGACAGTGAGAGAGACAGGGGTAGGGAGAGTGAGAACAGTCAGTCACTTGTGGGGATCAGGCCTTTCTCAGAGCCTTTTTTTTTCTTTCTCAGGATCTGAGGAGGCCTGTTTACATGGGTCCCCCTGTGGTCTCTGCTGCTTAATATGCCTTTTGAAAATGACGCTCAGTGGGAAGTGTGCACATTTGTAATTACAAAGAGCCGAGCTGGCTTTCACAACCTGGGCTTGCTAATTTCTCAGTCACAGGAAGGGAGATAGCAAAACCTCCTTTTGTGGACCGTATTCTTCAGTGGCGTGATGATAAAGTGCTCCTTATTCACAAAGCATGTTGATTCCTTGCCAGAGAAGACAGACCCATTTCTGTCAGCCCTGGAGCTGGGAGGGGCAGGGGAGCAGGTGGAGCTGAGATCCATGAGGGAAGAAGGACTTGAGTACATGAGTGAGAAGAAGAGCAGGCAAGACAGCACCCTGTTTCTCCCGGTGGCCTAGAAGCCTCTGGCTGAGAATGAAGACACATAAAGCAAGAGGTTCCCAGAACCAGAGCTGTTTCCCCTAAGTGGTGGGTGCGGCACCTTGCCACTGAAAGTGACTTACTGGAGCCCTAGAGGGGCAAGACTTCCCAGGAACTGGGACACAGCCTGGGGCTGGCTAGAGCAGGAACTGAGCCTCTGATGGAGGGAGGGTGGGCTGAGTTTTCAGCCAATCCTTTGAAATTGAGCTGCCATTGAAGTCAACACATTCACAAGGCGTTTAGGGCCCTATCGACATCTGGGTGGGAAACCCACCCGAAAGCTGTTGAAATACGGGGCCCAGCACAGGTTTTGCCGAACAGTGGCTCTTTTGAATTGAAGGTGTTTAAGAATTAAGTTTCTCCAGTGTTCCCAGGGCTCAGACTTAAAGGGAAAGGGAGGGGGAAAGGGTACAGGCAGAGGGGCCTCCAGTCCTCTGATGGAGCCACAGATAGAACTCTGCTGACTAAAAAGTGACGACATTGGCAAGAAACTGATCTTTCTGGGGAGCAGAAACTTAAGAGCACTCAAGTGCAGGACACAAGACAAGTTGTGTTCCGAGCTACAGTGCCCCGGCTTCCATGCCTCAAGAGTGGATGGAAGAGACTACTTAGGACTGGGTATATCCGGAAGGACAGGTCAGACCCCCTCCCCTAAAGAGGCAAACCACTGGAATGAGACCTCTGATTTTTTCATCTCCTCCTTCTAGAACATTCTCAGGCAAGAAGCAGGGAGAGTACAATCCATTTCCTCCCCCTGTGACATGGATAGAAAGAGTGAGGTCTTGTGGCATTAGGAGACTTGTCTTTGGTCAGAAGCCCGTCAGAGATGAGACTGCGAACCATAGCTCCAGGTCTCCCACCGCTGTTGGTCTGAACAGTTGGCCTCTTGTCATCATGAGGCAGGCTACAGGCATCGCACACCTCCATCTGGTCTTCTTCACACTCCTTCCATGAGCCTGCCGAGTGTCGTTCCCTGCTGTAAACTGATGCTTGTACACACATGTCTGGCCAAAGCAGATTTCAGCTGTTGGGCGGTGCTTGTTTAACTGAGGCAAAGTCAGTGTATGCAAAGCCATCCCTGCTGGGCTTGGCACGGTCGCCTGCTAGCCAGAGTCTGCTGGAATGGGGAAGACTGAGGACATCCAGTGTGCTTGTCACTTGTGTCCAATCAGAGAGGCTCCTGGTTTAGAGCTGCTGACCTGGGCTTCAGGATCTCAGGTCTGAAAGTCATCATAGGTACAGCAGGGCTGGTGTTGATGCAGAGGTAAATCTGAAGTATGGTTGTGTTCTATCTATTTTAATAAGTATACCCCCAGACAGGGTAGATTATAAGCAACAGAAGGAACTAAGTCTCAGACCATCTGGTCAGCACAGTCTAGTTCTGGTGAGGGACCTCTTTCAGGGAGCAGATTGCTAAATTTTTGTGTCCTTACAGGGCAGATTAAAGGACAGGTGAATCAGGCTCTGGTGGCTCATGCCTGTAATCCAAGCTGCTCAGGACTTTGAGATCTAAGGATTGTGGTTAGAATCCAACCTGGAGAGAAAGGAGATTCTATCTCCTTTCAGTTCAGGAGATTCTATCTCCAATTCAACAGACAAAAAGCTGGACTGAAAGTATAGCTCATGCAGTAGAGCACCAGCCATGAAAAAAAAAAAGCTGAGTGAGAGCATGAAGCTCTGAGTTCAAGCCCCAGTGCAACACACACACACACACACACACACACACACACACACACACACACACAGTAGGAGGAGGGGAATGAGAAGTAGTCTAGGGGTAGGCTCTTGAGTTGGCTGAGAGTAGACTTCTGAGATTACAAGGAGTCTCTGGCTTTCATACGGTTTGCAATGCTGATCTCAGGAAAATCTCCACAGCCTCAATGTAGTCATGTAAGACATCACTGGTCCTGCCTGCATCCTCCTCGGGTATCACAGTATGAGACCTGACAGCCCAGGATGACCTGGAACAGCCTTTAAAAATGCAAGTTTTGGACTTTGGGTCATGGCTAGGTGATCTTGGCTTCTGAAAATTCTTTCTTTTTAAATGTCTGTGATTTTTTTAAATGTCAGATATTGCTTTCTTTTGTCCTATGGTAGAAATATGAGGTCAAAGGATTTCAGAAAGGAGATTTAAACTCTCTTCAGTACTAAAAGAGCCTTTCTTCTTATAGTACAACCTGAAAACAGTCCCCCATCAGAGAGGGCCATACACTTCCTGTGTAACCTATATAAATGTCCCTTAGCAAAAGCCACAGTTGTTCCTGGGAGATAGTGAGAGTCACAGGGTCTTATTCTCTCTCTAAGCCTTGTTCCGATTAAGGAAGGACTTAGAACTTAAAATGGAATACAATGCAATACCAGACTTACGAAGAATTTTAGTTTTATCCACCATGAGATGACAATTTGTACCAACCCATAGAGGTCATGGGAAAAGCTGACCTCTTGACTATCTGTGAAATGGCCTCAAAGCCCCATGGAGAATTGTATCTCCTCACATTCTAGCTGGGATGGTCACCATTTGAAACAGCATGGTGGAGTCACATGAATGAAGCAGGGAAACTTCCCATGTTCTTGAATGCATTTGCAGCGAGAAGTCATTTTGTGTAAATCTCTCTCCCAGTGACCAGGTGCTTTCTCTAAAGTTGCAAACTCCTTTAGGCTTTGTCAACTGTCTCAGGTCTTTGGTTATGGTGTCAGAAAGTTGACTAGCACACTGATGACTGAGTTGGTTTTCAAAGTGAGGAGTATAGTGAATAAGCAAAGAAGCCCCTGACTATATTTTTTTAAGTTCTGGGGCTTGAACTCAGGGCCTGGAAACTGTCCTTGAGCTTTCTCAAGGCTAACACTTTACCACTTGAGCCACAGCACCATTTCTGGCTTTTTCTGTGTATGTGCAACCAAGGAATCAAATGCAGGGCTTCGTGCATGATAGGCAAGCACTCTATCACTAGACCACGCTCCTTACCCCAGAAGCCATTAAAAATTACTGTATTATTATTTTATAGGTGATATACTGTGGGGTTACATCTCATATGTCAGATAATATCCTTTCCTACAGTGTCATCCATTCCTTCATTCTCTCCTATTTTCTCCCTCCCATCTCCACCCAGGAGTTGCACAGTTCATGTACATCAGTGTCCAGTACTCTCTACTGCTGCACCAAAGAAGCCATTTCTGCACAAAGCTAGGCTTCTGGGAAAAGCCTTGCATCTTTAAACCCCATTTAATTTGCATAAGCTGCATTGGATCAGTGAAGACTAAGAGTACTGGCCAGAGCTGAGCATGAGAGTTCATGCTTGTAATCCCAGCTACTCAGGAGTTGTGATTGAGAAGCTCAGAGTTCAAGGCCAACCTCAGAAAATGTATCATGAGACTCCATGTCAATCAATAGAAGCTGGGGGTAGTGGCATGTGCCAGGTTTTCCAGAGACTAGGGTAGCATAGATAGGAAGATCAAGGCCAATATGGGCATAAGTACAAGTCAACTAGCCTTTATTCAGAAACATAATGAAAGCAAACGTGTTGGGGGAGCGTGGCTCCTGTCGAAGAGAATCTGCCGAGCAAAGGCCCTAAGTCCAAATCTAGTACTACAAAAGGAAAAGGAAAGCTGTCCAGAGCAAGGGGAATTGGGTGTGCATAGATGCTGGAGGCCATAAACTCTATGAAGCCTTATGCCCAGGCAGGTTCTGGTCTCTCAAGTACTCCATTTCAGAACCAGCTGAAGCCAGGGAGCCACTAACTAAGGTGCCCTGTGCCAACTGGGCTGGAGCTGGACTTCCTCGGAGTCTAAGGGGCCCCTGCTGTATGAGCAGCACCATAATGTGACAAGAACAGCATGATGTCACCTGTTGGGCTCACTCGGACCCTGAATCCAAACCTGCATCTTTACAGGCTGCTTGGACAATGCCTATATATATTGCATTTGAGAAGCCCGGGTTTGGGAAACAGCAGACTTTGGACAACGGAGCAAAGGCTGAGAATGGAAGGGTGAGGATCAGGTGGTAACTGCACCCTAGGATCAAGTCCCCGTCTGTGGCCTTGGAAAACACTCAGAATGGCTGCTTCCTTCTCTGCAAGCGAGAGGGCTGGACTATGAGTGGTGAGGGGGGCCTGCTCAGCTGAAGATCAGAGGGCTCCTTGCTGTATAAAACACTCCCTAATCAGCCTTATGTCAAGTCCCCTGCCCCCCAGACCCTCAGACTAACCACAGTGACAAGTCCCAGGGGTGCACCTTGTCAGGCTGTGAATAAAGTTCAGGCAGCTTGGTTAATTACCCTGACACCGACTAGAGTTAGCTATCCAGCAGCTCGGGAACTTGTCTTAATGATTACAGGAAGACACATACACATACACACTGCACTTTCGGGCAGCATTGGGCATGATGCCCCTGCCTCTGCCTCTTTTCCTTTAGCTAACAGCCTGGGGTCAGAGCTTCACATTCAACCAGTGGGTTTCCAGAAACAAGAGGGGTGTAGGGAGGTGGGGATCCCAAGGAAGTGTGACATCATCTTGCACTCGTATCCCTAGTTCTGTTCACCAGGCCTCTGACTGGACCCCATCCACGGGGCTCTCCAGCCACATCACCTCGAGTCTTTGCCACCAACCCATCCTGGGCTCAGGCCTCTTCTATTTGCATGGGTTGCTTCTGCTCTCCCTCTCTTTTCTGCTCTGGACTGTGATTCTCCCTTGCCCCTCAGTTTTCAGTGTCTTCCACATGTCTCCCAGGGATTGGAATGACCCCCTATGTTCAGGTTGAGTGTCTATATTTCTACAGAACTCTGGGCTATAGCAATCCATATAGAGACAAAACTGAATTTTTAGATAGTTTCTTCCCCAAAACAGTGAGGCCAGAGCTGGCAAGGACCATGCCAGGCTTTCTTATCACAACAGCCAGCCAGTGCCCCCTCAGCTATATCCAGAGCATCTAAAAGCATTGCCACGAGCTTATTGGAAACTCAATAAATGTCCACTGTTACATGAATGGATGAAATCAGCTGTGGTAACTCACATCTGCCATATTAGCTACATAAAAGCTGCACTCTAGAAGTTCAGGTTCTAAGCCAGCCTGGACACACACACACACACACACACACACACACACACACACACATACACACACACACACACACACACACACACACAGAGTTCTTGGAACTTTTGCTGGGTGTGATGGGATATACCTGTCATCTTTCTCATTGTGGTCCAGGGAAGTCTGGGTAAAAAGCAAAATCTATCTCAAAACATAACCAAAGCAAAAAACCACTTGAAGGTGTGGCTCAGGTGGTAGAATACCTATCTCGTATGTAAGTTCAAGTTCCAGTAACACCAACCAAAATAAATGAATGACTGAATGGAGATACAGATCTTCCTGCACACTGAGTTATATACAGTTGGTTGAATGAATGGGAGATGGGGACCTTTCTGCTTTGATATAAAATCTGAGTAGTGAGGATTCATCAGAAGGCTGAAGTACAAAGGTGTCTGGCCATGCCATTGGGTCAGCCAAGGTCTGCCACCAAATGAAGAAGGGTTTGCACCTCGTGGGACCTGGGTTAGTGGGGCAGATAACCGTTTGGAATGTGTGTGTGGGGGGGAAGGAATGGGGGCAACAAAGCTTTTCTGGAAGATTCTGTTCTAAATTGCTTTGGTTCTGGTTGTTCAGCATTTCCTTTGGCATCAGGAGAGGGGAGGAAGGATAATATTTTATTTACCTGTTTTGATGCACTGGCACCCAGGGGCTCGTGAATGCTGGGTAAGTCCTCTGCCATAGAGGTATACCCATGGCCTTATCCTCCTTCCACCCTCTCCCTCTCTTTTTCTTTTCCTTCCCTCATAATCCACTGGCTTCAGCAGGCAGCTATCTCGTGAGCCATGCCAGGAGGCTTCTGCTCATGTGCCCAGCTGGAAGAGAGTGAGGGAAGATGCCAGCAATGCGAGGGGATGAGCCCCACCCCCCTGCCCAGGTAGAAGTCAGACACTTCTAGGCTGAAAGCAAACTTTGCCAGAGTGAATCATTTGACCTCTGCCACATGGCTTACTATCTTGGAGTTCTCCGTTTTTCTCTTCAATACATTGGAAATCTCAATATCATCCGTCTCTTGAGGATTTCACAACACAGGGAGATATGCAAAGTAGTCAGGCCCATCTGCTCAGTGGCTCACACATGTCAGCCAGCTACTTCAGGAGGATCCTAAGTTGAGGCCAGCTTGGGGGAAAACATCCACAAGAACTCCCTCCCAACCAATGGCTCGGTATGGAGGAAGGATTCTGTTACCCCACCTGTGGCAAGAAGCACAAAGGGGTAGCTCTTCACCTGATCAGCTTGAATAAAACTTCAAGACCTTCTCTTAAAAATAGGAAAGGAGTCTAGATGCTTATGGCCGTATCCTAGCTACTCAGAGAGCTGAGATATGGAGAATCTTGGTTTGAAGCCAGCCTGGGCAGAAAAGTTGGCAAGGTTCCTTCTTCAAAATAACACCAAAAAGCTGAAAAGGGAGGTATGTCTCAAGTAGCAGATCCTCAGCTCAAGTAAACACTGGAGCCTGAGCTCAAATCTCAGTATCAGGGGGAAAAATAAACTATTTTTTAATGAACAAAAGCAAAAAGGGTTAGGAATGTGACTCAGTTAGTAGAGTGACTGCCCAGCAAATCCACAGCTCTGAGTTCAAACTCTATTACTGCCAAAAAAAAAAAAAAAGTATAGTTAGTGGGATCTCAAATCCTATATACAACTACAAAATTAGAAAGCTCTGAAAACGTGAAGCATTTTTCATAACTTGCTTGGGTAATGAAATCTATCCTGACCTGATGTAAAACTAGTTGCATTGTGGCTATTCACATTTTTTTCTTCTGTAGAAATATTTGTGTTGGATTACAAGTTAATTCCTGCTAATAACCTGGCAGAGTTAGATATCATGAAAGGTGACATATTACCTTTCTAGAGTATTTTGATTCCCAAAACTAGCATGGCTCCAGAGCTGTCCTAGGAGGGTGTGCGGACTGATAGAATACCTCAGGACTTAGCAACTGCTCACCCTTGGACAAGTGTGTTTCAGGGGCTTGTTCAAGAGCATGCGAGACTAGTCTCCAATGTTATTTATTTCACAATCATGCCCTGAATCAAATGCCTCTCCAATTACCTAACTTCACTTCCTCCCATAGAAAACCCTTTCTTTGCATGGTACAACCTACCCACACACGCACACATTTTTTTTTTTTTTTTTTTGCCAGTCCTGGGCTTGAGCTCAGGGCCTGAGCACTGTCCTTGGACTTTCTCAAGGCTAGAGCTCTACCACTTGAGCCTCAGCACCACTTCCGGCTTTTTTGTATGCATGTGGTACCAAGGAATCGAACCTGGGTCTTTGAGCATGCTAGGCAAGCACTTTAACCACTAGGCCAAACTCCTGGCCCCACATTTTTTTTTTTTTTGGCTGGTACTAGAATTTGGGCTCGGGGATTGGGTACTGTCTCTTAGCTTTTTCACTCAAGGCTAGTGGTCTGTCACGTTAGTCATACTTCCACTTGTGGCTTTTTGTTGGTTCATTGGAGACAAGAGTCTCAAGGCTTTTCCTGCCAGGTCTGGCTTCAAACTACAATCCTTAGGTCTTAGCCTCTTGAGTAGCCAGGATTACAAGCATGAGCTGCCAGCGACCACCCCTGTGGTACAAGTCCTTAGGCCACTTGTGTGGATGAGAACTATGCAAATAAGGACTCATGGGCCAGAGTCAAACAGAACAGGGAGGATCCAGGGAGTGACAGTGTGCAGTACTGGCTCCATGGGTGATACCTACAGGTAGGTATCAGATTTAATTTGAGACATCAAACAGAACTTGGAATGCTAGGAAAATTTAAATTTATAGAGGGAGAAAATGAAACAAGATATCAGAAAAGAAAATTTACAATATTGCTTCTGTTCTCAGCTCTCAGCCCCTTTAGGGCAAAGAGTACTAAGGTTTGAACTCAGAACCTTGCACTTGTGGGTCAATCCTCTACACTTGAGCCACAACCAAGCCTTGATTTGCTATAATTATTTTTCTGGTTGGGCCTGTGGGGTGTGTGTGTGTGTGTGTGTGTGTGTGTGTGTGTGTGTGTGGTGTAGTGTGTGTGTGTGTGTATGTATATGTATATATCGATGTTTGCATGTGTGTTTGCCAGTCATGGAGCTTGAACTAAGGGCCTGAGCACTATCCTTGGGCTTTCTCAAGGCTAGAGCTCTACCACTTCAGCCATAGACCACTTCTGACTTTTTCTATATATGTAGTACCAAGGCATCGAACCTGGGTCTTCGTGCGTGCTAGGCAAGCACTCTACCACTAAGCCAAACTCCATTTCAGGGCCCGTGTTTTATGTCCTGAGCTGGCCTTTGACTGCGATCCTCCTACTTATACTTAGCTGGACTCATAGGTTTGCGGTACCACATCTGGCTTAATTTGTTGGGATGGGACCTCATTAACTTTTTCCTGCCGAGGTTGGCTTGTACCTTCAGTCCTCAAGTTATCCACTTTTCCAGTCATTGTGGATTACAGGTATACACTACCACACCTGGCTCAGCTCTCTTCCTATCAAAAGAATGTAAGAGAGTTCATGCAGAACATATACCTACCTTTGTGGTTGTTTTTTTTTTTAATGTACTATGTGGTTATTTCTTTTTTCCTTTTTTTAAATTTTTTTTCCTTATGATTTATCCCTTGTTACTATATCTGATTTTGGTACCTGCTGTATTGTATATATGTTTGTTTATTTGAATTAAGGAAGGGAATGGGGGGGCACAAGATGATGAGACAAAGGGCAAAGGATGAACCAATGTAACAGCGACATTCACAAGACAATATGTTGGAAATGAACTTTACAATTTGGAAGGGGGTTGGGGGAAGGAAAGTAGGAGAAAAGCATGGGAAGGGGTAACAATGTTCAAGAAGAAATGTACTTACTACCTTACACATGTAATTGTGGCCCTTCTGTGCATCATCCTGACAGTACAATTTTTTTAAACTAAGTTTTAATAAAGGAACCCACACACATCTAATATAATTAACATGTGTTTAAACGACAAAATGCTACAGGCATAAAACAAATGAAGGACAAGTTGAAAAGAACATTGTGTCAAAAACCTAGCACCAAGCTTCCTGGCATCCAAGTTAAAAATGGAAAACCTGATTATGTATTATGATAGTATATTATCATGCGTGCTGGGCATCTGTCATTGCAAAGCTAAACTGCCCCCAAATGTGGTGGGATGGGATAATCGCTCTGCTCATGATTTCATGTGCTGGGAACTTGGGGAGGAATGTCTGGACAGTTCATCTCTGACAAGCATGGTATCAGCTGAGGTGGCTGAAACAGGAGGCTGAGCTTCAAAAGTGGATAATTTAGTCATGTGTCTGGCATCTCTGCTTCTCTATGCAGCATCTCAGACTGCAGGGTCCAGGGGGGTGGGGCTGGGGTTTCTCACTGTGGATTGGGTTTAGGATGATTGTGGTTCTAATGGGACAACTGCTTCCTCAGAGGCAGAAAATTGGTGCCACAAGACAAGGTAAGGATCCCCAAACTGGGACAGCATCACTTTCCTCGAATTATTCTGCCCAGATCAGAGGAAAGACTGTCCAGATCAAGGGGCTGGAGAAACCTACTTTACCTCCCTGCTGGGGTAGAAGAAAAGGCACTGTGGATCTTGAGCATGAGGGATGGGAAAGATTCTTATAGCCCTCTTTGTCCAAACAATCAGCACAATAGGATAAAAGAAAGCATTTGCATTTTCTTCTAGCATTGAACATGTAAGATGGAATCTTACAGATACCCGTTGCACTGTGGTTCAGTCTCTTCAAGAGGCACTTTGAAGAAGAGATAGGACCACCTTTGGATTTTATGTATTAAATTATTCTGAAAAACTGAAAATCTATTTCTGAGAGTCTTGGCCCTTGACATTTAGTTTTGATATTTGCACCTAAGTCTCTCCCCGCTCCCTCTCTGGTATGGCTTTCCCTGCAGGTAACTGTCATTTGCCAGATGGGTCAGTACTTCAGAGAGTCGGACAACCTTCTGGCTCAGGATTTGTCCCTGAAAATCTTGAAAATTAGACATGACAGAATGGTTGGCCAGATACCCAGGATTGTTTTAGATTCGCCAAACCACTGAACCTCCCATTTATTCAATTCCTTCAACAAACAGCTCCTCTGTCTCTACTGTTCACACTTATCAGAGAGGTAAATGTTTGAAGTTACTAAATTAACAATTAAAATTAATGAATGCAATAGATAAGCAAAATGTAATACATTTGATGTTGATTTTTACCTACAACTCCATGCATTCTTATTCAGCATCATTCCCCTTGGTTTGAAGGGAAATCTAGGAGCCTTGTACTAATGCAAATCATATGAAACCTGGCCCAATTCTTCCTGGTCAGTCCCACTTTGATCCTCTCAGCTGCCCAGGCTGCACTCATTTCCCAGTCAAGTAACAGAGGCTGACAGGGGTCATGATGCTTTCTAGAGAGCTAGGATCCTTGTCTCCCAACTTCCCACGTGGTGAGAGTCAGAGGGAACCACAGTACAGCTTTGAAGCTTGGGAGAATCAGGAGGGCCATCTCTGCTCCAATGTTATTGCGGCCGATTTTCTAAAACCAAGGGCTAGAGCTTCATATATGTACACAGCAGAGCTGGAGGCTGGGCCAGATAGAACACTTCATCTTCCCAAGCTGCCCCTTGGGGCGGGCATTCACCTGGAAGTGCAGGACTGTGGAGCATCATCTCTTCATCCTACAAGCAGAACATTAGGGGTTCCTGTATCAGGGTGAGAGATCTCATGGGCAAATGGGGTTAGGGGCCCAGCAAAAGACAGAGCAAAGGAAACCCAGCAATTCTGCATCTATGTGGGACCAGTTCATTGATAAGCTCCAGTCCTTGAGCCACTGCCATAGCCACCTTGAGCCTCATTCTCCCCAGATGCACCTCTGCCCACTTCGTTGTCCCCTTCCCTTCAGGTCTTCACACCTAACCCTGTCTGCTTCCCCAGACCTTCCCTACTGCTAAAGAAGACCTGGTTCTCTACTGCTGTGGAGCTGTGGGAGCAGGGAACCCTAGATGGATGTGTTTGCTAGCAGCAGAAGTACAGCCCAGATGAGAATCCCCTTCCTGTAAGCCCAGCCATGCGCCCAGCAGCTTCCTTCCCAGGGGTAGAGCTTCCAGGCATGCTTAGCAGTGTCTCAGCTTCCAGAGCAAGGCCGGCTGTTCTTGGCTTAGAGTGATATTTTTAACACAGAAAGTCTGCTGGGTGCAGACAGCTCTGTGAGGAGAAGGGGGGGTGGTGAGGGCAGACCCCTCAACTTATCAAAACACAGAATGTGTGACTCCTGTCTCTGTCCCCTGTGTGACTTTACACATTCTCAGGGCAGCTTTCAGAAAGCCTCCTGCTTGCTTCTTGTACTTGGAGGGAAGGACGGGGGGGGGGGGGGGGGTGTGTTGGTATAAGGAAGTGAAGACACCCTCTTCTGAACTATGACATGTGAGAACATTCTCCTCTTCTCGTGACAGAAGCAGGCTCCCCTCCCCCAGGTGCAGTTGGGGGTGAAGAACTCCACAGCCTGCAGCAGCCTGGAACCTTCAGCACTCTGCTGGGCTCCACAGCTTCTCTACGATGGTAGAGGGCAGCCAGTGGGAGGCAGAGACTGCCTGGGGATGGAGACTCAAAGCAGGCACAGAGAGGCTAAGAAAGAGATGCCAAGAACAGAGACAGGACACAAGGGGAAACTGAGGCAAGGAGGGTGGAGTACAATGAGAGGTGGGGAGCCAGGAAGTGAGAGAGGGGTGTGGAAGATGACATTAAGATGGAGATCTCTAGAGATGCTTCCACAGAGGGTCCTACCTGGTTAACACTCCAGACTCCCTTCTGGATACAAGATACCATGCCAGAAAGTGCAGCAGCTGCCCAGCAGGGGAGAAGGTAGGGTGGTATCTACTGCCCACAGAAGGCTTCAGAATCCAGGATTCCATGTTCTGTGACTCTCTGATGTTCTCTGGGGCTATTTATTTCAAAGTGAATATTTTCTTAAAAAGAAAAAAAAAAACAAAACAAAAACCACTGCTCTCTCTCATTTAAAAATAACCTTTTCCAACCCAACACAAAAGAAAACAATGTTAGCTCGTCCCAAGGAACTTGGAGAATAGGAAATGATGCAGGGGAAAAAAAGAACCATGAACAGTAATCACCTCACCACTGCTAGCAATTTTCTGCCTTTCCTTCTAGTCCTTTGTCAGTGCACAGAGCTACATAATTAGCAATAGTATGCCTGGAGCATTAAATTAAATATTATTTACATCACAATTTCTAGTCATGTATATGTCCTAATACATGGACGGGACTTTTTTTTCTTGCTCTTTGACAAGAAATGTAGTACAAAGCCTGGCCTCGAACCCCCTGTGTAGGACAGACTGGCCTTAAATTCATGATTATCCTACCTCAGCCTCTGGAGAGTTAGGTTTACAGGTGTCTATACCATATTTGACTCCTAGTTTTCTTTATTGAGTGAATTGGTAATTGAGTATCTATGTTGCATATAACTTTGTCACTGTGACTGTCCACACTCTTGCCTGAGCTTGTAATTATCTTTTGTGGTGGCCATATTGGAAGAAAAAGAAAAACTTACTGTGTCAAAGGCCAATAACATTTTTTAAAATACACACAAATATATAATAATGTATCAATCTATTGATAAAGATGCATGTGTTTATATATGTATCTATCTATATAAATATTGGTAGAAATAGATCTATCATCTATCTATAAAGATATATGTAATATATATATACATACACACATATCAATGTTAGTAGATTAGATATATCTATTAAAAGTTAGATGTAGAAATATGTATTTATATATCATTATTGGTAGCTATAGCTCTATCTATCTAATAAGAGAGAAAGATGTAGGAATATATATGCATATATCTTTATATGTCAATATTGATAGGGATTTATTTACCCATCAATAGACAGAGATATAGAATTATATGTAATTACATATTTACAGGTATCAAAATTGGTAGTTATATATCTATGTGTCTTCCAATTTCTCCTACAGAAATACGATTTGCACTATGTAAGGTGAGTGGACATCACCTCTGTTTTCACATTAATTCAAGTTGAGGTGGAAACAGCTTACTTGACAGCCCCAGATCTTCCATATAAGTAAGCAGCCCTCTACTCTTTCTCATTCTAGTCACAGCCTCAGCACCACGCCAGATCTCCCTGGGTTCTAGAACGCATGCTCTCACAGACACCCGTCACTGTGTGACCACAAGCCACACACAATGCTTACATGTATCCCAATACTATGAAAAGGTATAATTTAGCTCCTGTCACCACTGTGTCACACAGGTTAATGTCTTGGCTCCTACGATGGTGCTCTTTGAAGTGGCTGGGAGCCTAAGGGAAGGTGTGTAGGCCCCCAGAAGCTGGGGACTCCTTGAGTTCTCACTAGATGGTTGCTTTGAAAGGAAGAAGCCTGGCCCCGCCCATCCTTGCTGCTCTTTACTCTCCAGGTGTGATCACTTGCTCGTTCCTGCCAGTGCTCTGGCATTGATGATGAAGGTGATGATGATGCTCTGGCAAGGTGATAAAGGCAGGAAGTAGCTCTCCTCACAGATCCTGCCCTATGCAGCTTGGACTTTGAGCCTCCAAAGCTGTGAGCTAAATAACCCTCTTTTCTTTGTAAGTCACTTGTGTCTAGTGCTTCACTTTAGCAATAAACATCATACTGATAACAGTCACTTGACCCATGTTGCAAGTACTTAAGAAATATAGCTGGTGGCTGTGTCAAGCAGGATGGATATGGAGCATTTCTATCACTGCAGAAGGTTCTGTTGGATGATGCTGTTCACGATGGTTGGTGTTCCGTAGTTCACTTTCAGACCCCCTCCCACTCTCCTCCCCTGCAACCAGAATGAATCGGGCCTCCTGAGAACACAAATTTGATCTCACAAGTCACTGGTCCAAACCCTTTATTGCTTCTCTCCTCTTAGTATTTGCTACATTAAAAATAAGCCCAAATCCACAACTATCTCCACTGCTTTTCTATACCGTGATGACATGTCATCTGTGTCTGGTATAATGCCCCATGGGCAGAGATGGATGAACCCTGCACTTTCCACAGAGTGCATCTGCAGCTTGATGGATTAAAATAATACACATACTCTGGCCTTCTGACCAGCCTTATTTTTCTTTACAGCACATAATCACTACCAGTATTTATTGTCTTTTTGCCTCTGAGGTATTCTAGAACGTGTGCATCACGAGGGCAGTGGCTTGCATTGACCTGTGGATTTTTTGCATCCATAGAGCCTATCACAGGTTTTGGCACTTGGTTCTTGTGTGAGTATTTCTGAGCGAACGACTACATACCAAAACACTGAGATTCTAAGTCTTCCTGATGGGTTAGACAAAGCCGAAGTGAAGCCATCGTCAGTCACAACGATTTGTACCTCAAGCCTATGTTCCTTTAATTCTGACCGGTGATTCTTCAGAATTATTCAAATGCCAGGGCAGTGCATTCCTGCAAACAGCTAGCTACTACTCCTTCTTTCCCTGGCATCAAGACAAGATGGATTTTATGGCAATTGTTTGATCCGAAGGAGACTCCTAGCAGGAATCTTCTCCTGTTTGAAGAGATAAATCAACCACTCAATCCTGGTATGTTACACAGCAGGGATTTTCAAGGAGCATTTTTCCAGACTCCCTAAAGATCAGGTTTAAAGAACTGAAATCAGCATCTTTCTGATGCTCTTCGTGGTATTGATTCTTGGGAAGCTTTAAAAAACAATAATAGCCTTCAGCTAGTATCTTTCATTGGCTGCTTTCACTTTGGCACTAATGACAGCTATGGGACAGGATCTCTTAGGGGGACAGTATAGACAGAGTTAGTGGCAAGGGTTCAAGCCTTAGATACTCTTCTATGTCCAGCCTATTTTCCTGCAACTTTACCTTTATTCAATGTCCTCCCATCACATAGAAAACATTATCATTTCCTGTTGGTTTTTTTTTTAAGGCAAAGTCCTTGCATTTTAATGGGGAAATTTAGTCCATTCACTTTTAGTGTAGCAGTACTTACTCTCGTTTATCATATTACAAGTTGTATTTTTTAGAGTTGGTTTATATTTTCTTTTTACCACATTTTTTACTCTAATCTATTATTCCACTCATGGCTTCTATTTCCTCACATGTGTAATTAAATGAATGCTTCTTCTCTACTCTATAAAATCAAAATGCCAATTCTTTCTCCTATTGCATACTCCCTCCTCTGCTCTTCTTCCCAAGGCTCCCCAAATCCTAGGATTTCCCAAAATAGTTTTATTATAATTCATTCCAGACTGTTACTGGGGTTTCCTCTAATATGTGTCATTTCTAATTCAAGTTCTTACTTTAGCACCTCCATTACACATTCCAAGAAATTCTATAATTATCCACTTAAATTTAATTGTATATAGATTAATTATTCACCTCTTTCATAGTTTTTGTACTGGCTTGTTTTGTTTTTAATCATGATCTTATTTTTATTATTATCTGTAGAAAGTGAGCTGGTTTTCAAATGATAAAAAAAAAAATCCCTTGTTATGACTTCCTTTGTGAGCTGGCACACCATTCCTCACCTCTCTATGTATACACTGGATCCGATTCTAATGAGCAGAATTAGAAGAAACATCTACATGTGGCTTCTGAGCAGAGGCCAAGAGAAGCCTTGTGGCTTCCTCTTTACTGTCTCTTTTGGACCCAGAGCAACAGAGGAAGCGGTGGCTACCTTGCCACAACTTCAGCCTTACTCTCATCCCGCAGAGGAAGCCTCCCTGTCTCTCTATAACCTCAGCCACAGGAATAGGGAGGATCCAGCCATGTGTTCTGCTCTCCTGTACCTTCTCAGAAGCAGAGAAGTCATCAGCTTCTCTGGAGGAAGACCTGTGCTGCCTATCAGCTCCTTCTGCCTAGGTCTCCAGGGGTGGAGGACTCCTGCAGAGTCTCTGTTGTTGTGATTTTTCTCCTTGGTGCTTTTTGGTGGCTGAAATTCAAACTCCTGCTGGATTAAGAGAGGAAATGAAATTCTATGTTGTGTCATACCTTGGGGACTGGCTTGCAATTTGCAGATCTTGCTGCTCACTAACCCTTGCAACTCAGTAGCTCAGAGAAGGAATGTGATTGGATTACAAGGGGAGGGGGACCATTTCCTCCTCAGATGCCATCTGTCCACTGACAGAACTCCTTGATCCCTGGTAGGAAGTGACTCCCCCACCCTCCAACCACTCAGCTCATTGTCTCTGCCTTGACATGGACCAGTAGACAGTACCCTTCCCCCCTCCAACCTCCTAATGCAGGGCAAGTGCCTCGGGGCCAGCGGTAATACTTCACTTTCCTTTGTCCCTTCAGTGCCTAGCCAGTGACTGGTACATCAGACTTCAGAAACAAAGCTCCTCTGTGTCGGTTTTATAACACTGTCCATCCTCTTTTGTAGAGCATGGATACTCAGTCTCAAAGGCATATGTACATTCAGTAGTTAGAAGCTGGGATGGTGAATGAGTAGATCTTTTTTTTGCTGGAATCCCCAAGGTCGAGTGTTTTATAAAGAAGGGATGTTTAGTGAGCTCACAGCTAGTATGACACTGGCTCCGGCTAAGTTTTTCTGAAGGCCTCCTGGCGCCTGGCTTCACAAGGTTTAGAGTATGTATGGGAAGAGGAGACCACCTAGTAAGGTAAGAGGCCAGGGTCGGACTCTGTCTTTATAACAACCTTCCAACTCAGATTTCCATATCACCTACAGGCCCCCATTATAGGCCCCCATCACCCAGTTCCTATGCTCTATCTCTAATGATTCCACACAACTTTCCAACAGTGTCTCGGTGAGGACCAAACCCTCTACGTGAATCACGTTCAGAGATACCTCTATCAGAGCTTTTGTCTGTGACAAGTACCTGAGAGAACAACTTAAAAGGAGGAAAGATGTATCGTGGCTCCTAATTTCAGAGCATTCCTAATCAGCTGATTCTGTAGCTTTGGGCCTAAGACAAGGCCCAAAGAACATCTTGGTAGAATGACTAAAATGAGGAGAGCTGTACATCTCTTAGCAGCCAAGAAGCAGAGAGAGACAGAGGAAGAGGTTAGTTATAGTGATAGCCTTTAAAGGCCTGTCCTCAAAGACCTATTTCCTTCAGCTAAATTCTACTCTTTTTTTTTCCAGTCCTGGGCTTGAGCTCAGGGCCTGAGCACTGTCCTTGGATTTTCTCAAGGCTAGAGCTCTACCACTTGAGCCTCAGCACCACTCCGGCTTTTTTCTATGTATGTGGTACCGAGGAATCGAACCCAGACTTTTGTGCATGCTAGGGAAGCACTCTACCACTAGGCCAAACTCCCGGCCCCTAAGTTCTACTTTTTAACTCATCCACCATCTCCCACAATGGTATCAACGGCTGGGACTCCATGCATAAGGCTGTAGGAAACATTTCATATTCAATCCTATCACAATCACAACAGTTGAGGTTGCACCCAAACACCATATTCTCTTACCTGGTTTCTCCTGCAATCCAGCTACTTGCTTTCAGGGCTTATAGAAGATGAGCAATTGAGACAGACTGGAGATGAGGAGTGGAGTCTCTGCCTTGTGTAATCCATATGGGTGAAATTGTTATAGCTGAACCTAACGTAGTCAGCTTAAACTCCAGGCCTAATATGGATGGTTTCAGAACATGCACCCACATTGGGAAAGATCTATAGTTTGCTTGCCCATTTCTTCAGGGTTGGTCCCTGGAGTGTTGTTCTTAAGAGCTGCCATGTGAGGAAAAGTTATTGAGGGCAATTATGTTCACAAGATTTGCTGAGTTCTGTCAGAAAGCATATAAACACACAAACAGGAAGCAGAAAACCACTATTTACATTTATTAAGCTAAAATTCCTCACATCCATTTGACCAGGAATCCTGCCCCCATTTTTAGTCCTTAATACTTACCAGTGACTGTGGGCTTATTTTTATCTATGGGTAAGAAAGACACTGGGAACCCTAAGCGATTCCTAGGTCATACAAAATCTGTTTTCTCTTTTCCTAGGGGCAGCATGGTCTAATGCAGGTTTCATTTGCATTATCAAGGAAATTCAAATTCTAGACCCTAACTAGCCCAGAAAAATCAGGAACCCAGGTAGTACAATCCAGTGGTCTGTATTTTAGCATCCTATCTGGTGACTCTACTTCCATTTAAGTTGCAGAAACGCTGGCCTAACAATGAAGACACAAATTCAAGCCCCACTGTATTTAATGCTTACCTCTCTGTATGGTTTTTCTGTGACACTTGGGTGAATTGGTCAGGATCACAGGGTGTGGTCGTCATGAGCACTGAGTTGAAGTAAAATATATAAGGCACTTAAACCAGTATTACAATATACTGGTTGCCATTAAGTGTTTGGCACTGTTCTGAATTTTCACCATGAGGGGAAAACATAGGGCCTTACTCAGATCAGCTATGTGACAAGGATGGAACAATAGATTGGTAGGGTGACAGAGACATCTGGACCTCTTGTAGCTCACCTCAGGCAACAAAGGGTGCTTCTGGGAGGGAGAGATGTTGTCGGGGGCGTTTCAGGGACTTTCAGTGTAGAGCTTAGAGGAAAGAGGCGCATGCCAGTTGAAGGTGGCAAAAAGGAAATTCCAAATCCAGCTTCCGCACATGGGATCTGATTCCTTGGGGGGAATTGGGACCCTCCTGGTGGCACATTTCTATGGGAGTCACCTCACTCCACATGGTATAGCATCTGAGCAGTATGTAAGGGTCATGCTGGGGCCGAATCAGAATTCAAACCCAAGGCCTCAGGCTCTTCCAGAATCACTGTGTGTATTCCATTTGGAGGGCCTCAGAGAGAGAAATCATCTAGTTCTATCAGCCCAATTAATGAGATATTGACTACAGCTGGCTAGTGTATAGTACTGGAGTGACTGAGCTATAGCTAAGGCCTAGACCTCTGTTCCAACTTCAATACCTTTTATGTCATGGTGTGGGTGACCCCTCAGCGTGGCTCCTTCTAGTGTTGAGATCAAGACAATCCACAACCACTATTGTTAGAATTTTTATTTTTGATGGCACGATGGTACGAAATGATTCAGAAGAACTTGGAATTTTGATCTCTTGAGTTAGCAGTATTTGTTAGGATGCCCTCTTGTAATGCTCAGTGTTTATGTTTAAGGCAGGCTAGGCTAAGCCCAACTGCTCAGTGAACTAGATGCATGAAATGCCTGATTGACTTAGGATAGTCTTTTCAACGTACGATGGGTTTAGCAAGATGGTATTCCCCAGGAGAGGAAGAGAGTCTCCAGGCTGCAGGTGCATACTGGCTCTTCAGGGTCCTCTTTTCCATGCATTATGCCTTGAGCCAGGAATGACCAGTCTCCTGTGCGTTGGAGGACAAAGCGGGGTTGTGTCGGCTGTCAGTGGTCCTGTCTGCCACATGCTTGGCTGGCAATCTGCAGAAAGCTTGGAGAAAGCCAAACAAAAGGTAACTAGAATGTGCCCCAGGGGGCCCATTAGCTTCCTGGAGCCTCACCGGCATTCCCAGGAGGAATCTCTGCTGGGAGTGTGTGATCGGTGGCGGGCGTCGGCACAGGCAGCTGCTGGCGTATTAATATTCCAGATAAATGGCTTTTGGCTCAGGCGAAAAGATCCTGCTTAGGAGCAGGTTTCTCTTTGAAGCTCCTCAGAGAGGAAGCTTGCACAAAACGGCGAGGGAAAGGGGGGAAAGAGCAGCTTTGCGAAATGATTCCACTCAGAAGCCCTCTGCTCCCATCTATCTCTGTTTATTTTGTGCCTCTGCCTGCCTCTCCTGATTCATGGCAGGCTCACAAGAAATTGGGCTAGGGAGGAGGTGGAGAGAGAGAGAGAAAGAGAGAGAGAGAGAGAGAGAGAGAGAGAGAGAGAGAGAGAGAGAGAGAGAGAGAGAGAGAGAGAGAGAGAGAGAGAGAGAGAGAGAGAGAACTGAGCCATGTATGCACACAAGCATCCTCAGGGAGGGAGACTGTCAACAATTAGCCCGGATACTGTGGCTGTAGAGCAGGCAGGGGGCAGATCTCCCAGCAGACAACCTGGGAGCCTGCTGGCCCTGCCTGTGAACCATTGCTTTGTCATTTCTCAGCTGTGTGACCTTGGAGGGACTAGTCAGCCTTGCTGAGCTTGTTCTCTTTCTCTGGGTAAAAGGCAAGGCTTAAGCCTCCCCCAGGAGGAGGTTGAGAATCAAATGCAGTCAGACATTTCACCGGATCCCCGTGGGAAGAAGTGGCTCAAGGAAAAGTGAATCACCTAAGCATCCTGACTAGAGCTGGTGACATAAAATTTTCCCAGTGACCCTGCTGAGGTTTCTTCTTTATGCTGGGGATCCATGAAGAATGCGTAAATATTTCAAACTTGTAAGGAAACGCTAGCCCCGAAACCTTCAGATCCAGTCTTACAGATGGAAGCACTGAGGCCCCTGTTATAAATTGGAAGTTGGAGGGAAGCGAAACTTTGCTTTTTCTACCTGAACACACAGGCACATTTTCAGAAGCACTCATGCAGCTGAGACCTATTCTCTCAAACCTTGCCCTGAGAAGGGACCCATTTGAGCCACATGCCAGTGTCTCCCAGTTGTTATCCTACCTAACCAGGAGTCTGAGATCTGAGGATCATTGTTCGAAGTCAATCCCAGGCAGACAAATCCAGGAGACTCTTGTCTTCAATTAAGCAACAGCAAGCTGTAAGTAAAGCAGTAGCTCAAGTGGTAGAGCATTAGTCTTGAGCAAAAAAGCTGAGAGCCAGCACTAAGGCCCTGCATTCCATCCCCAGAACCAACACACACACACACACACACACACACACACACACACACACACACACACACACACACACACACATGCATGCGCACACACACACACACGCGCACGCAGGAGTTCAGCCCCAAGTTTCTCCAAGCATCCAGTATTGTTGGGCTTGTCACTATCAACACTCCATTCCCTACCCTGAGAAACACACAGGCTAGTCCAGTGCCTTGGGATATCTGAACAACACTGGACCAAGATACCAGAGCCATCATGGGACTGGGAAAAGATCAAGAGGCATGTCATAGCTCCTGGAGAAGAAGGCCATCAGCCTTTGGGATGGTGCCTCATTTACAGGAAATGTCAAGGACTATATAGTCTTGGCTACTCGGGAGATGGAGATTGGGGGACTAACTCTGCCAAAAAGTTAGTGAGTCCCCCCCATCTGAACAAACAAGCTGGACGAGGTGGTTTGAGTCCATAATTCCAGTTAAGTAGGAGGCCCTAGTCAGAAAGATTGTCATCTAAAGTCAGCCACTGGCAAAGAAAAAAAAAAAGGTGCAACACCCCTATAAAGGAAATAAATAAAACAAAAATGCCTGGGGTGTGGTTCAAGTGGTAGAGCACCTGTTCAAATCTCTGTACTACCAAAAAAAAAAAAAAAGAAAGAAAGAAAGAAAGAAAGAAAAGAGAGAAATAAATGGAAGTAGAAGGAAGGAAAGGGAAAGAAAAAAGAAGTAAGGAATGTTAAGAGGGTGAGGTGTGAAGGTGTGAATCATCATGTTAGTGAAGGGAAGGTAAAGGAAAAGAAGGAAAGGAAGCAAAGGGAAAGGAAAAAAAGGAAGAAATGGCAAGAGGCTGTGGTGTAAATCCCAGCCCAGGTCGCCTGGCTGCCAGGCTGAGGCATCCTCCAAAGGTCCACAGTGAAATCAGGGAAGAGCACGTGCTATTCCTCAGGCCATGTGGGTTTTCACAGCACCATCCTCAAGGTCCTATTACTGTGCCTCTGAATTTGATAGACAGGCTCCAAATCCAAGAGCTTGCATCCCCCGGCTTTCCCATTATCCATACATTTCTTACCTCCACCCAGAGCATCCCTGGAAACAGGGCTCAAGCTTTACCTGCACACCACTCACCCAAGGCAGGGAATCTTGATCTCACTTGGCAGCCATCCATGCTCTAAGGTCCTGACCTCACTCTTAGAACAGTGCTCCTCCTGTCAGCTAAAATCCATCTCCCTGGAGACACATCTGCACTGCCTGTCTGGCGACTACCGGTTAGGGCTCCGTCCATAGGCCCAAAGGGGATTGGAGCTTTATCAGCCTCTGAGGAACACCAGAAAACTTCTCTTGGCTCCTTTTCATAGAAGACTCCATCTCTTGGATCCTAATGGCAGCTGTGGAACTAGTCATTGCATTAGATTGCTGAGAACATAAAGAGACAGGGTAAATGAAATAAGTGATGGACGCGTTGAGGAATGGGAAATGAGGTTCAGATGATCCTCCTCTGAGTCTGAGACCCTCTGATTTACATTTATCATGGCCCCACGAATCTAAAATGGCAGGGGAATTTGGGGTCTGTCATAGTCCTCAGGGAATTTGGTCCCACCATAGCTTTCCCAACGGGCATGCAGCCCCCTGCCCTCCATGATCTCTGCAGAAGGGGGCATTTTATTCTTAGAATAGGGCCAGACAGCCTGGGATGCTGGCTTCCATCCAGCAGTTCTTGGGACTGCTTCATGCTGAAATGTCTGGAAACTTATATTGTTGCTGAGCAAATGGCTTCATGGAAGTGACTGTTAAAATTTCCTCTGCTGGAGACTGAAGCAGACAGAGCTAGCCACATCAGGACCCCATCAACCCCACTGTACCCCTGGGTCTCATTCTCCCCTTCCAGTCCAGCCCAGCCCAGGAAAACTCACACCCTTGTCTAAACACCAGCACCAAGCAGACCCTAGCAGAGGTCATATGTGTTACATTATATTTACTGTTTAAAATATTCACTAGTCTTTTCCATGGAAGATTATTCCTGCCTACCCTCATTAAGTTTCACCATTTGATTCGATTTAGCCAATGAAATGTGAGCAGAGGTAAAGTGGCGTACTTCTGAACAGAAGCACTGAGAGCTATTGAATTCTAGTCTCTCCTCCTCTCCCAGCTCATAAGTCCTGAGGCAAGCAATGCTCAAGGTAAGACTTAGCTCTTTCAGTCCCGAGCTGCAATAAAGATTCCACCCCTCAGAGCACAGCTGCAGATGACCAGAGGAGATCTGGAATAAGACTGAGAAATAGACCTTTGCTGCTGGAGGTCACTAGGACTTACTTGTTACTGCAGCAATTCTTAAACTGTGTTGACTGATTAATCCAACACTGCAGAAAGGTGGTGTGTTGTCAAAACAGATGGGCCCTGAAGGATCTCCATATTAAATCAAATCTCCTATGACAGAGGGGAAGGAGAGGGAGGGAGTTAACATTTGCCTCAGTCCTCCCATGTTAAGCTCATTGGAGGTAGGGGGCCTCTGATAAGGAGGCCTAAGTTTTCTTCCAATTTGATTTTTGTTTGGTTTGGTTTTGTTTTTATCCTCAGGAGAAAATAGTTTATTCTCTTTAAATAAGAAAGGAAAACAGCTCTGGAATTGATTCCTGAGTAATTTAAGCACCTTAGGTTCAGACAATGCAGAGCTGGCTCAAGGATTATCTATCTATGTATTGATTCCTATGCCGAGTTCCAGGAACATCCAAAGAGAGAGAGAGAGAGAGCCATAAGGAGCTCCATTTCCACCCTTTCCCCACCCTTCCTGTCTGCCTGGAGAAGCCTTAGTCAGAGATCTGCTTATGAGCCATATCACCTTCCAATCTTCCCAGGCAAGGGAGGGAGGAAGCCAGGAGACCAAGGCTCATTTCAAACACAACTTGAAGGTCTGGAGTGCTTTACGTCCTAGAAATTAGGTCATATCTCAAAGAGAAAACCAGAAGGCTGAGATCAGTGCTTTTCCTGCCATCCAATTTCTGTGATGACCTGTGCAGGTCATACCATGCCTTGGCTACTCAATTTGTATCCTAATGGAAGATTAGTTTCTATCATTCATTCATTCATTCATTCATGCTTGTTCATTTTGTTCTACCAGACAAAACATGGCCATGAGTAAAGCTGAAGATGAACAGATTCATTCCACTTCTTTAATATCATGAGACCATGTCTAACCCTGACCACATGGCTTTCTTGGGCCAATAGGAGAAGGTTAGTAGGTAACAGAGCAGAGACTGGGAAAGCACTTGCACATTGGGACTTTACCTTCCCTTCTGGTACTTGGTGGTCTTGAGGTTGTCATGGAAACAAGCCCAGGTTGTCTGCTGGGGCGAGGGATTCCTAGGACCTATCTACTTGCACAACTGGGGCTCACTACCAGCTACCATCACCAGCATTTATGGCATCTTTGAATTGTGCACTGTCAGTCCATCCATTGACTGACTAAAGATGCATGGGAGTACCCAGAAGAGACCAGAGAGATCAGAAAACCAAAAAGCATCTAGATAACCTATATAATTGTAAACTAGACAAAATGATGGCTATTGACAAGACACAAACATAGAGTAATTTGTTGACAGCAAAAGCTAGTCAATACAGAAAGTCAGACATTTTTTAATGACAGAGCTACATAAGGTTTCCTTTTTTTTTTTTTTTGCCAGTCCTAGGCTTTTAGCTCAGGGCCTGAGCACTGTCCTTGTACTTTCTCAAGGCTAGAGCTCTACCACTAGAGCCACAGCACCATTTCCAGCTTTTCTATGTATGTGGTACCGAGGAATCGAACCTGGGTCTTCATGCATGCTAGGCAAGCACTCTAACACTAGGCAAACCTCCCGGCCCAGATTTCCTTCTTGTACCCTTATGACAAGCCCACTTGGTGGGGTAACATGCTCTCCACTTTACAGCCAAGGAAACAGATTGAGAAAAATCAATTCATTGTTTGAAGCTGAGACCAGCCAGAGTTTGACTAGAAGGTGAAGCTAAGACAGACGAGCTGAAAAGAGGGAGATGCCAGGAGAAGACAGCTGCAAAATCCAGGTAGAATATGTCCTTTGCAGGCCCTGAACCCACTGCCTGCAAGATACATAGTCCTCCTTGATCCTTCAATCCTTTACCCTGAAACTTGAATGGTACTTAGATAAGGAGCATGTATACTGAGTTCAGAGCAAGAAGACAGGGTCAAGATAGAAGTTAGGAGGAGAAGAGGTCAAGGCAGTTCTTGTAGCCGAAATGCTTCATAAGACCAGCTTATGGAGTCTGCTTCTAAATGATCAATTCCAATCTCATTATGACCGCAGCTGCCATTAACTCCAGAGCTAATTGCTATTAGCTTACAGAAACGCAAGAGGGTTTAGCTGCAAAAATTCCACGACATGAGGCCATCTCACTGCTTAAATGGCCACATTCCTGTTATTAATTCTATTGGACTATTAGCTTATGACTGTTAAGTTAGGATAACTTTGTCTAAAGCCCTTGGACCGGATGCACGTCCTCTGTGCCCGTTTCATTACAGGAAAGGAAGCAGAGAGCACCCAGAGGTTACATTCCCCTCCCCGCTTTCTCTTTTCTTGAAGGTATAGGCTTATTAAAAAGCATCGAAAAGGTTCTTGATTTGGAAGATGATTCTGTAAGCAAATGCCCTAACAAAAACCAGATTTTGCTCGTTCATATAATTAAGGTCTTGGCAAGTATAAGAGAGAGTCTGAGCAACAACAAAGCTGAGCCCTGCCGGGCCCCACTGAAGACCCTAGGCTATTCTCAGGTTACAGCCGGGGAAACTGAGGACTGGAGAGGAGGCAGCTAAGACAAAACACCCCATCACCCATCCCTCAGCCAGATGGTCTCTGTTTCCAAGAAATTCAGTCTGCTGTAGTTGCCTGGTAGGAAGCCTTAGCAATCTGAGACAAAGCAGCATCCTGAGTCATCCCTGAGGGAGGAGAAATACCTACGTGCTACAAAATGGGCCAAAATGCAATCCACTCCTTCTCCATGGAGAGCCAGCTGGATGGAGCATTGCATGACCATGTGTAAAATTAGACATATTTACTGGGTGACGACAAGGTTCTCCCTGTCTGTGTTCAGAAGCCTCCCCTAACAAGATCCAGTTGGTTTGTTAAGAAAATAGGAGTATGTATGATTACCAAGTTCACCGTTCGTGTTTTTGTTCAACTTTGTAGCTTCTTCCCAGGATGCCCTGGGGCACATCTGGGAAAATGTCAGCACTTCTTGCTAAGCAGAATCTGGTCCTGGAGAGAGCTTTCTTAGACACTCAAGGAGCTTTCTGTAGCCAGATCCAAAGCAGCCAAAGGGGAGGTTCTGGGGGACTAGATTCTTACCCCAGTTCATGTCAAGCCACCTCTGTGATCCTGGAGTTTCAGGGACTTCTCATCTGTGTTTGCAATGGAAGAGGAGATGGTGGGGGTGTCTTCACATCCCTTCTTCTTCCACATGTCCATTCTAAATCTCTTTTATTGGCTCCCTGCTTTAAAGGCGTGGAGGAGGGAGGTGATAAGATAGAGCAAAGGAAATTGGCAGCTGGAGTGTTGGGCTTTCTCTGGGGTCAGGGTTTCTGAAAGGACCCTAATTAAAGCCAAGTGAGCTCTTTTGAAAGCAGATCTCCACAGAGTTTGCTGGCTGACCTTGGGAGGTAGTGATTGCTGGGTGAGAGAAGAAGGGGGGAGGAGACGGGGAAGGAAAGAAGTGGGGAAAGGAGCACAGGACACATAGAAGGAAGGAGAAGAAGGAAGAAGGAAGGTGCCCTGGAGGCTAGGGAGGGAGGAGGATAGCAGACTGGGGGGAGGAGCAAGATTTAAAGCCTACAAAGGCAAAAATAAGAGGTAAGGAGGGTCAAAAAGAAAGATGTATGTACTGGTTACTTTCTAGAACATGTGAAATAAAGATGATCTTCCCTCAAAGAATACCTAGGAAAAAGTAAGCCAGGAAGTGAAAGCAGGAGGTGCTTTTAATTCCATGCAGACAGCTGAACAAGGCTTTCAAATTAGCTGATTGTATCTGTGCGCACGGGCGGGGGGGGGGGGGTAACACACACACACACACACACACACACACACACACACACACACACACACACACACACTTGGTCACCATTGCCTCAGAACTGTGATAATATAAGCATGCAGTCTGAGATTGTAGCTAACACCCTGTGTGGACAGCTTTATAAAATTCTTAAAAATCCTCTTTCTGTTCCCCCTACCCCACACATACACACACAAGTTATGAGAGCTCCTACTGCCTGTCCAGAGCAGGCAGGTGGGTGAAGAGAAGCCAGAAATCAGTTCTGGATGAGCCTATTTTCCTGTTGACAACCTGACAGCTTGTGTGTGGTGTGTGACCCTTGCTTCTCTAGTGTGCAGAAGATGCAGGGGGCTAGGAACTCTGGGAGTCTTGGGGAAGGAATCTGGCACCCCCAACTTTGTCCCCCTTGCTTTCTTGCTTCTGAGTCAGGGGATTTGGCTTCAAACATCACTCAGAGATGAAGCATTGTTTTCTCCTTATTCTAGAATTCTCCTGGGAAGTCCAAGAACTACCTGGGACAAAACAAAAGAAAATTAAGTCCATATCAGAGGTGCTTGAGATCCTTTTGACCCTCTTGTTTTGCTTTGCTTTTGTTTCGCTTCCCAAGTTGAGAAATATCTAGTCTTAGGGGGGTGAGGAATCAAGTTCTGGGGGAAAAAAACACAACAACAACAAAACAAAACAGCTGTAGCTGATATCAAAATCAGAGTTGGTCATGTCTCAACCTCAGAAGAGAAGCTCTTGTATGTGTGTTGCCATGCCTTTCTAACTTATGGGGTAAACCAAAACTCCAAGGGGAAGAGAGTCCTGCTGGGTATTACTTAGCTCTTACCGTGGTATAAATACTCTCCTGTGGCTAACTCCAACCTGCCCGTGGTAATGCCAGTCTTTTGGCGGAAGAAGGAGTGGAGAAAGGCCAAGTTGGTTCCTGCAGATGGTAGGAAGTAGCTCCAGCATTCACTGACTGGACCCTCCAACCCCATCCATAAGTCACTGTCCCATGCTAATCCTCAATCCCACCCATTCTGCCATCTGAGTCTTCCAAAGCATGAGTGTGATTGGTTACTGGATGGTCATGAACCATCAGTAGCTCTTCATAGGGGCCACAAGGTCCAATTCAATTCCACCCACCGTGGGCCAGCTGCTACTTTCTGTGCTGGACGTCCAGTCTGAGCAAGCTAGATGATGCTCTATCCTCCTGGGACTGACATATTGAAGGGGTATGGATGGCCAGAATACCATCCATGGAACCCCTGTGAAGAGAGGAGGTTGAATCAGGGAGGAAGAGGAGGACGAGGACGAGGAGGAGGAGGCAGTGCTCTGGGAAGGAGATACATAAGCCTCTCTCTCCTATTGAGTCTTTCTGCTGTCCACAAGGCCTTATTTTCTTGAGGATTCCTCATTGCTTTATATAGTCTGTTGTATCTTAGGTAGGATTCCTCCTGGAACCCACGATGGTATGATTCAGTCAGTTTCAGGATCCTCCTAGCCCTTCCTGTCGAGCTGGATGGCCACTTTCTCTGTCTCTCTCGCTCTCGACCCTGGGAAAGGACTGCCCCATGTGTCTCCTCACTATGCTTCTTCTCCAGATGACATCTACTGCCTCTAAGTCTACTCTCAACCATAGTCTAGGGTCCCTGGATGGCCAAGTCCCCTGGGCATTTGTCTCTCCTTACCTCCAGGCTGTCTGAGGCATTTTGTCCATTGACCCTTGCTTCCTCTTGAAACTCACTTCACTTGTCCTCCTCAACTTGTCCTTGGTCCTCCGCTCCCTATTGCACTTTCCTTCAAGGCCTTCCTTTATCAAACCCCTTGCTCTTACGGAACCTTTGCTTCTACTCTTTGGTGATAGTTCCAAAGCTATCAGCCTCCATCTCAAGCTGGTAAGGGCCAATCACACCATCTCAGCCCTCTTCTGTCTCTTGACCAACAGGCCCAGCATCTGCTGGATGCTCTTAGGCTTTGACACTGCAAGCTTCCACCCGTACCTGTTTGTATCTAGGTTGACAAATTTACTAGCTGTCTCAACTCTAGAAAAGTGCCAGCATGGAATCAAGGTGCTATCTCAGACTTCTCTGTATCCCCCATCTGCCTCAATATTTTGCTGATTTCTGCTGCTGCTTTTGCTTTCAAAATAATTCCCAATATTATTCTATTTCTGCCATTATTTCTATGTGTTTCTGACTTGAGAGGACTGAGCATTGGTGGGGGGGAGGTCAAGAAGGACAGGGAGTGGGGGGACAAGATGAGGAGATGGGAAGATGGGAGGCCTTTGTCATTTCCTGCTCAGTAGGCAACAAAGGTGACTGCTGGAGCAGGCTAGTATTTGAGAATCATAGTTTGAAGTTAATCTGGGCAGATAATTTCATGAGATTCTAATTAACTAGCAAAAAGCCAGAAATGAAGATGTGGCTCAGGTGACAGAGCAACACACACACACACACACACACACACACATAGAAGAGACAATGCTCTGGGACAGACGCCAGTGGCCTACACCTATAATAACGAGGCTGAGATCCAGAGAATAGTGGTTTTGTCATTGGATGGAGGTGAGGTTTAGTGAAGTTTTCTTTTAAAGGTAGGAACTCTTCACTTAGGGTCCTTGACTTTAATCACAGAATAAGAATTTCTGTAAAAGTCACAATGGTAAGAAAAACTTGGCAGGGCTTTATTAAGTAAACAAACAGGCAAGCAGACAGACAAAAAGCAGACAACCACACAAAATGGCAGGAGCACACTCTAACAGAGTATAGGTGTTGTAGGGAAATAGACACACACAGCTCCTTGGGTTGTTGGGGTATTAATTTTTTTTTTTATTTTGCCAGTCCTGGGCCTTGAACTCAGGGCCTGGGCACTGTCTTTGGGATTTCTCAATGCTAGTGCTCTACCACTTGAGCCACAACACCATTTCTAGCCTTTTTCTGTTTATGTGGTACTGAGGAATCGAACCAGGGTCTTCATGCATGCTAGGAAAGCATTCTACTACTAGGCTAAACCCCCGGCCCCTGTTGGGGTATTTTAAGGTAAAGGCAGAGGGTCTGGCTTCAAAGTTATATAAACATAGGTGCTTTACTCTACTCACACCTGGTGTTACTTTCTGAGTGTCCAGGTAAGAATGCATCTAGCCGTAAAACAGATCCTTTTTCTCGAGAGGAGGTCACTTGCTATCTGTATTTTGGGGCAGGATGTGGCTTAAGTTTGGAGAGCATTCCTCCCAGGAAGACATGCATTTGGTCAGACAAGTGTTAATTTTTGGGATGAGGAAGGAATTCCTTCCTTCTTAGGAAGGAATGCATCCCTTGCCTCTATTTGAAGCAACAAGGGCGCTTCTGTGTTTCTAATGCCATATTTCTGAGCTGCCTTAACCAGGCCTCAGTTTCCTTAAGTTTATCCTGCTTTATTTCCCCCAAAATGACTTTGTTCCCTTAATCTCAAGGGAAGAACATGAAGGAGTATTTCCTGTATTGGTGGCAGGCTGACCATTCCTCACTCTCCCTAGTTTATCTGACTTCAATTTGAGGTCATTTGTAAAAGAATAGTCTACTAGAACTTATCTTCAACCTAACCAGCCAAAAGCTTCCTGGAGGCACTGTTCAGATGGCAGAACCTCAGCTGAGCAAGCAAGCCCAAGATGTTAGGTTAAACCTAAGTATGAAAGGAAGGCAGGCCGGCAGGCAGGGAAGGAGGGAGGGAGAGAGGGAGGGAGGGAAGGAAAATAGGTGGGTAGATGCAATGCTCTGATTCTCCTGGAACTTAGATGTACTTAGATTTTATTATGTGGGTGACAGCCATCTAAATAAATCAAGGGGGTTTTCTGGTCACTATGTGCTTTGCATAGAGCAATTAGAGACTGAGAGGAAAGAGCAACTCAGGAGCTAGACTTGGAATCTTGAGTCTCATTAGGCAGTATAGCAGCCTGGGATAGAGGGGGCTGGCTTGACACAGACAAGAGACAGACATGGAACCCAGGGTCTAGGAGGACAGGTAGAGAATAGGCCCATGGACTGAGCCTGGGATTGTCTGGGTCTAAGAGATCCTATCCAGGTGTCTGGGTGGGTCATTCCATGTGCTGAGCGCCAGACAGAGGGACCTCCAGGGTATCTGATGGCTTTTCTGGGGGGACAGGGGATTGCCTAGAGGACCCACTACGTTTAGCCTTGCAGTGAGCCAACACAGTGACTGCTCAGGGGGTACTCAGTGTTTGTGAGTGGCCCAGACAGGCAGACTCCTAGGGTGCACTAGCCCAGTGGTACTCTGAAGGGGTTGAACCCCAAACATGACCTGCCAGGCCATCATAGGCCACACTTGGCAGCAAGATCTTACCGTCCAGGGAAATCACTGGGTCCAGCTCCAGCTGTGGAAACTAGCAACACATAATCTCTCCCTCAGCATTCTCTCACTCTTGGAAGAAACCAGGTGAATGTAGGGGGTGGGGACCAGGTTATCAGAGGGTTATGAGGCCATAAATAAGAGATTTGTGGTGAATAAGCTGGCTGTTCTTTTCTCTTCTTTTCCTTTTTTTTTTTTTATCACTCACCTAGAGAACAAAATCCTCCTCCCCCTCCATCTTTTCTGCAGGCCAATAAATATCCTTCAAGGAGCACATATTTACATAGCGAGCCAGGGGGCTGTGCTGCTCTTCAAGCCCCCGTGTCACAATGAACAATGAATGACCCTAAAGAGAATGGCTTGGGCAGAGGATCGATGCAAATGCAGTTTCTTTTCCCAGGATGATGCTCCAGAGCAGGGTTCAGCCCAAGTTCAAGGATTGTGTTCTGGAGTGTGGCGCTGGGGCCTCTCTATACCATGCAGAGGGTCTCTTTCTTACCATATGTACCCCCATCTGGGGGGCTCTGCAGTCAGAACAAGAAGGGAACAGACCAGATATATGGTTTTGCAATCAACCACCAGGTGTCATTTCACAAAAGGACGTGTGCCGGGTTCGGTGGCACACAGACACAAAGGCAGGCAAGGACTCTAGCCCTCCTGTAAGGAGTGGTTTCACCCACTGCCACCTAGGTTAGATATGCCTTGGGATTTGACGAGGTGTTGTCACCAATTGAGGTAGAGCCAAGAACACAGCCTGCTTAGAGACCCCAGATCAGAGCCCGAGGAAGCGTGGGGAGTACCACCTCCCTACAAAGAGAGACTGGAAAGGAGTGCAGGTAGCATCCTGGAAGGTGGCTTGCATCTCTCCTCCAGCTTTTGGGGACTGTGTCTTGTGGTACCAGTCCTCTTTAGAGTGGAAGGCCAGGAAGTGATGTTCCAACAAGCTGGTATTTCTAGAGAAATCATTTTTTCCCCACGACTATGGATGTTTTTGTTCCTTTGTCTGAAAATAGACCACTGAGTCCCACAGAATTAACCCAGAGAGCTGATACTCTAATGGCCCTTTATGTTTTTCCACCTGAAGAGAGTACACCCAGATGCATGGTGTCCAGAGCTGGGACTGAGACTTAAGGACAGTATTCCCTCTGACCCATGGTTTGGTTTCCCTTGCCTTGGATTTAGTTACCTGCAGTTGAAAGCAATCTGAAGATGTTCAATCAAAAATCCATTGCAAAGGTCTACATTGCAAGTGGTGCTGTGCAAAGTAGCATGATGGAATCTTGTGCAGTCTGGCAGCACCCTTCCTGGGGCTGTGTATCCATCCTGCATACACTACCCACTTCATACTTAGTAGTAGTTGTCTCCATTACCATGCCTACTGTCACAGTATCTCAGTTCTTGTGTTCAATTGCAGCACAACCAGGCATCTTGAGACCGGAAAAGAGAGAGGCGGGGAGGCAGCAAGAAGCAGAGATTATATTACAGAACATTGTACAAGTGTTCCATTTTATTTTTAGTTGTTAATCTCTTACTGTGCCTAATTTATACAATTAATTTATCAGAGGTATGTGTCAGGTATACATAGAAAAGAGGAGGGAAATAAACCCCACAGAGCTTGGGATAATCTGTGTGTGGCTTTAAACAACTGCTGGGAATCTGAGGACATGTCCTTTGCAGAGCAGAAGCGTCTGTGTTCTGAGTGTTGAAAAGATTCTGGCATGATGTATCAGAGAGAGAGAGAGACAGACAGAGACAGAGAGAGAGAGAGAGAAAGACAGAGACAGAGACAGAGACAGAGAGAAAGACAGAGACAGAGACAGAGAGAAAGACAGAGACAGAGACAGAGAGACAGAGAGAGAGAGAGAATATGAATATGGGGACCCAGATAGGACAGCAGGGAGAGGAAGGAAGCACGGAAGCACTTCCATCTAGCACCACCACGAATGTGATTTATGCCCCCTGTGTCATCGTGGAGGTTGTAACATCCTTTAAACACCAAGAGCGTATGCTTTAAACACATGCATACATTTGCATTTGACCGCAGTGCATTGTTGTACTTCATAAAGACTAGAGAAAAGTGTTTTCTGAACATCTGGCCAGTCCCTTACCCACCCCCAAGCCCAGATGTAGACTAGGAAGACACAACTCAATAGACCGGGCCTGCTAGGAGTAATTCACCAGAACTTTTTAGAACAGTATGTGGTACCCCTTTTAGACTCAGGTGAGGGTGCCCATCCAGCCCCCAAAGCCTACCAGTCTCTAGGAGACTGGTCTGTGCTCTGAGTGTAATTGCCGTCCTGGTTCTCAGCTGTTGGAAAGGGAGCCCAACACCCCCAACATCTCCTAGGACGTGGGGGGGATAGACGAGTGGCGAGTGGGGACGGTGCCTTCATGATTGGTCAGTGACAGTGATTTCTTAGTGGGCTGGGTCCTTGTGCATTTACAATGGGGACCTTGGGTGAGTGCCCAGGGAAAAACAGCCCTTTCCACTGACCCCCCTCCTCCTTCCTGCCCCTGCCTGTGGTATGCATCTCAGTGTCAAGAAGGCTACCTCCTGGTAAATATAACCTGGAGACTGCTGGGTGAGGAAGAGGTGTATTTCTCAGCAACTGGGAAAGGAAAGGTCCCAGCACTCTACGGTGTACCTCCTTCTCTGTGTACAAGCTGCCAGAGTCCTTGGGGAAGGGGAATTTGGAAGACTAGGCATACTTCACCTTAGCAGCTCTTGGGTTCTCCCGGAGGTGATTATTTTCCCAGGTGGATGGCAGCTGGATAGAGGGGTGATCAGGAAAGCAAATGTCAAAGTCAAACCTAGCCTGGCAGGAAATATAGGGTAAGCTTGGCCATGTGGACCCAGCGCTGACTGTGATCGACTTTCAATGTTGGGCAAGTCAGTTGCCCCACTGGAGATTAGAATCCACATCCCATTCACTTCTCCACATACAGTTGTGCACAACTCCACAAAGAATGTGTGTGTGTGGGGGGGGGTTGGAAATTGTGAAGCACACTTTGTAAGGAAGCAATGTGAGTGGGTGCCACAGAGGCTCTGATTCCTGCTGCGGGCTTGAAACATCCCTGGCAGAGGCGAGCGTCATTAGGAGACAGAAGGCAGACAGCCCATTCCAGTCTGCTGGTAGTTGCTATAACAGCACTCAAGACTGGGTAATTTAAAAAGGATAAAGGTTTATTTAGTTCATGATTCTAGAGGCTGGAAGGTCAGGTGGCCACCTCTGCAAGGGTGTAGTGCTGCAGAGAGGCAGTCTCCGAAATGGAAGACACCTGCATGGACAAGACAGACAACGCCTGGGATGGCCTGGCTTTATAACAACTCACTCTCCTAGTAATTAATCTAGTCCTTTGAGAATGAATTCACACCCACAGAAGGATGTTAGCCCCTCTAAACAACCAGACTTAGCCATCTCTTCAAGGCTTCACCTCCCAACATTGCCACCATGACAACCAAATTTTGAGAGAACAAGCTATGTTTAAGCTATATGAGCCCCAGGACAACCTCAGCACTGAGTGGGTAGGAAGAGAAGGCTGACACCCCCTCATTGTTGCCTGGAGACCTGTCAGGTATCTACTGACACCCACTCTGAGGGCAGGGCCCTGGGTTCAGAGGGAGGGCTAGATTAGCCATGGTAGTCCTGTATCCCTTTTTGTGCCTCTTAAGATTGCCCCCCAGCTGCTGCTCGGCAATGATGTCATTCACTGCAGATACATTTTTGGTGGCAATAGAATGTGCCAAGAAAGTGTGAGATTTGAAGTCTTATTAATTCTTCCGGTTCTTCTCACAATCAGCAGTAAGTCCTTTAGTTTTTCAACACCTTAGTCTTGCCATTTAATTAGCGTGGAAGATCCGTCTCCTGAGTAGCTCACAGGATTGGTTGTCTTAAGAATCAAGAAAGCATGGATGTGAAAACTCCATTTTTTGTTTAATTTTTCTTGTGCTGGTACTGGGTATGGCTCCAAACCATGGTCCTCAGATCTCAGCCTCCTGAGCAGCTAGGATTACAGGTGTGACCTACTGGTTCCCAGCTTAGAAACTCATTAAAGACTTGAAATTTACCCTAGCATACCCCCTATAAATAGGTCTGGACCAGAGTGCTACAGATTGTCTAACTTGGTTCCCAGATCCAACTCATGTTCATTAAATACCAACCAAGGTGATATATAATGTAGCATCTCATGTTGGATCTAATTTAAATGGATACATAAACATTGGCTATCCTACCCAAAGCTCAGTCCCTACCATCTCCAGTCACTGACACCAAATTTAACCTTCTCGGTTTCATAAACCCAGGAGTCTCTCATTAGAACTAAAAGTCCAGTAGGCTGCCAGATGTGTGGGCCCTGGCTTTTAACAACGAGTCTGGGATTCATTGATAGGAACAGATGTCAAAATGGTCCTTGTGCCCGTGCATTCTGCAGCAGGAGGAATTATGAGGCTTGCGGGGGGGGGCTTCCCTCCCTGAGTAAGGAAGAAGCACCCCCCAGTTCTTTAGTTGACTCAAGTCTGCCTTTGGTTCTTCCACTTGCCTGGTGATGGTTTCTCTTAGCAGATGAATTTCCTGACACTGTCTCTAGCTGGTGGCCCATTCACACCTTTATGCCTGGGTAGATCAGGATGTATGATGAGATTCACTATGTCAACACAGTTTATAGTGTCTTGGCTGGTGGAAGAGAGAGTGTTGAGGAGACTGACACTAAACCTCCCTCTGCTCAGATGCAGGCAGCTAGCAAGTACAAGTATTCTGATTTTGAATAGTCTCCTCCCATTCAATCCTTCTTCGGGGCTGCCCTGGACCACGGTGAGATGCTGTGATGACAGACAGGAATTGTAAAGCCACCTCCCATCTCAGTGACCATGGCTACCTTCTGGTAAAAGTGTGTGGAACACTTGGGTCACCATAATGGACCCCAGTAGTGATTCACATGGTGTGAGCAGCTGAGGATCATTGTGCATGGCTCTCTTTCAGCTGATTCCATGTGTCAGCACACCTTGTCTTTACAGAATCCCTAGATGGGGACCACAATTGGTTTTCATGTCACAGACAAGACTTCAGATCCAAGGGACAGCACCATCACACTAGGTAGAAGCTGTAGGACATGCCGAAGGGCTCCAGGCTGACAATGCCCACCCCCACCCCAGCAAGCTTCTCAAAGCCAATCAGTCATGTTGGGGAAAGGTCTTAAAGGGGTTGACCAATATGAGCTGCATCGTGTGCCAAAAGGTGAAAGGGAGATGGCGAGGGTTTATAGTCAGCACACGGGGTGAGTGTGAGTAGGGGGGAAAGGAGGATGTTGAAGAAGCCGGAAAGATCTTCATATGAGCACCTCTGTATGGTTTCCAACATCCCTCCAAATTCCAGAAAGGATCTAAGCTACATCTGATCCACCTAATTCTGATCAGAAAAAAAGGAGCAAGAAATGTGTGCCACATCCAAACGGGCCATTGGCCTTGGCAGCTGTAGGCCTCACAGCCAGGCAGGGTCAGAAATTGTCTCAGCAGAAAATTCCACTAGTGACAGGGACCTTTTCTGACACATGTCTTAGGACACTGGGACCCTGGTCCCTCCAAGCCATGGAACGAAGTACGTGTGCTCTGAAAGGGACTGGGCTGAGCTTCCTTGTGCTCCGAGCTCAGGAGAATCATCTTGCCCTGAGGATGCGAGTGACACCATTCTCTGTTCATACCAGGCACCCAGGTCTTTCCAACAACATCAGAGGCTGTCAGCACTCCAAGCCCATTCCAAAGAAGTCAGCCTGGAGCTCGCTGCTGGCACCAAGCCAGTGGAGGCAGTGGTTGAGGACTAATTGCCCATCTCCCTCAAGAAACAACTGTTGTCACACAAGGAACCGATGGGCAGGTTTCCCAGCCCTGTCTGAGTAGTTCTTCATCTTCAGCTGAAAGATGCCCAGAAAGAGTTGGGGAGCCACAAACCTCTGCCCTCCCCCCATAAATACTGCAAACTATTGCATACCCTATGTTTTTCTGGGGAGACACTCACAGATTGTTTAGAAAAATCTCTGATGCTCTAATAGGTCAATGGTTCAATTTGATCCTTCTATGAAGGATGGTAAAAAATGCTTACCCATTTTATGATCTTATTCTTTTAGATGACTGCTGTGATCCAGCAGTCATTCAACCACAGAGGAAGGACATGTCTGTGTCCTCTGGTGACCTCTTCCTTTGCTGGTAAAGGAACTTGAACTTGGGGCTTTATTCAAATTGCTTGCTCACGGCTGATGCTCTACAACTTGAGTACTGCCTCCAGTCTAGCTTTTTGCTTTTATTTTGGATAGTGAGTCTCACGGGCTTTTCTGCTTGGACTAGATTAGAACTTTGATGTTCAATTCTTAGCCTCTGAAGCAGTTGAGATTACAAGTGTGAGCCACTGACACCTGGCTGGATAACTCTTACTGAAGAATGTGGTCCGTGAGTCCATTGAGCATGAGCTTAGGACTCATGAAATATATTCTTTAAAAAGTACTAGAAAAAGTGTGTTTCCTCTGACAAGAAAGCTCAGAGTTTTTCCTTTTATCACTAGGCTCACAATTTTGTCGTACAGAGGCCAGCCAAGTATCAAACCTTCCCAGCCCAATTAGAAGGGCCTCTGCATGCCTGGTACCATTCTGGTAGGCATATGCCAGTCTTCATAAATGGCCACAGCTTTGTGCAGGAAGGGAAATGAAAGCTGCACATGGACATTGCATTTGAATACTAAATCGCAAAATGTCCAGTCAGCTTTGGCTGGCTCCATGACTTTGAAGACACTGGTTCAGTGTGAAATGACACCTGGCTTATTCCCAGAGAAACTGCAAAATCACTGATCCAGGAATGGAAGTCTTAGAACCAGTGTCTTCAGAAAATCCAGTGCAACTTGGAGACACTCACTCTCTTTCCAGCCCAGCTCACCCCTGATGCCTACCCATTTAATGATAGCATGACATTTTAAGATGATTCCCCCCCCCATTGTTTTTAGAACTGGCTTTTGAAAGAGTCTCCTTGCTTGTTTTGCATGAATCTAAATACCTTTCTTCTTGTCACTGAATAGCAGAACATTTTTATCTCTCTCCTTTTTTTTCCTGCAAAGGGAGAAAAAAAAAGAAGTGTAATTTTCAACTCTCAGCATAGTGAGCCTTTGATTAATGTATATTGTAATCATCACAGAATACACAGCTGTCTATTAACGATGGAACCAAATGCATTGAATAGATTATCAAGGAGTAGCAGCTCTGAGGTACAAGCTTGTCTTCAGAACATTAATTTTGTTACAGGTTTGAGTCTGACTCCAATTTCCCTGACAGTCAGGAATAAGAGGAGAGAGGGAGAGGGAGAGAGAGAGAGAGAGAGAGAGAGAGAGAGAGAGAGAGAGAGAGAGAGAGAGAGAGAGAGAGAGAGAGAGAGAAGAGATTGGGAAGGAAGGAAAGAAAAGAAGGAAGGAAGGAAGGAAGGAAGGAAGGAAGGAAGGAAGGAAGGAAGGAAGGAAGGAAAAAAATCAAAAAAGAGGAATGAAAGAAGGAAGGAAGGGAGGGAGGGAGGGAGGCATGGTGCATGTAGGGCCAGAGAAAGAGGGCCCATATAATTGTTTCAAAGGGATGAGAAATGAAGAGAAGGGATTTGAGGCATCTGGAGAGCAGAAGCAGGATCCTGGGATGAGCAAGGCAAAGAAATTGGAAAACAGCATCCAAGATCAGGTGAAAGGATCTTCTACAGGTAGAGGTTTCTCTGAGATGCAGTTAAAGAGGAAGTGCCAAGCTTGAGGAAGCAGGAGATGGAGGCAGGGTAGTTGACTAGACAATAGGTCTTCCTGCTCACTGGGGCCCCCAAGGCACAGTGTAGATTGGAAAACTCTAAGCTGGACTTTGTCCCTGATGGAAGGCCCAAGAGCTACTGCAGAGAAGTCCTGGGCCCAACAAGAAGGTCTTATTCTGATTCTTGGAAGACTGACTTCATGGAGCTCATGGGCTAAGTGTGTACTCAAGCTACACAAGATCAAACAACTTCTAGAACCTTCTGTATACTTCTCATCCATATAATCCTAAACTCTCTTTCCACATGAGAGCTTGATAATTTTCCATTTAAACTCAAATAGTCCCTCAACATGTGTAAAGGCACCCACATTTATACATATCCACTGCCTACATGTGAGTCTTTAAGGACGTTATACAACCTATTTCCTAATTCGTTTTAACAGCATAGATACTCATTTTCATTCTTCTAAACTAGCTTACCCTCCTCTTCAATTTGCTCTCATTTGTCTAAGTCTGTTGATAGTTGCTGTAACAAAATATCTCAGACCAGATAGCCTATAAAGCATGAAGATTAATTTACCTCACAGTTCTGGAGGCTGGGAAGTTCACGAGCGTCTTCATGGTCTCTGATGAGAGGCTCATGCCGTATTGGAACATGGTGGAAGGTGTCACATGGTGAGGCAGAGCAAGCATGCTAGCTCTCTCCTTCTTCATATAAAGTCACTAATGCCACTTGAACTCATCAAACCTTCACGCCTCCCAAAGGCCCCATCCTCAAATACATTAACACAGAAGCTAAGGGATTAACTTTCCAACATAAAGGGCTTTGGGAGTATTGTGGGTCCTAGTCATACTTTCTCAATATCACCAACATGTTTAGTGTCTCTATTCTTTTGCCTGTGTTGGGAACTCTACCTTTAACTCTCCTTTCTCCTCTATGTCCTTCAGAAAATCTTCCTCTTGAAGTTCAATGTCCAGCTCAACAATCAGGCCAGCAAGCCCAGCAAGGCCTTGCGGTTGTTTACCCCTCATGTTGTGTCTTGTGTTTACCCAGATGCCTGCATTAATGCCTTCACCAGTTAGGTCTTTGCTCTGCCTCAGCTGCTAGTCGGCAAGAACTCTGAAGACAAGCATTCTGGCTCACTGACCTAGTAAGCCACTCGATTACTACAACTGATCTCGTGCCTGACACAGGCTGGCCTCCACAGCAAGGCGTGAAAACGAGCCCAGAGCTCCTTTCCCAACTACAACATCTTTCTTGCCAGACCCTGATCCAGGCTCGTTCTCTCATTTGCTCTGGGTGGGACAGGATGTGTGGGTTTCTTGGCCATTGGACAAGAGGAATAAATCTTAGGAGATATTTGTCCCCAAGTCTCAGAACCTGTAGATGGCTGAGATCCCAGCCAAAACTCTGTTCACAGCTCAACCTCATCTCTGAGAATTAAGGTTTTCAAGTGACAGGGTGTGAAGTTCAATGTTTGCTTATTTTTGTGTGTGTGCCAGTTACTGGGGCTTACATTACTTGTTCCTCACAATCCTTTACCTTTTTCACTCCCACACTTAAGCTATAACTCCACTTTAGCTGCTTGGTGGTTAATTGAGATGAGTCTCAGGGGTTTTTCTACCCGGGATGTCTTTGAACCGTGATCCTCACATCTCAGCTTCTTGAGTGGCTAGGATTACAGGTGTAAACCAACAGTGCCTGGCTCAAGTTTAATATAAAATGACTCTCCAGAGACTGGAGTGACTAGGGAGCATGGAGAGAGGCGTGTGCCTTAGTGCAGTACTCACACTCATGTGCCAGCACCTGCACGCTGCCCTTGACCTCTGTGCCCTGAGCTCCTGCGACCTCACCTCCATTCCCATCCTGCCAGGGTCACACTGGCCACATCTGCACACACGGAGTAGGCTACTTTCTACTCTGGCTGATAGGTTTCACCACTGCCCGTTAATTGCCTATTTCAGAAGGTGAGCTGTCTTCAAGTACCATCTCTGGCAGGTATGAGGGAAGACAGCACTGAGGAAATGAGAGGCAGGGCTGGGCTAATGAACCCGTGATCAGACAATCAAGGGGGTGTTTCATGACAGTGAGCGACAGATAGGTCATCAGGCTCTCACAGGAGATGGCTTTGGCCAAGAAGAAAGGGAGCTCCAGGCTTAGGAAAAGACAGGGGAAGGACCAGGGCCAGCAGTCTCCAAGAGCCCTGTTGCAGCAACACAGGCAAGAGGAAAGACCTGGAAGGGACTGACACCGTGAGGCCTGCCAGGTCCTTCTCTCACATGAAGGGGATCTACATGGGGCATGGCAGCAAGCCATGTCTGCAATGACCACCATCTCCTAAGCCTGGCCAGCCTCAGCTCCAGGAACAGAAATCTTTCTATGTCCCCTGTGTCCTCCTCCAGCCTGGTTTTGGACACAACCCCCCCCCCCCCCCCCCCCGCGCTCCCTCTGCAGGCACCATGTTCTGAGCATTCACACTTGTGTCAGGCATCCGCAGGGGATGCTGGCCCAACAGCCCAACTCGTAACACCACAGCAGGGCAACCAGTGACTTTGCAAGGCCAAGCAGGCCTGGGAAAGTCATCATGGCAGCGGGGGGAGGGGGGATTTGAGGGAGAAGGGGGGGGCTGCTATTTTCCCACTTCAAGTTTCTCCACCCTGGCCTGTACTGTGACCCATAAATTTACCAAGATGAAGTCATTCCCCAGCCATGGCTGTAAAAGAAAAAAAAAAGTCTACCCTGTAGCTAAGGAGTTTGTAGTGAGTTAGATAATAAACTAAAACCAGAGGTTCTGGAAGAGGAGGGTCAGACCCTCCAGGCTCTGGGGGAGAGGGGAGGGAGGAGAGAAAGCTGTTCTGTTCTTTTTAACAAGCACCAGCAGGACTCCAACTTCGTAAGAATCCTCCCTCACTTTTCTCCTAGGATGCCCCCTCTCTGGCTCCTTTTGGTAGGGGGGTCACCCCTTCAATCTAGGGGGCTCTCCCTTGGTGTTAAAGAAGAAATGCAATGTTGAAAAATATAATAACCAGCCTGAAAGTTCTCTCTGGTCTACTGAGTTTGCAACAGGCGTCATCATTCTGAAGTCTTGAGGGATTTGAGAAGAATCTGAACACAAAGAGAAGTCCCAGACCCCATGGACTCTACCTTGGGCATTGAAACAAGATGGTGCCAGGGAGCCTGGCTTGGCCTCCGTGGGGTAAAGGCAGCTTCCCTACTCCCTTCAATGGGCAGGTGGTGGTGGCTGGGCTCCCCTCATCAAAGACACTCTCCAGCTCAATCTTCAACACACTCCTTATCTAGAAGCCATAGACTGAGCCTGTACTATGTTCAGACATTGGAATATACTCTGGTGGGCTAAGTGAGTGCAACAGGTGGCATTCCACCTTTGCCCTTTCACCGGGCAAGGATGAAGTATCTACAACATTCAGAAAGTGAGATCCTTCATTTCTTTTAATGGAGATACTGGCAAAAGGTAAGGCTGGCAATGTCATTTGTGGGTACCAGTCACATGGCTCAGTAAGGCTCCTCCTACATGGCTCCTAAAGCCAGAGCAGAGTAAATGGGCTCAGCGGGGAGCACAGCACAGATAGATGAGAACACTGTGATTCCGTGGCTGAGAGACCACAACCATGCCATTGCACCTGCTTCCGGTTCAGGGCCCCTCAACTTCATTCTCTCCATCAGAAGGAACATGGGAACACACACCTAAATGTGTATTGAGTACCTGTAATGCATCCCCACACAGTGTGTTAGGTATGGATTGCACATTTGATCCTTACAATAAACTCCCAGAGTTTATTCACATTCTTGTTATGCAGTTGAGGAAATGAGTGGAGAGGTCCATCAATTTGAGAAAGTCAAAGTAAGAATCGATGTTATCAACAGGGTCTTGGTAATAGCCTCTCAGGAGGCTGAGATCTGAAGCCAGCTTGGCAAGAGAAGTCCAAGGGACTCTTAACATCAATCAGACAGCAAAAAGCTGGAATTGGAGGTGTGACTCAAGTGGTAGTATGCCAACCTTGACAGAAGGCAAGTGAGAGGGTGAGGCCCTGAGTCTGAGCCCCAATACCAGAGTGTATTCGTGCTCACACAGAATCCATATTCTCTAAAAATGGGTGTTACAATCTGTATTATGTTGAAGACAGGGTTCTCATTTGCATTCAAGTACTGAAATTTTATAGCATTGTGGAATACAGAGCTGGAAGGGGCATCATGAGACCATAGCTACTGTTCCAGTCCCAAGCCTTTTGTCTTCCTTAGGCAACAAAGATAATTTTCCCTTTCCTGTAAATTACCCTGGAATTCTTAGAATAAGGACCTTTAAGGGTTAACTGCTTTGATGAGCTGGAAAATGTTGAAGATTGCTCTCAAAACAAACACCCAACTTTGACATGTAGCATTTGCTGATTTCCGTGGTGTTACGTAGACTGCAACCATGGACCTGTCCTAGCTACTAATGTGTTGGTAGAGTTTTGTGATTGCAGTGTTTCAACCAGATACAAGACCAAGCTGTGCTTTGCCTTCTGTCTGTCAGGGTGAAGTTTGCTGCATGCAGTAAGAGCTATATAAATACTTCCTCATCTTAACCCACAGCTTTCCCTGGGTGACCCTAAGTGTCTTAGAGTTAAACTAAAATTTCAGAATCCTTAGAGACACTTTATGTTAGAGGTAGGAGGAGCTCATCTTGGCTACTTGCAACTTTGTAACAAATGACCACCCCCCTCCCCCAAAGAAAAACCCTATACCATCTTAAGACAATAAGTAAGTGATCGTATCACAAGTTCTATGGCTCAGGAATCTAGGCCAACTAAACCAGGCTTGCCAGTTCAACGAGAATTTGTGGTCCCATTTCTGAGGTGGGTTTTCTCAGGTTGGCCCATTCCTCTGGGTTGATGGATTGAGGGGCTCAGTTTAGAGCTCTCAGATGCCTGGTGCCATGATCTCTCCATACAAAGTTGGGTGTCATAGCAGTGCCCACCTTGGCCCCACACAGTCCTTTCATAACCTAGCCTTGGGTGTAGTACCTACAGTAGGAATAAGTCCTAGGATAGCCCATACACAAGCGGAAGGCATTACACCGGGAAACGATGCCAGAAGGTCAAGACCACTGGGCACAACTATAGGGCTACTTAGCATAGGATTAGAGGATTATAAGAATAACTATGGGTACTTACTGAGTACTTCTCATACTGTGGGAATGGCTGTGTGTGCTCTAAAGTTGGCTCTCATCCTCCCTGCAGCTCAGGACGTTGATTCTGTCAATGGCATCTTCTGGAGGTTGAATAGTGATCAGAAGTCATCCTAGAAGTTAAAGATAGGGGAGCAGAGTATAGCTGCCCCCTCTGTGGTCCTCACATGTATTCTGAACTGAAATGCCACCTCTCCTTCGGATAGAAGACAAGTGTGAGAGCCAGAGAGCTTAAGAAATTGCCTACGGTCACACAGCAAGTCAGGCAAAACTGCAGAGTTCTGGTTTCTTGGCGTTCCTAGTATCTTCAAGAAGGCAGACAGGGCAGTCAGCAAGCTCCTAAAGCAGCACATGGGATAAGCCTGTGTCTAGCTCCCCTACTCCCTGACCTCACAACTCTTGGAAGATTGAGGGTGACTGATGATTTACCCACCTCTGCCCTCAGCTGGCAGGGAATTTCCTCCACTCAAGCTCAGTTGCATCTGCATCTAACCTAGGGCTCCTTTCTGAAATATGCAGGCTTGCTTCAGCTGGAAAGAGAGCGAGAGAGCAAGAGAGAGAGAGAGAGTGAGAGAGGGGGGGGAGGAGCAAAAGAAAGAGAAAGAGGGAAAGAGAGAAAAGAGGGAGGCAAAGAGAGGGAAGAGGAGGGGAGGCAAGGGGAGGAAGGAAGGAAAGAAGGAAGGAAAAAAGGAAGGAAGGAAGGAAGGAAGGAAAGAAGGAAGGAAGGAAGGAAGGAAGGAAGGAAGGAAGGGTAATTCGGTCTATCCCAGACAACAGGGTAATGGACTGGTTTTAAGTTCTCCCGGGGGCATAATAAAGGTGGTAGTTTGAGTAATAAGTCTGTGATAGGCCCCTTTGTTAATACTTATCTAGCTAATGCATCTTCCAAATGGCCCAATGAAGCTTTCAGGAATTCAGGGGACTTTAGGTTACTGTTCTACATATGGTATTTCTGCATTACAGTGGTCTTTTTTTCCCCTCCCTCTTTCTCCTTCCTTTCTACTTGTATAAATTATTTTATGATGAACGTGGTGATTCTGGGGAGTAGGGTCTGGAGGAAGGGTTAGAATTTCACAGGACCCCAGCTTGAGGCGTATTTTTTTTTGGAGGCCTGAGGGAGCCTGGCCCCACATTCTTGAACACAGAGAGGGCCAGAGCGATGGAAGCTCACTGGAACAGAGGCCTGTGGCTGACGAACTCCAGCTGTGCTGAGGGCATATGGCAGCCCAGCCTGGCAGCCGTCTTCTCCCTGGAAATGACACAGGCTATTAGCAGACTTACCCCCCCCCCAAAAGGATACACTAGGGGCTGGATGCATGGAATTCTTGCTGATACATAGGAATCCTAAGACTGAATCCCGTCTTCTCTGCCCATTATCAGGCCAGTCTGGATCACTGGAGTGAGGGAAATGAGACCCCAAGGGAGAAATTCCACCTCCCAAACACCAGGCTCCAGATCCAGGCACTGCATTTGCTAGATGTGTTCATTGCATGCAGATGCTTGCTTCTTCGGGCCAGGTATAGTGCTAGGATCTAAACACAGGATGAATAAAACACAGTCAGTGCAGTGAGCAAGTCCCCAGCTAACAGGTAATACATATGCCATGTACCCCAGTACCAATGTACACTGAGATGGATGCAGACAAGGAGGCAGACTAGATAAAGCCTGGAGAAGTACAGGATCCATCAGTAATAGAGTGCAGAAGATTAGAGGGAGATCATGGCTGCATGAGGGAACGTGGAGCTATGAACTCACACAGCCTGGGTCTCTAGGGATGCACAGGAGTATTCTCTGGAATGCATGTCCAAGACAAGCTCACAGAGCCATATATTATAAATGTCTTTTTAGGGGTTTCTTTTTTCTAATTAGTACTGGGATTTGAACTCAGGTCCTCACACATGCTAGGCAAGTGTTTACTGTTTGAGCCATGCTTCCAGCCTCATTTTATATCTATCAGTTTATCAATAGATTGATCAATCAATAGGTAGATATCATAATGGGGATTTCACAGATTATTTCATATGAATTTTCCAAGCAATGGCAATGTAATTCATATAACTGGTTTTCTTTATTTCTGGAGGTACTAGCATTTGAAATTAGGATCTCATGCTGGTTTGGCTTGTTTGGTCATAGCTGGTGCTTTACCATTTCAGGAGGATTTTCAATCTGATGTTTTGCCAGGGTCATTTTGAAGATGCAGCCACACGAGGAATTTCTTCTCCTGAGGTGGGCTTTGAACCATGATCTTCCAGATCAAAGTCTCCTGAGTTGCTAAGGTTACAGGGTGAGCTACCAGTCCCCAGAAATATGTACAACTTTCCTACATTTGTCAGTTAATTGAGACCTTAATTTGCAGTTCTGTGATTTTTCTTTCTTCTTTTTTAAGCAATTTAAAGCAATTATTTTTGTATTTATTTATCTAATTTAATTAACTTATTTATTTTTGTGACAGTCCCGAGGCTTTAACTCAAGGTCTGGGCTTTGTCCTGCTCAAGGCTGGTACTCTACCATTTAAACCACAACTCTATTTCCAGCTTTTTTTTTATGGGGAAGCATCAGTTAAATGGAATTAACAATTTCATGGACTTTCCTGCCTAAGCTGGCTTTGACCTTGATCCTCTACTGTACCTTGAACTGTGCTGCTGTCAGCCAGCATGTGGCATTTTTAAAATCTAAATTCTGCTTTTTCTTCACTTTAATATTAGTCAGACTTCTTCAAGGCAACAGAACCAATGGGCCATACAGAGAGATTTGTCTTATGTGATGAGAAAATCCTCACAACCTGCCATCCATGGTCTGGAAAAGAGGAAGGGAGTCTAATCTCAATCCTGCAGTCTAAAACCAAGAGCCTGAGGTTTCTGTGCCCATGAGAATTTACCCTCTCTCTGTCTTCTCATTTCATCTAGGCCTTGGACAGTCTGGACGATGTCTGACCACATTAGTTTAGTCTGTTGATTCCATACAAGTTCTCAGGCTGGAATGGATTTATCAATCCTGTATTCATCTTGGTGCCAGTAGCTCATACCTGTAGTCCTAGCTATTTAGGAGACTGAGATCTGAAGATGACAGTTCAAAGCCAGCCCAAGAAGGAAAACCCATCAGATTCTTATCTCCAACCACCAAGAGGCCAGAAGTGGAGCTGTGGTTCAAGTGGTAGAGTGTTAGCTTGTGCTAAAAAGCTCAGCACCCAAGTCCTGAGTTCAAGCCCCAAAACTGACACCCTCCCAAAAAAAGAGAATCCTTTATCTAAGGTACATATATGAAAGTTGAAACAAGTACATTAAGGGGATGGGTGGGATTGGGAGAGATGGGGGAGAATTCGTGGTACTCCCGATTTGTCATGAATCGAAACTCTTTATACACTACTTGAAAATAATTTATATAGTCCCCTTTGGTTGGTGAGTTGGTTGGTCAGTCAATCTCCCTTTCTCTCTTATATCAAACACACCAGGGCACTGAGACAAATTACACTGGATGCACAAGAAGAGCTATCCAAGAGGCACAGAGATAAGGAAAAGCCAAGGTGTTTCCCAGGGCAAGATTATGTGAGAGGAGCTCCATCTATGCAGGCTATCTACCTGGTGCAGGCTATTGGCACAGACTGCTGGGCACTGCTCGCCTCTGCTCCTGCCCCGGAAGGGCCCCCAGGTGGCCAGCCTCCTCATACACAAAGTCTGTTGCTCTACTTGGCCTCCTGCAGGCAGTATGCCAGGATCTACCCAGGCCAATGGCACTGTATAAGAATAGGAGGGAATAAAAGCCCTGGCCCCTGTGCTACTGTGCACTATGAGGCCCTGAGCCTCCCTGGGGTGGGACAGCCACCTGAGAGAAGTGCTGTTCAGAATGCTCAGGAAGTAAGGGCCTGGGCCATCTGGGATGAGTTTTCATGAAAATGTTGAAAACTGCAGCTGCAGCCAGGGGTAAACAGGATTTCATTAAGTCCTGCCTGGCCTGAGGCACAGGGAGGGGTCCAATTTCACAAAGGCAGCCATGTTCCTGGCCTAGCAGTCCTGGCAGCCATTTTGGAAAGTGCTACCCACTCCTCTGTGAAGACAGAGAAAGATGTCTTTAGGGTGGGGGTCCATGGTCCTCACTGGCTCAGCCCCGCTCAGGCTCTAGGGGACATGCAGGTGTGCCTACCAGCCTCTTGTCACCTTGCCATTCACCCAGGTGACAGGACAAACACCCAGAAGCACTGTTCAGGGCCAACCCAGGCAGGAAAATGAGACACTTATCTCCAATTAACCACCAAAAAGCTGGAAGTGGAGGTGTGGCTTTAGTGATAGAGCATTAGCCTTGAGCAAAACTGCCAGTGGATATGTTGAATGCTATGAGTTCAAACCCTAGTACTGGCACACAAAGAAAAACATAAAAGAACCCCAAATTTTAGGGGGCTTGTGTTCAATGGCAGCCCCCAGATATGTCCTGAGACCAGAGACCCCTGTTGTTCTTTGTGTTACCAAGGAAGATTCCGCTCCTCTGAGGTGATGCTTCTGTCTTGTCCTGCTTGGTCCTCAGCAGGTCTTGAGGGACCAGGATCCTCTCCATTATCTGTAGATCCAGAAAGCCCTGGAGGCAACGCAGGTGAGTGAATCTGCGCTGTCAGCCCTGGAGCCTTGGGCGATTCTGGGATGTTTCTCATTGCCCTCTCACAGCATTCCTTCTCTTTGGCTGTGCCACACAAACAGAGCCACACGCTGGCCGGGGAGGAGTTTCAACTCATTCCAAGCATTAATTCTCCGATGAAAATTCCTGTTGCCAGGTTTTTTGGCAAATATTTAGAACATGCTCCCCTTAACTAGCAGGCCTTCCTTTCAGATTTAGGGATGCATGTGTGTCCCACAGGCAAGCTCCAGCAAAGGTTGCATGTTCCCTCTCCTGAGAGGCCTCTGAGTCTGTAGAGAAGACGTCTAACAGTAGATGCATACTGTAGCATCTGAGCAGGGGACCAGCAAGTTCTTCTCTTAAACTCTGGTCCTGAGGGATGATGTGTGAAGCTGTGATATGAGGTCTCCCATGGAGAACTTACCCCAAGCCATAGATCTCTTCCTTTACTGCTCCTGGTATGCCTGGCTCAACCTGACAGAAGTTGTGAGCTCCAGAACAAAGGTCTTTGTAGATGTCCCAGTGTTTTGGGAACCCTGGTGACTCATGACTCCTCCCTCCCCTACAGAATACCACCCAGGACTCTGGAAGCTCTAGGATGAAACATTAAACACCCCAAGCAAAGATCCTGCCTCTTTTCCATGGCCTCCTTTTCCCCACACTGGCTAGCTTGGTGGGCTGGTCTTGGCTCCGTGGAAATGGGACCAAATCAGCCAGAGCATCATGAGCCTGGGTTACTTAGACAGGACATAAATGTGTGCATGAACACAGAAGTGACACAGGAAATGACTAGAAACACTTAGCAGCTATCCAGGAGGATAGGGAGTGCACAGAACAACCCATCCCCCCCCCGAGTAGTCACAAACTCACTCAATTATTTCTTCTACCATATGCCAGGCTGTGCCAGAGGCTAGGATGAATAGCAAGCAAAGCAGACGTGTCCTTGATGGTAGCAAGGCAGGCAAGGCAGACAGAAAAACCACATCAGTGAATAATAATTACAAGCAGAGAAAATGCTAGAAAGGAAACATAGGCTGATGGAAGACAAATGGGCAGAAGCTGAACTAATCTGGAGAAAAATGCTATGGAGGAAGAAAAGTCTCCATCTGAGGACCTGAAGAAGGAGCAGCAGTTAGAGAAGATGGGCTTTGGCAAAGAACACAGTGAGTGCCAAGGAGCTGGAGCAGGCAGAAACAGGGCCTGGATGGTGAGTGGGGAAACGGGAGTGGACAAGCTGAGTGGAGGACATTGGAATCCTAGTTAGGGCTACGTCTTTCTAGCTATCACGGAGTGTGAATCAGGGAGGGTGAACCTTGTTTGTGTCTCACTCGGACAGCTTTGATTGGGGTAGGGGAGAGAGAGAAAGGGATTCACGCAGGAGATGTTTAGGAGAGAAAGAACAGAAAAATTAGATGTATTCAACAGATGTTTAGGAGAGAACGGGAATGACGAGTTCATCAGAAGATGTAAAGAGGAGTTTACGAGCCCAATGAGCACCACAACTTTCACTGAGGAGAAGTAAGGAGGCCGCCGTGACCAGGCTCCGAGGAACAGACGGGACATGCATGCAGCCACGCATGCTGGACAGGGTCCTGGAGATTGGAAAACCAAGGCACACATCCCACTGAGGGACCTGTGCCAGGAGAATGACAAGCAAGCCCAGGCACTGAAAATTAATCAACCAAGCTGCAGCCACCCTGGTCCACATCCTGTCTCCTCTTCCCCACCCCACTAATCCAATTTTGGGGAATGGAAAGTTTCTGACTGCCCCTTCCTTCTTGGCCTGCCCTCCCACCCCCAATTCCCCACGCTGCAGCTCCTGTGGTGGTCGTTGGGACAGCATCACTAGCTATGTTGATCTCTCCCACCCTTTGAGGACTGTATCTGCTCCTCTGGGAGGCAAAGGATATTGACCAATGCTTCCCCAAGATTGTGCCATGAGGCAGGAGGCAGGAGGAAATAGATCCAGGGTCTGAGGAGGTCCAAAGGCTTAGCTCTAGCCCCTTTCTTCTTCCCCTTGCTGGTCCTTAAGCCAATAGCTCAGCTAGTCCTCTGCCCAGAGGCACAAGACTATATCTAGGCCTGTCTGTAAGGGTAGTTGGCCCCTCCCGTGGCTCACAGCAGGGAAGTGGTGTCCTGGTGTCTACCAGGACCTGACTTTGACTCCTTGGCTCTCAGATTCTTTTGGGAATCAGACCAACAGGTCATTGTAGCTCATTCATTTCCACCCCCAATTAGCCATAGATGGTGGGAGGCTCAGCTGTGTGGGAGGTGCCCTGTGCCATGCAAAGCCTCTCTGTTGTTCCAACAATCTCCCACCACCATCATGATCCCACTAGTTGGGTCCCAGAGCACTCCCACTCCCAGAGTCCCCATCCATGATCCCTGCAAACCTAGACTCCAACAACCCAGATACCTGGTAATGAAGACAGCACCAGGGACTGGAGGTGACAGAGTAGACCTGGTTTTTCCTCTCTCTGGCCTAAAGTTCCCACTGGGGAACCCTTGAAGAGAGAAAAACTAAGTTCTGTCTAGCTCTAAAACTATGTAAAATTCTGTCTGTAAAAATGATATGTTCCCTCCTCCCCAAATAAATATATAACACATTCCATTCCAATTGCCACAGAAAAGGTACAAATACTATTCTGTTACCCAGCACCTTTTGACTTATTTGTTCTTCCTACAGAATTATAAGAATGCAATGAAATTTACACACGAATGTCGATGTTGGGCGATGATAAATAGAGCTACCTTCTTGTGTGGACACAAGTTTCAGTTCTGGTGTGACTGCCTACCTGCGTGTGGGACTTTTGGGTAGCATGGTTTGTGTGTGTTTCACACTATAAGAAGCTGCCAGTGGAAGTTTTCAGATCACCCTTTCCTTTCTTGACTCTTTCCCCATATTGTTACCAGACTGTTCTCCTTGCTCTAAGAAATTCTCATAGTAGCTTGAATTTTATGAACATTTTTTTCTTTTTTTTTAAAGTCTCATCTCCTGGGAACTCATAAAGTGATTTTTTTTAAAAAAATTATTGTCAGTATAATGTATAGAGGGGTTACAATTACATTCGTCAGGTAGTTGGTGCATTACTTCTCACACATTGATACCCCTTCTCATGTTTTTATCCCTGTTTCTCTCCCCTCACCTCCTCCCAATCATCTTATTTTCCCCTCTTTCCTTTCCTATTTCAAATAAACAAATAAATGTATATGTAATATACCTGTAACAAAGTCAGATATAGTAACAACATGTGATTTACCCCAAGGGCAAAAAAAGAGAAGAAAAATAACATTAAAAACAACAATCACACAAGACAAAGCTCTTGTTTCCATAGTTACATAATAAAGCTTAAAGTCAAGTAGCATGAGTCTTCTCATTATTCTTATTTTTTTGCATGCTGGTCCTGGAGCTCGAATTCAGGACCTGGATGCTGTACCTGAACTTCTTTTGCTCAAGGCTAGTGCTCTTCCACTTGACCATTTGAACCACAGCTCCATTTCTGGCTTTTTTTGGTAGCTAGTTGGAGATAAGATAGTCTCATAGATTTGTTTTCCCAAGCTTTGAACCCTGATTCTCAGATCTCAGCCTTCTGGGTAGCCAGGATTACAGACTTCCTTTTCTTATGTTTTAAAACCATTTTTCTACAGCTACAGGAAGTTTATTTTAAGGGCATTTAGGGAATGATCTGTAGCCTTTGACTTCATGTACATATTGAACCTTGTAATCCAGGAGCTCATGAAGTCTGTCCATTTATTTAGGTAAAATTTCTTTCATTAGTGTCATATAGTTTCTCCATAAAGTTCCTAAATGTGCTTTCTTCTTATGTTTAGATCTAAGTATTTAATTTGGGGAACTTTTGTCAAATGATATTGGCTTTTAAAATTCTAGTTTCCCATTGTTGGTTACTGATATATAAAGAATAAGGCCGATTTTTTTCATATATTTTTATTGTAATTAATAGAAGGGTTGCATTATATTTGCCAGATAGAAGGTTCATTAATTCACGTACATTGATACCCTTTCTCAGGTCTTGGTCCCCATTTCCCTCCCCCCACCCCCACCTCTCATCTAGTTTTCCCCCCTTCCCTATCCAATTTCAAATAACCAAATACAAATATATCCAATATATCAGATAACAAAGAAGATACTGTAACAATATGAAATAATCAAGGGATAGCAAAAGAGATGAGAGATAACATAGTATGTTAAGGACAACAATCATTCATTATATGGCTTCTGTTTCTATATCCTAGAGGTCCTTTCATTTAGCATCATACTATTTGAAGGCCAATTTTTTTTATGTTGACCTTTTATCTCACAATAATTAACAATCTCATTATTAGCCTATGTTTTTATACAGCTCTGGGATATTGTCTAAAAAAGAATCAATTCAATTTTATTCCCTTCTTTTATTTCTTTTGTTTTGTTTGTTTGATGTTAGTACTAGGAATTAAAATCAGGGTTTTGAGCAATCTCTCAACTTGCTGGCCCATAGCTGGCGCTCTACCACATGAGCCATGCCTCCAGTCAAGCATTTGCCTAGTTAATTAGAGATAAAATCTCGGGCTTTTCTACCAGCTTCAAACTGATGTAGATCCAGGTCTCAGCTTCCTGAGTAGCTAGCATTGCAAATGCGAGCCATCAGTGGCTGGCTGTATCCCTTTTATTTATTTTTCTGGCTTTAGGAGTTCCAGTGTGATATCGAATAATAACAATAACAGTAGTCACCTTTGCCTCACCTTTGAGGACAGAATCAGTATTTATTTCACTGTTAAGTTTGATGTTAGTTGTTGATTTATTTATTGTAGATAAATCAATGTCCTCAACTAAGTCCTTAAGGAAGTTCTGTTTACAGGTTAGCAAAGTGTTTTATTATAAATATATGCTGAGTTTTTCATCCTTTATTGTATTACGATTACCTACCTGGCTTGTCATTTTTTGTTGTTTGATTTTCAAGTATTGAACTAACCTTGCATTCCTGAGGTAAACTTCATCTTGTTGCAATATTCTTTCTATTTGCTCTGCTGACATTGTTTTTATCTGTGCATTCATGAGTGCTACTGACCCATAGTTTCCTTTTCTTGTACTAGTTTTGTATAGATTTGATTTCAGTATAATACTGATCTATGAAATGAGCTGTAAAGTCTTCCCTCTTCCATTTTCTGGAAATGATTGTACAGAATTGATACTATTTCTTTTTAAAATGCTTGCCAGAATGTGGCCATGGAATCATCTTGATCTGTGGTTTTTCTTTTGGGAGATTTTTTTTAAAACTACAGATTCAATTTCTTTAATAAATGTAGAGCTATTCACATTTTCCATTTCTCCCCAGGTGAGTTTCAATAATTTCTTTCAAGTAATTGGCTCATTTCATTTAAGTTATTAAATTTATCTGCATAGAAGCAGTTATAGAATTCCTTATTATCCTTTAATACTATGGGGTTGGTGACTTTGGGGGTTTGAGAACTATATTAGCTGCAATACCTCTTCTTACTTTTCTCTTCCCAGGATGGAATCAGGTATAGACTTTGATCCTGATAAAAGCCATCTTTCAGGACATTGTTTGGATCTTGACAGGATACTTGCCAACACATTCTGCACTACACTTATTCACCTTGTCACATGCTGAGAATCACAGATTCCCATCCACAGGTAGAGCTCTGCAGGCATGAGGTTTGGCAGAGAAGATGTGTATCTGCATGGTAGATCTCAAAGTGGCAGAAAGACAGGGGAAGAAAGCAATAGTACCCATCTCATTCCCATACATTTTGCACACAATGGGGATGAAGAGAAGATGGGCCTACTGTGCTAGCAAAGGCCCCTCAGAATGGAAGTAGGAAGGCAAGAGAAGAGAGACTCTCCTCTAGTGGGGATTGATTGTAGTGAGCTCCCTCACATAAACTACACTCTAATGACTCTAGGATGAGTGTGTGTCTGTGGGGTGGCTGGTGTTCTGCAATAAAGGGTTGAAATGAGAACCAAAGAACATCATCTGTTACATCTGATGTCATACACAGGCTCAGCTCCACAACTCACAATGCAGCACGATGTTGGTGACAATATGAGGGAAATGGTAAGCAAGTGGGGTCAGGCCAGGCTTCATGGAGGCTGTTTACTTAGTGCAGCTACCAATATGCACTGAGGGCTGGAACCCAGGCCTGTGATGGGGAGTATGGGATGTGGAAAGGATGAGTGTGAGGACAAGGGTGAAGGGTCAAAGGCCATTCTGATATTTGGAGGTTCATGCTCTTTTAGGACTGGAGCCTACCAACCTGCTTCCACCTCATGAGGGGAGGAGCACAAGTTTTCAGAATGCTGTGTTGTTTCCATGCCAATTAGCAGAAAGTTCTTGTTCAAGGCCTCTGAGTCACTGCCAGCTTCTCTCTCTAGCTCTCAGGCGAACCTTAGGCCCCAAGACCTTACCACAACATAGCAATGTGAGACCACACTGGTCCCACAGGAGCTATAACACGTATTTATTCTCAAGTTCTGGCTAGCCAGCAACTCTGTACTCTAGTTCTGAAGGATTCTGGCTCTCCCCATGGTTTTGAAAACACCTTTCACAGACATGAGGACACTATGGGAAACTGAGGACCCATGTCAGAGAGCACCCAATATTTGAACTTTCAGCCTCCAGCTTCCTTCATCTGAGTGATACCAGACACCAGACTTCAGAACTCAGAGAACTCTTTTCCTTGGCAAGGTTAAAAAAAAATCTAAACCATGCTGGGGGCTAGTGGCTCATGCCGATAATCCTAACTATTCAGGTGGCCTGAGATCTGAGGATTGTGGTTTGAAGCCCACCCTGGCAGTAAAGCCCATGAGACTCTTATCTACAATTAAGCCCCCCCCAAAAAAAAATAAGCTGAAAGTAGAGCTGAGGCTCAAGTGATAAAGCTCTGTCCTTGAGAATAAAATTTCAAAGACAGAGCCCAGTCCCTGAGTTCAAGCCCCAAGACTGACACAAAGCAAAGAGCAACAACAACAAAAGCATGATGTTTCTGTTTATGTAAGTTCCAGAAAAGGAGTTAGCTCCTTTGGACCTTGGGTCCCCTTTAAGTCAAAGATCTGCCGAGGAGGAACGAGACAGTACTCCTTCAGCCAGATGTTTCTGCTTCCACTGCAGTTTATCAAAAGCCTACTTGTCAATTAGAGAAATATTTGAAAAAGTAGTCCAGCTCTGTCAGGGCTGCATGCATAATTCAGAGCTCTGGCTCCCAGAGGGGCTGGGAAAGCCAGGGTAGGTCTCTCAAGGTCTACCTCTCTTTTTGCTCCTTTTATCCCCAACCCTGGAACCAAACTGAAAGCCTGGAGGCAGGAGTAGAGATCTTGGGAACTAAGTGTAGATGCTTCCTCTTCTTGTCTTTGGGCTGCCTGTGGGGAGACCATGTCTCAGGCCTTGGAAATTGGGTGCTATTCTAAGCTCCAGGTAGCAGATAGTAGCCCTCATATCTGGGTCATACCTACTCTGCTTTGATCAAAGCCTCCAATGCTGAGTGGCTTGAAGATGGCTGAAAATTATAAACTGAAAAAAAAAAGGAAGGAAGAAGGAAGGATGGGAAGAATGGAGGGAAGGAAAATAGTGGAAAAGAAGGGAGGAAGGAAGGAGTAAAGGAGTAAAGAAGGAGGGAGGGAAATAGGGAGAGAGGGAAGGGGGAGGTCTCATTCCTTTAGCTACATTGCAAAGGGGTTTCACCAATAACTGAGTGAAGAAATGAATTTGGAAGCTCCTAGCAGGTTCCTTGTGCATCTCCCATCCGAGGTGGGGGCTGTCCAGCCTCCAGGCCACAGAAGGCCTGAAAATTAGTTGGTACATGACCGGGCGGACACATCTGTTTCTTGTCGACTCTGGTTGGCTGTCCAAGGCCATCTGCCTATACTGAGGATTTTGTATGGCCCTGGAATGATGTTATAGATGTCCAAATGGCCTTTGGCAGAAAAAGAAATGTCCCCTAGCTCTACTACCTTCTCTACAAAGCAGTCATTCTGCACATGGAAGCTACTCATCCTGCCCCATATGGTGATGGATTTGCACACAGGACCTGCAAGCCCTGAGGCAGATTCTGTCTGCACCTTCTCACATGCAGCTCATTTATACAGACTGCTGCCCTCCCTGCTGCCCTCAGATCCACTCCACATGCCCCAAGTCCATGCACACTTCCCCTCAGACTGTTCACTCTGCCCACTCCACGACTGAGGTCCTCCACCCTTGCAAAACTCCCCCAGGCTACCCAGACCCAGAGCATGCTGCCCAGCCGTGTGCCAGCTGCCCCAGCAGAGCCATGCCCCATCAACTCCCGTGACAGCCCTGGAGCTGGATGTCAGAGTGCTCGTGAGGCATGAGTGGGTGTGATGGGAAGGAGGGTGATGCCCCGACCGACTTGGAAACTGGAAAGCAACAGAATCTTTGCCAGAGTCTTTGCTTGCCTGTGTCGGCACCCCATGTTTTTCTCATCCTGTTTTATTTACTCCAGCTTTCTCCTGCAGATCCGGGGTCTCATTCTGAGAACAAAAGCTGCTATGCCTCTCCACCTTCCTCTGGAGCCCAGTGCAGAGGGCCTTCTTAGTCCACGTTTGAAGGGTTGAGTTAAATCTCCTTCACGGTGATTGGCCTTCCCCTCCCCCTCCTCCCCCAGAGTTGCAGTAATGAAATTTCTACCCTGTGCTATAAAGGATTGAAATGTCGAAAATGTCATAACCCAGAGGAAAACGGAACTCTTGAAATTTACAAATAAAGAAATGGCTGGTGTTTATGAGGCCTGGTCCTGACTTTCGTGAGCATTTTCCCCCTCCGGTTCCTGACAATCACCCAGCAGTGACTAGGTTGGTCAGTTGGTGCTAGAATGGCTGGCATATGTTCTGATTGGCTGGCACACCTAAGTGTGATATCTTAATAACACACTTGCTATTATTAATTGCACTCCTCTTATCCATGAGAAAATAGAGGGTGAGACAGGGCAATGGACTAACCAAAGTGACATGGCAGTGCAGCAAAGCCCAGAGAATTAGACCATGGCAATTACCCCTTCAACAACTCATTATCCAGAAACACAGTAGATTCCAAGGGTCCCTGCCCCAGGTTAACTCTGACCTTCTCCCACCTTCTCCCAGGTTGAACTCCATGGGGCAGGTAGGTCACCACGAGCCACATCCTGGACACACATATGTGGAGGGGTCACAAGCAAAATGCCCCAGCCCTAGCCCCATGCAGAAGAGCCAGGGTGCCCCCAGATGCCATAGCTCATAAGGAAGCCTACAGCCCAGAGATGCTGGCTGATCTCCCAGCACTCAAGCCTTGATGAATGCTACAAGGGCTGCACCATGAGTGTGGAAACAAGAAGCCCAGTGGCAATGGTTGTGGAACATGGGATGCCCACTGATGCCCCACCAGATTTGCTGCTCTGGGGAGTCTGAAGGAGGTGGGCCCTGGGGTCTGATGGCCCTGATCAAATGCCAGTGATATGGTGGTAAAAGGGTCTAAAAGGGTCCCCTCTGTGTTTTGTTTCTGGGTTTGTCAAATAGGAGTGATGGTAACAGGAGAATCTTCAACTGGACTCTCCACCTAGAGTACTGAGAACTGTTCAGTCACCTGGCATCTGGCACCATCCCTAGCAAAGTCTGAGGTGCTAGCTCCAGCTCTATCTCTGTACCAGAAAGTGCCATTCCATGATTCCAATGAGAAACCAAGATCCAGGGAGGAAATAGCCCTAAGTCATGCAGCTGGCATAGAGGCTTGGCCAGTCCTGTACAGGACTCTATCTCGCCTGATGAGGAAGGAGACAGAGGGCTTGCACAACGAGGCGGGGGCAGGTCCTCCTCACAGTGGAAGAAGTGAAGCCATCTAGGGGATGGATTCATCTTTCTGCCCATTAAAGAGGGTCAGTTTATTTGGGAAGTGAAAGGAAAGCAGTAAAAGAAAGTAACAAGACTCACCATCCAGAAAGCAGCCCAGGGAGTCCCAAAGATTCTTCTCAGGAGCAGTTGTTATAATATGGGAGTCCACCAATACCTCTCCTCTGGGCTCTGTGTTGATTAGCGGCTTATGCACAAACCACCCTGGCTCTTGTAGTGCTTGAGTGGGCACCCAGAGCATCATGGGGAAAAAAAAAACATATGAAAGAGAACCACAGCGTTATGAGAAGAAGCAATTGGGCCGGAGCCTAAGGCACTATGGGAACAAGAAGTGCCATGATGGGCCACATGTTATTAGCCATGTGATATGTCCACCACTTTTTATCACTATCTACCTAACAGACTTCCCCCCTCCTTCTCTGCATCTCTCCACCCCTGCATCAAGTGGTCCCCTCCACCAGTGATGAGATTGAGTGGGTTCTAGACCCTCTAGCAGCCTGTTCCCAGTTCCTGGCTGTGTGACTTTGGGTCAGGAAGGCAACCTGTCTGAGCCTCAGTGTCTCCATCAGTTAGAAACAAGAGAAGACAGGCCTGCTCTCTCTATTGAAAAGATTGCTTTATACATTAGCCATGATATGGGATTTGAAAGTGCTTCCCCCATGGTAAAAGCCCACACAGCCAAGGCCTTTAGTGAAGGCTCCATGTTCACCAGAGTGAAGACAGTGGCCCCTCTTAGAGAGCTCATGGAAAAGGGTTGTCAAGAGATTGCTGGTAAATCCTGGGAGAAATGTGGATGGGAACCATGAAGAAGGAATCATCGCCACCCCAAATGAGAAGGCAATGGGGGAGCGGAGGGGGTAGTGACCAGGACAGGGAGACCAGAAGGCTGGACCATATTAGCGACTGATTGAACAGGAAGCTGTGTCCTTTGGTTGAAGGGCACTCCAGACTTCAGTAACCCCACAGAAAGCAAGCCACAGGACCCTGCATTCAAACATTCCTGCCCTTTGAGTCTGCCTTTTGACTACAGTCAGTAGCAAGTTAGAGAGCTTAGGGTTCTGTGCACCCAGCAGGCCTGAGCCACAGCAGGAGGACCAGGCGTGGGGGAGCTCTGAACATGAGCTTGCCCCTGCCTGTCCATGCTGCACCCAGAGCGGACTAGCCAATAGTTGGGAATAGCACCATATTCAACCTGTCACGGGTTTATTGTAAAAGGAGATTTAGCCTCCCCTCCCCCATCTCTCTCTCTTTCTCACAAGTAAAACAATGAAACCTCCATAATTGTTTCAGGAGAAATAAACATGCCAAAATATTTAAGTACTAATAAAACTTAAGAATTATCTCAGCATATTTAAATATAGATGTATTTTTACAGCAGGCAATGAAGGCAATTTCTAGCAGAAAGTATTTCATCCAGGCTGTTTAATTCCAAAACACCCACCCCCTGCCTGCTTTGAGGCTTGGATGAGGAGGGGGAGAGGAGAGGTACGGCCATCTCACTCAGGAAAGAATCTGTTTGCAGGTTACAAAGCTGGGAGCTGCCAGGCTGGAGATTAGGCACACGTGGGGGTTGACCCCTGGCCTTGTTTGCCACTCCCTCTCTCCTTCTTGTAACCCTCTGTAGAGTTTAGAATCATCTGTGCCAGATGGAGGAGATGCTAAGTTATAAGAAAGTGCAAGAACTCTCTCTGGGCTATACAACTGGTGACTGCTGTGGGAGGAGGGGAGAGACAGGCTGATGGAGACCAGCTCTGACCATGACTACCTGGTGAGCTAGGAATGAAAGACACAGGTATACAGCAGGCCAAGTGCAGCCAGGACAAGTCAGCACTAGAAAAGCCATTGAATAGCTTTAGAGTTCCAAGTGCTGTGTCTAATTCTGTTCAATACCACCAATGTACTTTACTGCTTCAGCCTGCACACTCCTCTTGCTCAGTGCATGAACGCATTTATGTGTGCACATGTATATGTAGTACATGCATATGCACATATGTATATCTGCATGCATCTGTGCGTGTCTTGTGTCTGTGTGTGTGTCTCAGTGTTTCTCTGTGTGTCTCACCTGCTGAATGGTGCTTCCTTCCTTGAGACCGTAATACCAAACCTCCAGTGATTTGTTCAGAAATGAAGAAATCCAGTCCCTGCTTTGACAGAAACTTCCAGAAGAAACTTTGTACTCACTAAAAACTAACTCCCCATCCCCTCCTTTCTGGTAGACAGGCCCTCATAACCCCTTTCAGTGTAGCTAGGATCTGATTTCTTGAGGAAACATCGTGCTTGGTAAGCTTATTTTTTAAATTATTGTTGAGTTGTGACCTTGGATTGAGTAATTGATTGCTTGACTGATTTTCCTGGTAGTGGGGCTTGAACTCAAGGCCTCATGTTCTCAATTGGCTATTTCACTCAAGGCTGGTGTTCTACCACTTGAACCATACCTCTACTTATGGCTAATTGGAGATGAGTCTCGGATTTGTCTACCAAGACTGGGCTTAAACCAGGGTCCTCAGATCTCAGCATCCTAAGTAGCTGGGATTACAGGAAGGAATCATAGACTCCTGGGATTTAGGTTTTATTTTTTAGCATCATGCACACTGCTTTACCATCTTTCTGTGGGCCGTAGGAAAGGATGCATGCATGTCAGTAGATAGATGGGTATTTATGAATTAAATCCCTATCCTTGATTTAATCTCCACAATAACTGTTGAACTTGAGAGTTATGGCTTGTGTAGGGGGGAGATAGGCTCAGATATTGGGGGGTCTTACCAAGGTCCTATAGCTGATCCAGCAGGCTTGGCCCTTAGGCTTTCCTCAATCCATCTCCAAAGCCTTCCTGCAGCCCCAGCAGGCCAGAGTTGAAATATCTCCCCCAACCTCTCCCGCCCCCCCACTCACAAAGACCAATGAGTTTTTGTAATCTGCACTGACAGACACCTCAAGGTGAATGATGTCACCACAAGGTTGGGAACAAGGCCCGCCATTAATCTGGTGCTTACAAACAATATAGGAAGATTATGCTGGCCTCCAGCCCAGTTAAGTGGACATTTGGATTTTGTCCAAAGCAAATGCGGATACTGTAAATACAGGTCAGCTGGTTTGCAGGAAGTCAGCATCGGGACACAATTGCATCGGGGGAGAATTTCCAAAAGTCCTTCTGTAAAGAGCATGGGGCGGGGGTGGCCATCTGGAGTATGTCTCCCAGGTACAAAAATGCCATTTTGTTCACTCATTCATAATGTACTTGCTTGAGGGACCCATGGGTGCCTGGTGGTGTGTGGGCTTGGGTTCCTGTGCAAAAGGCCTAAGGTGGAGAGAGGAAGGGAGCTCGGGTTCTAGCAACTATCCACCCATGAGTGTCTCACTGCAAATAGGATCTTGATATTCAGAGAAGCCATATCCTCACCTGAAGCTGCACAGCAAGCATGTGAATGGAAAAGGGGGTGGGGGGCACATTTGAAGTGGGAATTCATTGCATCACATGACTTGCTTAAATATTAATTGTTTCCCAGGAAGCATACCACTCCTTTTCGCTGGTGTTGCTGCTGCTGTTACTAAGAATTGAACTCTGGATCTGATTGCTAAGCCAAGTACTGTTACCATTTAAGCCACATCTAATTCCTTTTTTTAAATTCCTTTTTCCCCCTGCCAGTACTTAAGCTTGATCTCAGGGCCTGGGCACTGTCCTTAAACTTTTTGCTCAAGGTTGGCACTCTACCACTTGTGCCACAGCTCCATTACCAGCTTTTTGGTGGCTAATTAAGGCGAGACTCTCGTGGACATTTCTGCTTGGCTTGGATTTGAACATCATTCTTCAAATCTCAGCTTTTGAGGAGCTGGACTATAGATGTGAGCACCCTGCTCCTTTTGCTTTTAGTTTGTTTTTTTTTCAGGAGAGTCTCCTGCTTTTGCCCAGAGCTTGCTTCAGAACTTCATCCTCCTGCCTCCATCTCCTGAGAAGCCACAAGCATGCTTCTCTTGTCATTGCGATAGAGTGTCACTAATTTTTCCCTAGACTGGCCCTGACCCACAGTCCTCTGATCTTTGCCTCATTAGCAGGAACTACAGATATGACTTACTCTAACCTGCCTGCAACACTTTTTTTTTTCTCAGTGGTACTAGGATTTGCATTCAGAGCCTTTCCCTTGCTAGGCATGAGGTCTACCATTTGCATTATACCCCAGCCCTTTTCTGGCTTTAATTACATTTCAGTTAGTGTGTGTGTGTGTGTGTGTGTGTGTGTGTACAACTAGTCTTGGACTGCTCTCCCCCTAACTGTACTTTGTGAGTAGCTGAGACTAAAGGTCTCAATTTATTTTATATATATATATATATATATATATATATATAAAAGAGGTCTTGCTAATGGTAACTGGGCACTACATACCCTGGGCTGGTCTGAAACCACATCCTATGACATCTGCTTCCCAAATAGGTGGTAATATAGGCATAGACTACATATCTACACCCTGTCCTACAATGATGCTTTCTTTTTTTTTTTTTTTTGGTTGGTTGGTTGTGGGGCTTGGACTCTGGGCTGGGGTGCTGTCCCTGAGCTCTTCAGCGCAAGGCGACCTCCCATAGTGACACCATAATGAGCCATAGTGACCCTTCTGGTTTTCTAGTGGGTAATTGGAGATAAAAGTCTTATGGTCCTTAGTGTCTGGGCTGGCTTTGAACTGAGATCCTCAGATCTCAGCCTCCTGAGTAGCTAGGACAATGATTCTTTTCTAGAACTTTGGTTTGGTTTTCAAAATCCTAAAGTGACTGTGGATCTGACTCTATTTCTTTCCTCTGGAAGCCAGCAAGCCAAGGCTTAACGCTCCCGGGGAAAGTTAGCAAACATAGAAACATTGAGAAGTACGGATGAGGGAGTGCTCCAGGCACTGTTTGATTAAGTGGTTCATGAGTAAGGTGGACAGTGAGCCCTTTAAATCTACTCCTGCCCAGCATGGAAGAGCTGACATTGTCTCTCTTCATTAGTGCAAAACCCAAAAGGACACTCACTTCACCCCCTGGCAGATTATAGGAGCTGGATCAACAACACATAGTGTGACCCCCAAGTTCTCCCTCCTTTTGTGGGTGGTCCTGGTACCAGGTGGGCTGCAAGGGAGGACCATCCTGATAGATCTGGTAGATCACTCGCTGGGATGACCTCCACTTTGACTTGTTGGTTCTCTTTGCTGAGTTGAGATAAGATCCAAATGGCCTGAGTATCAAGGGACCAGAGTTGGTCCAGAAGGAATTGGAAGCCTTGACTCAGCCCAAAGACCTTGTCTGGCCATTGCTGGTGAAGCCCCATGCTCTGCCTAGGCCTTGTCCTGAAACTGGCTGTGGCCAGCCCCCAGGTCACCCACATGGAGACTTGCTCTTGACTCTGTGCAGATTTGGCAAATCCCTTCCTCCCTTAGCCCAGAAACCAGATCTTGAGTCTGTGTCAAGTATAGAAGCTTAAGAAAGTTCCACAGAAGGAAGGAAGGCAGGAGGGAAGGAACAAGGAGAGAAACAGAGAAGGATGATTAGAAATGTTCTTTGCACAGTATCTGGGATGGGAGTGGGAGGCAACAGTGCTGGTAAAGCCTGCTGCCTGTGGAAGGGGATCCCGGGCCCTCTGTTCAGTGCATGAAGGAATGTGATGGTGATTCCAGATGGGTTCACAAATCTCCTCATTAAGGCACCCTGTCTTCATCAGTGAGATCCACATGCAGGCTTTCGTTTTAGGTCTCAGGAAAACATACGCTTATGGTGACATCTCTGACTTAGGAAGGTTATCGTCAGTGCCAAATCTACTACATGTGGCTGCTAGATCCCAGCTCGTCCCAGAACACCACGTCACCGCAATCAACTCTTCCTATACTTAGAAGATCCCCTTCAAACCAGCACAGCCTGCGACTCTCTGCAGCTTCCAAACCAGAAGAGTGAGAGTCCAGTGAGGGAGAGGAGGGGATCTAGATGGAGAGAGAGAGAGAGATAGGCAGAGAGATAGGGAGACAGGGGCACAGAGAGACAAAGAGAGAGACAAAGAAAGGCAGAGACAGAAACACAGAGAAAGACAGAGAAAGTCAGAGGGATAGAGACAGAAAGAAATGGAGACAGAGAAGGACAAAGACAGGGACAAGAGACAGAAAGAAAGAGATGCCAGAGAATCAGAGAGATAGAGACAGAGTGTTACAGAGACAGAGAAAGACACAGAAGAGACATGGACAGATAGAACCAAAGGCAGAGACACAGAAGTAGGGAAAGACAGAAGGCTAGAGAAACAGAGACAGAGAGGAAGAGACAGAGCTATAGAGACAGAGCAGGGGGGGGGGGAGAGAGAGAGACAGAGAGAGAGACAGAGAGAGAGAGAGAGAGAGAGAGAGAGAGAGAGAGAGAGAGACAGACAGACAGACAGACAGACAGACAGACAGACAGAGACCCAAGAAAACAAATCTTGGAAAAAGATTTTGAATTCAAAATGAATTCCTTTGACCATCTTGTTCTCCCTTTTCCTGAACATGTCCCATTCCAGGAAATCAAGACACTTTTCCATCTCCTCTCCACGGCTTCCTCAGTGAAGTCTGAAGAAAGCTCCTAAATATAGAAGTGCTCAGAAAGCTTAGCAAGGGCAAAACCCAACACCTGGCCACATCAACCCTGCAAACTCAGCCCCTGTAAATGAGCCTGGGGGCTATTAGTGCCTAATGGTGTTGTATTGCCTTTCCATAACAAAGTATCTCACCAGTTGGTTTTATAGGGGACCAGCTGTTGTTAATTGGGGAAGATAAGCATGAAATGGCAGCTTTCACACTTGACCAAAGGGAGGCAGGGCTTGGGTGGAGGGAGAGGTGGCAAGATGGGCACAGACTGCTGCAATCCAAGAGCCTCCTTCCCCTTTCTTGGCCCTAGCAGGGGAAACTACAAGAGTGACAGTTTGTAGAGCAGCCCGAAGCCTGATGGCTCACCACTCGCTCATGACTCTCTGGCAGGCGGGGTCACCCCTCTAGCCAGGGCAAGACTTGCATACCCAGAATCCACCTCAGCAGCTGTGAGTTTCCAGCTGTGCTGTGGAGACATGGCTAGACATGCCCTCAGGACCTGGACACGCCAGGGATAGAGAGCTGACCCACAGGATGTAATCTACATGCCTCCAGCAAGCGCTGGCACAAAGGCCTGGCGCCCACACCAAAGCCAGCTCTAGCATCTTCTCCCTTGGCATTTATTTTAACAGGGATCCAGAGAGACGATCGCTTAAGAGTGGAAACCAAGTAGAGGGTGGAGATGTCAAAGTTAAGGCAGGCCTTTGGATTTGGAGTAAGCCAGCAGCAGGAACTGGTACCTAGGGTCAGGAAGTCAGGGTAGACATTTGAGGAGGTATAGAAGTACACAAAGATTGGAGGAATTTGTGAAGAAAGACATGTCTTAGATTCCATCAGGAGCCTCAGGAGCCTTGAGTCTTCCAGAATGGCGTTGCCTTTTGCTAGAGTCAGCTATTAACCTTGGCAGCCCACAGCTTCTCTATGTCTAGGAAAACAGCACAGTCCAGCTGGCTGATGAATGTGGGTGCCACCAGGTAAAAGGTGGTTGATGAGGCTCTGTGGTTAAGCTTGAAGGAGCAGAGAGCTGCTATGTGTGACTCCCACCTAGGAGTCACCAGTGGTCTTCACAACACCCCTAGACACATGCTATATTGTTCTCATTTCCCATATGGGGAAACTAAGACTCTGTGGTGTCCAGCATATGCCAGAGCAGTAATATTGAGACTCCCTCAGGTGTGTGTGTGTGTGTGTGTGTGTGTGTGTGTGTGTGTGTATACACATACCAGTACCAAGGCTTAAGCTCTTGTCCCTGAACTTTTTCCCTCAAGGCTGACATTCTACTATTTGAGCCACAGTTCTACTTCTGGCTTTTTGGTGGTGAATTTGAGATAAGACTCATAGATTTTCCTGCTTGAGCCAAGATCCTTTGGTCTTTGAACCAAGATCCTCAGATCTCAACCTCTAGAATAAGCTAGGATTACAGGCACAAGCCATCAGCACATGGCCCCTCAGTTATTCTTGATGATGTTACATGGGGGTTGTAAGGTTTGGTATTTTCTTTTAAGTATTATATTGCTGTAATTAGTAAGCTGTTGAACAGAGGGGCTGCCATTTCCTAAGTTAGGGTAAGTACAATTATAGGTGAGTACAATTAGGTGAATACAATTGTAATTCTTCTTGGACAATGTCATGAGGGTCTAAGTTTTGTTGTTGCTGTTGTTTTGGGGGTTTAGTTTGTTTTCATGCAGTTGTGGGGCTTGAACTCAGGGCTTGAGTGCTATCCTGAGCCCTTTTGCTCAATAGTAGCATTTAAGTAACTTTAAGTCACAGCATCATGTCTGATTTTCTGGTGGTTAATTAGAGATGAGGGTCTCATGGACTTTCCTGCCCAGGCTAGCTTTGAATCATCGAGATCCTCAGATCTCAACCTCCTGAGTAGCTAGGATTACAGGCATGAGCCACAGGCACTAGCTGAGATTGTAGGTTTTAAATGCCATGGCACATCAGCCAGCCACCAGACTAAAGAAGCTCAGTGTCTCCTGGGGGCACTCAGCCAGCCTTCCTCGACTCTTGCAGACTTAGAAAAGCCTACATTTGCCTTTATTTTCCAACCTGACTGTGAAAGACAGGGATTGTAGAGCGTTAAAACATGTACTGTAAATAAACCAAATTAAAGTAAAATTGACTCATTTAGCAAGCAGCCTCCGATCTTGCATTAGAGGCAATTGAAGAGATTTCACAGATTTTTAGTAACCAGATAAGATTATTATATAAACAGACTCCTGCATTGAATGATGAGCCATATCTTGAAGAGAATATTTGAAATCAATAGCAATACAGACTGAGAATTAAGTAATGTGGTTAAGCACCTTTGAATGATGCCATTTTGAAGAGCTGATTAGAAATAAATATGCCAGTTGTGGCAGGGCTGATAGCTAGAATCAAGTGCTGATTAATCAATTTGGACCCCAGTGCTAGCGAGGCCATCTTGGTCAGAAAGCTGCCAGCCTCTCACCCCAGCTTGCAGGAAGCCATGCAGCTGACCTGGCGCGGCTTCGGGCCTGGTCAGAGGTCAGTGGTAACAGAAGGGATGAGAGGGTGTCATAGCTCTACGCACTTGGCACTGACCGCTGTTGCCCCCACGTGTGAGTAGGGCAGAGAGCTGGCCCAGGGTTAGCTGTAAGCAGCTTATGCTGCTCACACAGGGGGAGCCGACTGCAGGGAGGCTAGGCTGATGGGGGCACTGGTGATCCAAGGATTGTGTTTAGAATGCGCAGTTACCATTCAACTGGGAAATGACAGGTCTGTGGGCTGCCCTGTCATCATGGCTCACCTGGACTATTTCCCTGGCCTCCTGGTGGGAACTGCTGGCGCTCTGGGCTACAATCCATACAAAGCACTACACTGATCCTTCTGAGCATAGCCCTTATCTTGTCACTGGTGTCACTGCAGTGGCCACAGCTATTTCCCTTTCCCTTAAGGCAGCAACTGGCTTTGGGGCCTACGCTTAGGATGCAAGGCCCTTGATGGTCCTGGATGCTCCATTACCTCAATGCTTCTTGATCCTATTCCTGTCCCTACCCCCACCTTATTATATGGCAATCACTGTGGCTTGGCTCTGTGTCTGCTCCCTGTCTATGGAAATCTCCTTCATTCTTGCACTGAATTAAAAGGCCCCCTCCTCAGGGAAGTCCACCCTGACTGTTTCGTTCTTTGCCCCAGATAGAACTCACGGTGCTGTCTCTGTGAGCACCATAACCACACCCTGAACCCCCTTTTGTCTTTCTGCACAAATGTCTTTCTAGATCTCTTTCTTTCTTTCTCTCTCCCTCCATTCCTCTATCCCTTTGCTCCCCTCACTTTCTATGTGTGCTGGTACCCGTTTAAACTCAAGACCACACACTCGAGCCATGCCTTGATTCAACTCTGCTCTTTGTTGCTGATTAATTAGAGATGGAGCCTCATAGACTTTTCAGCCCTGGCTGGCTTTAACCTGGGTCCTGTAGATCTCAGCCTCTTGAGTAGCTGGATTGATAGGCCAGCACCCAGCTCGTGATTTCTTTCCATTCAGAAAGATGGATAGTATCCTTGCCATGCTGCTTGTTTACTGTCATCCTGGATCATCGCTGAGCCCTGCAGCTGTGTGCCACAACTGGCCCACTTCCACAAGCCCAAGACAGGATCCTACATTTCTTTCCACTTAGAAACTAGCTGGGTTACACATAGTTGTAAGGTCTACTGGTGTTGGCCAGGTCCTCTCAGCAGCATCTCTCCACTTTCTCCCTCATTACTCAGGTTCTGGCAAAGAGGCCTGCTAGCATAATAACCCTGTTTGAGTGCTAGGCAGCTGTTCCACTGCATTGCCCATGAGTGTCCCTGTCACACTGGCCCCTGGCATTTTAAGTTTGGGGCCCTCTCAGCTCTCTCAGCTCACAAGGTGACACCTGAGCTCTTTACCACATAGGCCTCTATCTAACGTCTATCTTCACACCAAGGCTGCTCAGCAGGGCTTCAGCGTGATGGTAGATCACAAGTCTGTGTGTGTGTGTGTGTGTTGTGGGGGGTGGCTGGGTGCCTGTGATGGAGATGGGAGTGGCCAGGGAAAGATATAGGAAGAAAGAGTAGAATGCTCCTACACATCTGGAAGCTTTGTCTCCAAGGGATTTAAAACCCTGTGCCATCTTAGCACCACATGGAAGGCCTTTCTAGCCTTGGATAAGGTTAGCAGTGAGCTGTGTAGATGGAGGCATGTCCCCCAGGAGGGGTGGGGGAAGATGAGGAAATGGAGCCTCTGTGGCCGTAGAGGAGAGCTCGGGCTCTGACGTCCAGGAGGGGCAGCTAGACAGGAGGCCTTTCCAGCAGAACAGGTAGCTGAGGTAATGTACCCCGACATCCATGCACATGGGTTGTAGGAGACAGACACTGGGGTGGAGACCAAGGAAAGACTGGCAGAGAGAGGAAGCCATGGGCTGTCCTGGGCAGGCTGGCTGCTCCTCTGCAGACTGCAGCTGGGTGACTCGTTTTCCAATTAAAATGTCTTAATTATTTTTTTAAATCAACACACTGTTACAGATATTGATTATACTTCAAGCCCGATGCCTGGCACCTATAGTAGGAAGACAATCAGACACTACGGGTCCCCAGGGAAAGGCCTGAAGGGGAGGGAGTACGGTTCACAGAGAGTCAGAGAGAAGGGGAGAAAGAGACGCACAGAGAGGACAGAGACAGAGACACAGAGAGGGGGCAAGAAGGAAGGAGGAAGGGAGTGAGAGACAGGGAGAGCCAAGAGAGGGAGGGGGGAAGGAAGCAGAGATGGAGAGGGAGGAGGAAGGGAGAGAGGGCAGCTGGTAGGAATGAATGGTGGTCGATTTGGGTCCGGATGAAGAGGTGGGGGAGGGGCTGGGCACATGGGGGAGGGCTGTCTCTCCCTGGATGGCTCTGGGTAAGAAGCATTTGAGTGAACAGAGGACCTTACCAGCTCTTCCCATCTTCCCTCTGGTCCCTAAATGCTTCCCACAATGACTGCACTTTCTGATCTTGTCCCAGCTGTACAAACATTGAACAGTCATGATTCTGGAGGCTCAGACCAGAGGACCCCAGGGGCTCTGTATATGCTGAGTGATGTGGAGCACCTGCGTAGGAATGGGCCCTGGTGAGCCGGGGAGTTAAAAAGCACTGAGGTCCTGACCTATTGCTCAGGAACATATAAAATCACCCTGAGTGATACCCCAGCTTCCAGCTCTCAGAATAATCTGGCCATACATAACCCCACTCAGCCCCCCCACAGGGCGGACACAGGTTAGCAAGGAAAATAGCTGCTCAAAACAGAGGGGCTTCTCTCTTTCCAGAAGCTTCTGTCAGCTTCGATTGCCCAGCCAGCACGTGTCCTCTGGATCTGGGGTACAGACCAGGCAGGGGTACCTCAGGCTGGAGGAGAGCAATGTGAGCTGAGTCCTCGGCAAGACTCCAGGCCTGGGGATGTGGGCACTGCACAGGGGACCCGGCCACCTCTGGCCTTTGGCACTGGGCTCGTTTGGCCCATGAGAGGTGTGTTTGGGAGACATTCCAACTCTTCATTCACATAAAGGAAAATGAGGCTCAGGATAGAGCCAACTGCCCATGCGTTGGGCAGTGGGAACCTGGTGGAAAGGACACTGGCTATCCCTTCTGCATGGGCCCACACTTCCTGCTGGATGTTCAGGGACCAGGTGAGAGAGGGACTGGGCCAAGGGTGCGAATATAAATGGAGCACTGGCTTTGGGGGTCAGCTCTGCATATCAGACTGGGGCCTCCTGGGGAGCTACTTTGGCCTCCCTCTGCTCCTGCTGTACCCATGTGGGCTCTACTATTATCTTTTGGCTGGTCTAGAATGTTCCAGAGTACACCAAAGGGACTTGCGACTATGGACCTGACACTGACAACACATGGCAATTCAGTTGGGTATTTTTCTATGTCAGATGGGGTCCAGTAGGTGGATTAATTGAAAGGATTTTGTGCATGGGCTGGTTTCAAACCAAGATCCTCAGATCTCAGTGTCCTGATTAGCTAGGATTATAGTTGTGAGCCATAGATACCTGGCTATAATTAAATGTTTTATAAGAAACAGGTAGTCTCCTAAGCTTTGTTTCCTTAAAGTGCTGGGAAAATTCAGTGGTTGTTAGAGGAGTAATTTCTCTGAAGAGCTAGAATCCCACTGCACAGTGCTAGAAGAATGTTTTCAAGTATACATTTGCCCTCTGCTGACAAAAGTAACATATATTCACCATAGATGATTTGCAAACTCTAGAAACATATACAAAGGAAAATGAAAATCCCTTGTAATCCACCCACAGACTCATAATCATGGCTCGCATTTCAACAGGGGCTGATGGGATTTAGACATGCCTGGCATCACACCGACTCTGTCACTCACATTTTTTTATTATTAAGTAGTTTTATAAAGGGTTTCAATTAAATGTGTCAGTTTATGCGTATAATGCATCTTGATCAGTGTCACCTCTTCCATCAATTTCCCCACACACACATCTCTCCCAACCCACTATATATATATTACATGTGTGTGTGCTTATACACACACACACACACACACACATTTGTTGATTGTAGGGCTTGAACTCAGGGCCTGGGCACTGTCCCTGAGCTCTTTTGCTCAAGGCTAGTGCTCTACTACTTTGAGTCACAGTACCACTTTGGTTTTTGAGTGATTAATTGGAGATAAGGACTTTTCTGCCTGGGCTGGCTTTGAACCTCAATCCTCACATCTCAGACTCCTTGGTAGCTAGGGTTCCAGTGTGAACCACTGGAACCCACCATTTTATTTGATACTTTTAACACAGTCAATGTGGGAACCCTTGAGTCCTTGGAGACACTGATTCTTTTGTGCCAAGCCAACTAGTGAAGCAGGTGCTAAATGTAAGCTCAGAAACAAATCCTGAAGTCTTTCATGGCTTCCTACTGCCACCAAGGTAAGTCTCACCTTTTGTCTGGAGTCTGGATTCCTCAGAGCCTGGGTCTCCTCTAGCTCTCTTTCCTTTCTCCTGTCTGCTTCATACTTCATTCTGGAGGTTCTTCCATGTAGACAACCCTCAGCACCCACCCCTGTGCCTGGAGCTTTCTCCATAGGTGGTGTTGTCCTGGTTCTGTGGACCATAATAATCCCCCTGTATGTCATTTCCCAGAGCACAGTGAGAAATAAGCACTCAAACCTCAGGCTCCCTCCCTCACTGGGCTCAGTCACCTCCATCTCTACTGCATACCCTTGAAGACTAGGGTCTCGACATGTGCCATATTGTTGTAATTCTTATTCTAGAAGTTTCCTAGCATGATGCCGGGCTATTGAGAAGAATGATGCTCATTATTGCCTGATGGCTTTCTTCCATCCTTTCTTTCTTTTCACAATCCTTTTTTCCATTTTCTGCCTAGTGCTTAGATTTCATGTCAATCCTGGCCAAGAAATTCGATTTCTTTCCTGGTCATTCCCTAACACGAGGATGGGATAGAGGTCATAAAAAATCCAAGGAAAATATAACCCTTAACCTGAGTTTCTGCTAGACTGTATGTGTGTGTGCGCTCATGAGCGTGTGTGTGCACAAGTGTGTATGTGTGTGTGTGTGTGTGTGTGTGTGAAAAACTAAGCTCTTTTCCTATATGTTTTTGGTGTTAGGAGATTTGGGGCTACTGACAGCCACATGTAGCAAAATTCTGCCAGAGAGTGAAACTGTCTCCTGGGAATGGCTAAGGTGTGGAGGGAGGGTTGACTGCAGTGCTGCGGGGTGGGTATAGAAAGAGCAAGCCTAGCCTGAACGCCTCTGGCTTCCTGAATTACCATGGGATTGTTCCTGTATGTGCTCCCAGTAGTGTGATGCTGAGACTGAAACAGAGATGGCCACCCAAGCCTGGGGTTCCAGCCTTTCAAACTATGGGCTCCATAAATGTCTTTTCTTTGTACTCAGTCTTGGGAAATTTTGCTACAGCAACCTGAAGCAGCTGCAGACAATGAGCCAAATGCCTTTCCTCCCATAAGCCACGTTGGCTTTGCTGTTCTGTCACTTCACAGCTCAAAGACCCCAGAGTCAAATGCTCCAGCCAAACACACATTCTGAAGCTTTGCTCACCCGGACTCCTTTTCTAGAGAAGGGAACCCTGGAGCCCACATCCACCCGCGCGCCCTCCCCTCTCCTTCATTCATACATCCAATGCCTGGTGGCAATTTAGAGATGAGGAATGCCACATTTCAAGGAATCCCACAATCCCTCTGAGGCCCTACAGGGAGCTGCCAACAGAGCTGGGACCAAGCGTCTCCTGGGGTGGAGCTGTGCTCCTCTCCAGGGCCCCTGGAGAGAATTGGGGATGCATTCCCACGCTCCTGCGTGGCTTCAGGTCTCAGGAAGACAGTGGTGAAAGCATCACTCAGGGGACTAGAAGCTAGCAATACACACAGCCTGCTTCTCTTGTGCCTTCCACGAAACCCAAGGGAGCCACATTCTTGCCACTTCTGCTTTGAAATCTCTGAGGGTCTGCTCCTGAGTGCCCAGCCTGGCCCACAGCACTACCCACGGAACTCCAGCTGATATTTCCAGACAACGACACACACCTTCCTAGGGAGAGCAGCCACTCAGAGTGGGGATGGAACAGACCATAGAAGCACCACATTCTAGCTTCCAGGAGAGAAGGTGTACAGCTATGGAAGCCATTCTCAGCAAGTTTGGTGTCTTTCTCTAGGCATCTGTGAGCAGCCACCCACTGCCATTCTTTCTATCCGAGAGTGAGGCTCAGATGCTTCTGCCTCTGGGAAGGAAATCAGATTAAGTACACTCCTGCATCTAATGCGACCATAGTCACTAACCAACTATAATTTCTTTCCTTGGCACTGGGAGGGAGTCGAGCCAGGAGGTGTTTAGTATGCTTCCATGTTTCAGAGATGAAGAAACAGAGGCTCAAAGAAGGAAAAGGCTTAGACATCAGTGCTGGCCTGGGTAGAGAACTTGGGTCTCTTGGCTGTAGGAGAATATTTCTCCCTCTTCCTCCTCCCCTTTAGCTTCTCAAACTTCACATCAAGCTTTATATACACAGCTGGGTAGATTTATCCTCTGGGTCCAGGAGTCCTAAAATCCTCAAAAACCATCAGAATTGTGGCAAAATATGCCATGTTGGTAGAAGTAGCAATTTCTCTCCTCTCCTCTCTCTCTCTCTCTCTCTCTCTCTCTCTCTCTCTCTCTCTCTCTCTCTCTCTCTCTCTCTCTCTCTCTCTCCCAGTACAGCTTGAACTCTGAACCTGGACACTGCCCCTGAGCTTTATCACTCAAGGCTGGTGCTTTGCTACTTGAGCCACATTTCTATTTGCAATTTTTTGCTGATTAATTGGAGGTAAGAGTCTCACAGACTTTTCTGCTCAGGTTCGCTTGAAATCTTAACTCCTTAGATCACCCTCCTGGATCATAGGCATAAGCCACTGGCACCTGATGTAATCCTCTCTTAATACAAAGGCATAGAGTGCATTGGGCAGCAAGTGCCCCAGTATTGCTTGGTAATAAACCTCAGAACACAGGGCCTTCAACAGCTAGAATGGCGGTTCATATTCTGGCTCTGCTGGTGAGCTGAGAAATGGCTGGTCTAGACTGACCTGGGCTGCAAGGCCTCCTTTGGGATGTGGGCTGGCTGAGAGTGTGGCACTTTGAATAGACCTTCCAGGGCTCAGGCTCAGGGGCTGCAGCACTTAGTGGGAAGTTCGCTTAAGCTCCAAAGAAACACAAAGAAGAGAAGAACTAGGAAGCCCTTCACACCCTCAGATCAGAACGTTGTTGTCATTTTCACTTACACTCCACCATCCAAAGAATCTCACACCAGGGGCAATGGGCCAGAGAAACATACTCAACTGATAGTCTCCAAGTGCATGATCTGGTGCTGGTCTCAACTACTCCGGAGGATGAGACCTAAAGATCAAAGTATCTGAGATTCAAAGCCAGCCTCGGCACAATAGTCCAAGAGATCTCTTACTTCCAGTTAACCACCAAAAACTGGAAATAGAACTACAGCTCAAGAAGGAAAGACCCAGCTTTGAATGAAAAAGCTAAAGGACAGCATCCAGGACCTAAGTTCAAACCTTGGGATCAATACAAGAAAGAAAGAAAGAAAGAAAGAAAGAAAGAAAGAAAGAAAGAAAGAAAGAAAGAAAGAAAGAAAGAAAGAAAGAGAGGGGGAGGGAGGGAGAGGGAGGGAGGGAGGGAGGAAGGGAGAGAAGGAAGCATAAGGGCACTCTATTTCAGCAGCTTAGGGAGATGGTGAGGAAAGGAGATATGGGAAGTTTCATTGTCTGCTTCTGTCCAATCTCCACCCTCACTCTTGGAGCGGCCACCATCCCCCATCTTTGCCTCCACTCCCTCCCTCAGAGATGCACAAATTGCGTCTTGTAAATGGGTCATAGTTCAAATCCTGCAAGGGGCATGTAACTCTCCTTGTGGAATAGAGCAGATGAAAGGCCTTTGTCTAGCTCTCAGCCTCCCCTCCTTCTAGCCAGTCATGGTCAGACAAATCTTTCTGAGGTCTCAATTTTTATCAGTCTGTGCCACTAGAGAAGGCTTTGATGGCTTTCCTAGGCCAGACTGGATGGCCTCAGCTTCATCATGCCATCCTGAAGCATGATGCTTCTTAGAATAATCATTACCCACCGGTAAGGACTGGCTGTCCCGGTTTAACTGGACCGAGTAGACTTCCTTTACCTTCCCTGTTTTAGTCCACTCCATCAGTGCCATCTATTTCATATCAGTGAAGTTCATCCAGAGATACAAGCCATCAGGAAAGAAATCTAAAGGTGTAATGCAAAAAAAAAAAAGTGGCCAGTGCAGTCCTGGAGCGTGGCTAATCACATTCCCCCACCCACAGGGCAGGCTGTCAGGAAGGCGCTGGCCGGAAGCCGGAGACCACAGAGAGTTTCCCCTCTGGAAGGTCTCAGCTCTGTTCTTAAGGCCTTTACACTGATTACACTGGGCTCCCCCAGATTATCTATTGTAATCTCCTTACTTGAAGTCAACTGACTATAGTCTTTATCTATCTACAAATTCCTTTCACTGCAACCCCTGGATTAAATAACTGCACACAGTAGCCATGCTGACACATAGACCTGATCATCCTAAAATAAAAGACCCAGCTCTGGTCAATTTGATATGCACACATCCGAAGTCATGCCAGCTTCCCCCCACCACACACCTCCTTACCACCCCAGCCCAACTTCTTCCTATACTGGCTTTGGGAACAGCTCCATGGTCTGGGAAGAGTCTTTCATATCCACTTACGTATTGGCACACCTACTCCATTGGTGCAGCAAACCTGCTATGAGCATACGCCCACCGTCTGCACATCTGGCACATGTCTGTTTCTTTGGGCTCAGCTCCATGACTCGCTCTGGATAGCAGGCAGACATGAGGGAGCCCAAGCCTGAGCCTTCAGAACACTAGCTTTTCTTCTTTCTTTCTGAATTCTCTGATTAGACCCAGCCCTGTCCACTGGTCCCAGGAGGAGGCCAGAGACCATGTGATACATGGCCGCTACCAGCCAACCTACAGATGCTGGAGCCCAAACAGAGCTTTGTTGTATGATGTGGAGATGTTTCCTTGTTACTCAGCTACTTCGTGGTCATCACTGGCTAATACAGACACTTGGAAAGATATGTGCAATGCAGGCTCTTGGGTGCAGGTGAGCTTCAGCAGTGAGGCTGGCCAGAGTGCTTCACTCTCCCTAATCAAGGCATTACCTGTGTGCTCACAGCATGCCATTGGCCTCCAGGCCTAGAAGCAGTCATTATTTTTCTAGGCAATTGACATCACATATACAAGTGCTTGACTGCTAGAATTCCCTCTCTACTTCTACTCAGTGGACCTCAGAGCCACACAGAATTAAATGCTTCATTTTCTCCTGACAGCTACTCTGAGTGAGAAATCATGCGCATGTTCTACCTCACCTTTGCTTCTGTATCTAAACAACTCCCTTGCTCTCTGTGGTCTCTGTCCCCATTAAAGAGCCTGGTCCTCTGCCCTTCTAGTGGCCTGACCAAATGGGGTCAGCTCTGCCTGCCTGCCTGCCTGCCTGCCTGCCTGTCTGCCTGTCTGCCTGCTTGTCTGTCTGTCTGTCTGCTCCTCCCATGCCCAGAGTTGTCACTGCTGACATCCCCAGAAGTGGCAGCATTGTGGCAGCCATAGAAGACTTGAGCTGACCCTAGAGATCGAGCCCCATCCATTGTCATCCAGGTTGTCACGATTCCAGGCCTCTGTCTTCTTGATGATTTAGATTCCCCTGTTTCACAGATCATCTGGGAGATTGAAGGGCCTGGGATTTGGGAGTGTCTCCCGACTTCATGTGTGGGAATCCCCAGATACCGGGTGGGGCCTTGGGACGTGATAAGATGGGACCATGAGGGTGGAATGCCCAGACTGATGTTAGTGGCTTTATAAGAAAGGAAGACACCTGATCTGGCACACTTGTTCTGTTTCACTGCAGTGCCCTCTATCATATTACCATAAAGCACAATGCCCTCACCAGATGCATTGAGATGCTCTTGAATTTCTGAGCTTCCAAGAGCCATCAGCTAAATAAGTCCTCTGACCTTTATACATTACCTCGTTCTGGGTAGTTTGTTATAGCAACCAAACATGAACCAGCGGAGACATCTGACTTCCTTCTAACTACTCCTGCCTGGCACTGTCCTCAGGAGAGGGAGACATTTGTAGCAAGCCACGTGAGGGAATCACTTTCCAGAAGGTCCCCTTCCTTGGGGATTCCGCTCAGTCAGTTTGTATGCCATTTGTCTCAAAGTCTCTTGATATTGATGGAGAGAGTCCCTCTTAGGACCTACAGCAGCTAGGAGGCAGAGTGGGTGTAGCACAGCCAGGGCCGTGGCTCTGGCTTTCCCAGCTTCCTTGTCAGTTACTCAGCCGTTTGGCCATAGGACAACAGTAAATTCATGCAGACCCTGGGCGCCTGGAGACCCATGGAGCATGAAGCATAGGCCATTTGGCTGCGTAGCCAAGCACAGAAGCCACGACCAGCACTTGTGGGCAACTGGGGAACTGCCTGCAAACCAGTGGGCTCGGATCCCGCGTGACAGTCTTACCAAAGAAGGAGAGCCACAGGGCTCTTATTCTCCATTCTCTCCCCTCTTTCTCACAGGGCCGAGAGGGGTAGCTTCTTCTGTACCCCACCAGTCTCTGAGGTGTCACAGCATGAAGGGTGGGGAAGAGAATCTTGCCCCATGCACACGGCCCATCTTTCTGCAGCTGCCAAGAGAAGCTTCCAGATTGAAATCTGCCTCAGACTTCCACCTGCAAATCCAAACCCACCCCACCAACCCATCTCCCGTACAACACCGCCGACCTGTCTTTCCTCTTCAAAAAGCCCAGTCTTTTCAACTGTCTTCCTGTGGCTAGTCTCTGAACCACTACCCAATACCCTTTTGTGGATATTTCAGAAAGAAAGATGCCACTGGGCTTGCTGTGGCACCCAGGCCACTAGATAAGAGCCATATTATGGCTTGGAGTTTGTTCATTCCCTGGAAGATGTGCTGTCCCCTCATGGTGACAGTAAACCACACACAGATGTCACTCCAGTGAGATTATGTAAACATCCCCATATGCATTGTTCCCCAGTTGCTGGGAAAAGTAACAAATAAATAAGTAAATAAAGGATTTTATGTAAACAAAATGTCTTTGATGTGACTGGTTGAAAATGCATAAAACTCCTTTGTGTGTGGGGGCGGGGGGATTTAGCTAAGTAATGCTTCGATTAAATTTAGCTCAACTTTTACTTTTGTGAGTTTTTAAAAGCATTTTCAATGTCCCTGATTAGATTCAAAGAAGCTTTTGACAGCTAGCAGCTCATGCTTGCAATCCTAGCTACTCAAAAGGCTGGGGGTCAGAAAACTGTGCTTCTAAGACAGCCTACGTATAGAAGTTCGGGAAACTCTTAGCTCCAATTAACCAGCAAAAGCCACAAGTGTAGATGTGCCTGCAATGGTAGGGTAACAGCCTGGAATGAAAAAAAAAAAAAAGAAAAAAGGATAGGAAAGGAAAGGAAAATTCCTTCCAATATTACATCTGCTTTGCAATGTGTGTGTGTGTGTGTGTGTGTGTGTGTGTGTGTGTGTGTGTGTGTGTGTGTGTTCTATTTTTTTAGCCTTTTTATGAAAAGCCCCAAATTTGGGCCTAAAGAGCCGATAAAGGGGCTAGGTTTGATCTGTCACCAGGTTTTGGGACCTTAAGAGGAAGTCTTGAACTCATTCTCTACACTTCCTGACTGATTCATATCCTGAGAGTAGTCCATCCTAGATATACTGTTGGAATATGTTGGAACGTGCTTCCCTCAATCAGAAGCTCTAACAACTGTCATGGCTCCCTGCTCTGTCTAAAATAAAACTCACTGCATGCGATGTGTATCAGCTACTAGAGGCTGTTGTAACAAGCAAGGTGGCTGAAAATAATAGAAATACATTCTTGTGCAGTCCTGGGACCAGCAGCCTGAAATCGAGGTGCCTGCAGGGTTGGTTGCTCCCAAGGGCTCTGTAGGGAAACCGTTCAAAGGCTTTCTCCTGGTTTCCAGTAGCTGCTGGCAGTCTTGGCAAGTCCTAGCACATAGCTTCTAACTCCATTCCCTGTTTCCATCTCACGTGGGCTTCTTCAGGTCAGCCTTCTCCTGTGTTTCTTTCTAAGGGCACTTTGTCATTGGATGACAAGCCCATCTGATCTCCTCTAGAGCCTTTTATTTTGAACTGCATCTTCAAAGGCCTTTATTCCAAAGACGATCACCTTCAAGGCCCCACAGCGATGTCTCCAGGGACCGTGCAGTCCCCCAGGGCCTTCATGACAGGCTGTGTGGGCTTACTGCATTTGCTCATTTGCTTCCTCACTAGCTCCTTGGTTCGTGAGTTGGGGGATGATCTGCACTTGGCACTATCCCATCTGGGGCACTGCCAGCTTTCTCTGGAGCCTCTTCTCTTTCTCCATCCAGGCTCTCAGGCTCAAAATTGAGTCTTGGCTCCTGGAGAAGGGGGCAACAATGCTTCCATCTCCTCCAGGAAGTCTTCTTTGACTTGCTTAGTGCACACTGATCCTTCCTTGAAGGTCATGATCCCACCTGGGTCTTCATTAGGCCCACTGCAGTGGAATAACCGATGGGACCATCCTTGAAGAGTCTCCTTGGGGACTTTCAGCAAAATCAGCTGGAGTCAGCTCGAATCAGCATGAGTCAACTCCACTTGCCTGGGTATGTGGATGGGGAGGTAGAACATGGCAAAGTGTGTCACAGCTAGTCTGTCTGTTCCTTACCACCCAATGGATTCCCCACTGAATCTCTGAGGACAGGTCTATGCAGTTCCCCAGTAGTCAAGTTCGTGAAGCAAGAAGAGCAGAATTCGGGGATGTGTTTTGTGGATTCCTTCCACGTGATCATTAAGTGGATGCAGGGCCATGAGGGCATGGACACAAATTCCACCTGTGACCCCCTCCATGTCGCCCCTGTGCCCTCCCTGCCCCCACCTGCAGGCGTCCTTGCCTCCTGATTGTGCCATGACCTTGGTTCAAATGCCATGAGTGGCCCTGGCAGTGTAGCCCAATAGAAGGGCCAGCCCAGGTCAGGCTCCTTCCATGTGGCAAGCTGAGAGAATATATGACAATCAGGGGGCCCCATTGCCCCAGGAGCCTTTCCTTGTCTGTACCCCATCTCCTCTCCAGCCCCCCACCTTGCTCACTGCAGCCAACCTGGAGGTTCCTGCTCTTGTTTATTCTGTTCCTGTGTGCCCCTTATCCCTCTCATCATTCCTCATCAACCTCTGCAGTTCCTGTCAAGGCCCCACTGGTACGTGGGGCTCCACAGCCCCTTCCTATACTCTCTCCCCTCTATGCCAGCTTTCCCACAGCTCCAGGCCAGCTGCTTGAAGGCTGCCCAAGAAGGGCTGAGCACTCAGCCTTGCCCAGCACCCAGAAGGGACGCCGTAAACATGTGACTCAGGGCCGCGTCCTGGCACCCGGGGTGCTCAACAAGCCGTACAGCGAGAGCCCCTTGCTCCTGGCAGTTTTCAATGTTCCAGGCTGTTACTCCACAGCCAACTCTGTCTGCCAGATGCCTTCATGCATGTAGTATTCACTCTGATTCTCAGTGGGAGCCCCAGCGCCAGGCTGCCATGCTCTTCTTCCTAACTGTGGCTGAAGACAGGGGACCAGGAACACTTGTGTAATGACACATCTCCCAGATGTATGCATGTGAGATTATGGGTGAACATGTGTGCCCGGGAGTACAAATATGTGCATTGTGTGCATGAGTGTATATATGCAATTGTAAGGGAACAAGTGCTCATACACATGTGCACATATATTGTGTGTACATGCATGCATGGCCATGAGTATGTATATGTGTATGTACACGTGTGTGAATGTGTATACCACATGCATGTAGGAGTGTGTACATGGGTGGGTGTGCTAGCACATATGCATGTTCCCATGTGTGTGCATACATGGATATGGGTGCATGTATATGTGCATGTATATGTACATCATATGCATGTAAGTGTGCTGCTAACATAAATGCATTGCACATGTGTGTATGCAATTACACGCACATGTGATTTGTATATGAGCATGTTCCTACAGGTGCATGCCCAAGTACCCCACTGAGTCTGTCTGCACATAGCATATGTGCGTGCATGTACGTTTGTGTGATTGTGTGGGTATGAGTGTGTGCCTATTGGTACATCTATGTATGTGTATACATGTGTGTGTGTGTGTGTGTGTGTGTGTGTGTGTGTGTCTGTGTCTCTGTGTGTCCGTGCATGCATGCTGGGACAGTATCAAGGCCCTATGCAAGTTAGCTCTGAGCAACACTGAGCCAGCACTGAGCCAGCACCACTCAGACATATCTACTGGCAAAGTCAAAAAGCCATTCAGCCTTTCCCACAGAAGGCCAAATCTGTTCTCTCTTCTAGCTCTGTGAGTGGTGTCTGTATTTTACAAGAGAGAGAGAAAAAAATGTGTCTAGACTGGAGAAAATTCCAAGAAAAAGAAAAGCAACGGAAACAATGTAATATAAAGCATTTATTGCTTCACTTATTGATCTGGTCATTTCTTTAGGAGCTTCAGAGGGAGAGTTGACATGTAATAAACTGCACGTGGTTAAAGCATATAACTTAATGTTTTGACAGACTTAAGCAGCAGGAAGCCGTCTAGCTGGTGAACATCCCACCACATTCCCTCCTGCTCTCCTGTGGCTCTTCCTGTGGTCTCTTTCCAGCTCCTAATCCCTGCATCAAATACCGAGGTGCTCCTTGGGAGCATGGGCTCGCTGTCACAGCCACACGTGGTATGCAGTGGAAATCACTGAGCACCCACTTCCTCTTGAGAGTTTTAAGATTCATCCATTTTTCAATATGTATCTGTTTGTTTCCATGCAGTATTTCATTATAAAGAGATACTGCAGTTTTTGTTCATTGGTTGATGGCGATTGTGGTTTACTAGTTGGGGCTGTAGCAATGAAAGCTACTATGAATGTAGTTTACAAGTTACACACACAAAAAATGTGGGCTTTGTTGTTTTGTTTTTAGTTTCTGTTCTTCTGCATAAATACAGAAGATTGAATAATGGCTTATTTACTTTTTTGGTCCTGGGGATGGAACTCAGGCTTCTTGAGTGTTAAGCAACACTCTACCACTTGAACCTTAGCCACCCCCGCCTCTTTATTTTCTTTTTTGCCAGTCCAGGACTTGAGCCCAGGGCCTGAACACTGTCCTTGGGCCTTCTCAAGGCTGGAAACCATCCACTTGAGCTACAGCACCACATCTGGCTTTTTCTTTGTATGTGGTAGCAAAGAATCCAACCCAGGTCTTCGTGCATTCTAGGCAGGACCTCTACCACTAGGCCAAAATCCAGTCCCAGCCCTTATATTTTTGAGGCTTTTGTTTGCTTGTTGGTTTTCATTTTATTTGAAATTAGGTCTTTTTTGTACTAATTCACTATTTGTCATCTTTGAACTTATGATCTTCCTGCCTAAAATCTTTCATGTAGCAGAGATCATAGTGTTAGCTTCCCTGCCTGGCGATGACTAAGTTTTAAAAGAAATTTACAGCAGTTGTGTCTCAAACTTGGAGGCCCAGAATTTCAGAAAACACAGATTGAGAAGATCAACCTTTAAGTCCAGCCTAAGCAAAAGTTTGCCAGATCTTAACTAAACCAACAAGCTGAAACTAATAGTTCAAACCTGTAATCCTAGCTATGAGGAAGGTGCAGGTCCAAGAATGATGAGCTGAAGCCAGGGGTAGCTAGAAAGATTGTAACCTGAGGCAATACCCTATCTGAAAAAATGGAAAATAACTAAGGGTAAAAAGGGCTGGCAGGGGGCCGGGAGTTTGGCCTAGTGGTTAAAGTGCTTGCCTAGCATGCATGAAGACCTGGGTTCGATTCCTTGGTACCACATACATAGAAAAAAGCCAGAAGTGGTGCTGAGGCTCAAGTGGTAGAGCTCTAGCCTTGAGAAAGTCCAAGGACAGTGCTCAGGCCCTGAGCTCAAGCCCAGGACTGGCAAAAAAAAAAAAGGGCTGGCAGTGTTACTCAAGTGGTAGAATGCCTGACTAGCAAGTTACAAGCCCTCATTTCAAGTCCCAAAATAAAAAGGAAAAAAAAAATCTACCATTGTGGCTTGGGCCTACTATTGCAGTTTTAATTTGCATTTCCCCTTTTACTAATGGTGATGAACACGTTTTCATGTATTTTCACCATCCACACATCTTCTTTACATTCTGCTCACTTTTGAATTGTGTAAGTTTCTTACCAATGATTTCTCTAAATCTCCTTAAATATTTGGATGCAAGCAGAACTCTGGCTGCTCATGCCTGTAATTCTAGTTACTCAGAATGCTGAGAACTGAGGATCACAGTTGAAAGCCAGGCCAGGGACAAAAGTTTGTGAGACTTATTTCAATTAACCATCCAAGAGCAAGAAGTAGAACTGTGGCTCAAGTGGTAAGATGTTAAGCCTTGAGCAAAGAATGCCAAACAAGAGCGTGAAGTTCTGAATTCAAGCCCCAGTATCGGTGTGCATGCATGCGTCTGTACACACATGTACACACACATTCACACACACACATACACACACACACATCTGGATGCAAGTTATTTCTTCAAAGCTACTGGGTTTTGTTAATTTTCTAAATGGTGCTTTTTGAAAAACAGACCCTTCTAATTTGGATGATGGTGACTTTATCCATTTGTTATTTCATAACAATAAAATGATTAATTTAAGACAAAGACAGCTGAGCAGGTTCCAGGTACCAATCACTCAACATTTAGGGAACCTACAATGTCCCAGAACCTGCACTGTGCATGCTTTCTCTCATATGTGGCAGTTAGATCTGAAATATATTCAGATATTAAAATACATGTAGAGTCACTGCAAATACACACAAACATATAGGCCAAGGATGGTATATAGAGAGGAAGATCACAATGGTGTAGCTTCTTTGAACAACTTAATGAATACCAGGAAGCTGAATCATATATCAGGATGGGGGAAGGTCAAGGAGAGGGATGAAGAATGAATAGAGAGAAGGATGAGTGATGTAGTCATAATACTCAAGGTACATGTATAAACATGGAGCTTGGTAACTTGAGGCAATAAGTAGGGTTGGGAGAGATGGTGGAGAATGATGGAAGGGATGATCTTCATCAAGATACATTGTACTCATACTGAAATGCTGAATTAACACCCCTCTTTTTTCTGTCAGACACAAGGCTTAAACTCTGGGCCTGGGTGCTGTCCCTTAGCGCTTCAGCTCAAGGCTACCACCCTGCTCTTGAGCCAAGCCCCACTTCCCATTTTCTAGAGGTTAACTGGAGATAAGAGTCTCAGGTGTTTTTGTGGCTGGGCTGGCTTTAACCTTGATCCTCAAATCTCAGCCTCTGGAGTAGCTAGGATTACAGGCGTGAGCCACCAAGCCCAGCTTTTAAAATCCCTTTGTACAACCTCTTAAAGATAATTAGAAGAAAGAATGAAAGAAAGAGAAGGTCTTGGATGAAAGGAAAGAGGAACAAGACACGAGAATAAAGTGGGCATTTTCTTTGGCTTCTGGGAAGTGTGTCACTGAGATTTCAAGCCTCCCTGAAGATTGCTCCAGGCTTGGTGACCTCCCTGGGGTGTCATCGGGAAGAGGTACAACCTTTAAGAGGTTTGGCATAGCGGGAGGAAGCTAGTTATTGTAGCCCGTGCCCTTGAAGGGGCTAGTAGAACCCCCAGACTCTCCTCTCTTTTTCCTCCCTTCCCAGCTGCCCCGGGAAATGATGAACAGTTCTCCCTGGCCACACCCTACTGCCAGGTTATATGACAGGCATCCACAGGCCTGAAGCAACCAGTGAAATCATGAGCCAGAACGAGCTTTCCCTTCTTTAAGCATGAGGATGGAGGGCCATCACATCACGGGCCATCCATCACATGGCAGGTGAAATACTGGCAACAGACCTTGTGGAAAATGACAGGTTTAGATCCAATATGGCGAAGAGCTGACAGCGAGACGTTGTCAAGAAGGAGAAGGGGGATAAAAAAGACTAAGAAGGGGGGTGGTGGGAGATTAGCAGCAAAGGAATATCAAGGGAAGTCTCTACCCATAAAACAGAAATTAATGCATTACAGAGCAAAGACATTAAGAAAGATCTTTAAAGGGTTGCAGGAAATGGGAGAATCAGGGCAAAGCTAGGCTGTCATGTGGAGCATTTTACATAACAAACTGCCGGTTAAAGCTAATATAGGCTTTATATTAGAAGGGGTAAGAGGCAGCATGTGCCCAACAGGGATGAAATGAAGGAGGAGACGCTACTCAGGACCCATGCTGGCACTCAGCTGACTTTACTGAATGAAGCTCAGCTTCTCTCAGCCTGGCCGGCTGTGACTTGGAACTCTGGTCACTTGTGGGACCTGGGACAAGAAGGTCCAGCCAGTCTGATTTCAGGTGTAGAGGGCAGGTCTGTCTCCTCACAGGCACTGCAGGAAGCATGCTTGTCACAATATGGGAAGGATGCTTTGTCATTTTGTCATGGTGCATCCCCCCCTTTTTTCCCCCTCTCCTTCCCCCACCCCACTCCAGCTGCTTTTCCTGTTCCAAGGGATCCTGAACAACAAGAAGGTAGGAAAACTGGTTATGGAGAGCGGACTCTGGGATTAATCCCCCAGGTTCTGGCACTCAGCTATCAGCACACTAGCACACTGCCATCCGTAGTACCAACTGCTCTGTCAATGCCATCTGCAGTTAGAATGAAAACCCAGACACCACCATTCCCCACACCAAACAGCAGGGACCATGGGAGAGCCAGAGGACAGGGGTGGGTGTGAAGAGGCCAGCAAGCAGATGACCCAAAGGCCTTTTGTTTTTCAGGCATGGCTGACACCAAACGTACCAATTGTGTCTGGATCTCGCATGTGAGACTGAACATAGCAGTGGCAATCAATCATTCTCAACTGTTTCATTTAGAATGCAAATGCAACTAACCAAGAAGTAAAATGTAACCTAATCAGGGGGAAGGTGGGGAGATGGAGAAAGCAAGCAAGGGAGAGGATCGGAACATATGCCAAGATACCTCTGCTCACACCCCATTGGCCAGGACTTGGGCATATGGCCATACAGGGAATATTGGGAAATGTAGTCTTGAGGGGAAAAGGCCATGCACCCTGGTAACCATTCTATTCCAATGGAAGTAGGGGGGATATTGGAGACAACTAGAGATCTGGGCCTTCTTGGCTAATTCTTTATAAAGTCCTCCATTAGGGGATCACCAGAACACTGTCAAGTGTTGAACCAAATGAGAACTGATCATTGCAGCTACAGTTCCAAACCCCTAGAGTGGATACAGCAAATAAATTGTATCCTGTTGAAAGTCTGGGGGAGGAAAGCAAGGCACGACTTGAGTTCTTCAGGATAGTGTTTAGAAGGGATAAAGCAAAGCAAGAGAGGAGTAGCCTCTGGAACATAGACCAGCTGTAGGAAGAGGATCCATGGAAAAGGTTATCTGAAATGGTGTTCAGTTCTAGAAGAGCCAAGATGTCAACTGTTGATGGATTCGAGTTCAAAACAAATGAAACTTTGAGCAAGCTCTTCCTGAACACCTGATCAGTGCAGGGAATCATGCTGGATGATGGAGATGGTGGAGAATTCATATGATAGAGTCCTTGTTCTCAGAAGTCTCTACACTGGGAATGTAAATTTGTACCCCTCATGATGCTAGATGATGCCTTTGAACTGACCATTTCAAAACTGTGGTCTTAGTTCATAAACACTGCAGCTGAAACTGTACGAAACATACTCAATAATGTTTACTAGCTCATGTTCTGGCATCAGACACTGGCTTTGAGAATGTAGATTAGTCAGGGCTTCGGGTCTCTGGACAGCATCTTGGCCTGGCAAGTGGAAGCCAGATGCAAAGGAGACAACATTGTTTCAAAACGCATTCCAGCAGGAAGCAAAACATCCTGCTTCTGTCCCTTCTTATCCTCTTCTAGTTCCTTAAGTTTCAATAACTTTCCCATGAGCCTAGAAAGGGTATTTGCGGAAGGAAGCCAATTAGGAAATAATAACCGATCAGCTTATCTCAGGACTCGACCAATAACAAATTACCTTTCAAGGTGGATTTGGGTGGTGTTGGGTGGCTAATGCCTGTAATCCTAGCCTTTCAGGAGGCTGAGATCTGACACTGGTGACTGGTTCAAAGCCAGCTCAGGCAGCAAAGGCCGCTAGCCTCTCACCTACTACGTACCGCCCCAAACCCAGAAGTGGAGCTGTGATTCAGGCAGTAGAAAACCAGCCTTAAACACAAAAACAACTCCCAGGGCCTGAGTTCAAGACCCAGGCCTGGCATGCGTGCATGCGCAAACACACACACACACACACATACACACACACACACACACACACACACACCTCTAATTATAATCAAGGCAACCAATCAGGGCCTAGTTCACAGTTTTAAAAACAACCTGGCAAAAGACAAAGCAGCAGCAACCTTCAGCTAAGATACATTTAAAAAAATGTTCTCAATGAAGTTTTTGTAATATTCATTCTTTGTTGTTTGTGGAATTCATTTCTCAGGTTCTTAAGCTGAGCACTTGACGTGGCAGTTGTGACAGAGATGACATGGAGCTGCAATCTTGGCCCTGGTAGCCTGCTACAGCATTGCAATCCTAGCCATCACTGCAGGCTATGGAACCAGAAGCATTGTGAGGTGAATGCACTCTGCCCAGCTCCATCAAAAGAAGAAATTCCTCAGTCACGTACACAGTGACTTTCTCAATATTAGCACCAAAGTCTTATAGCTTGGGTGGCCCAGGACGGTGGACCCTCTTGGCTGTGCGTGTGCGACCTTCACATTCTTTGGTAAGTCACTTTATCTCTTTGGGTCTCAGTTTGTTTGAGTGGACAGTGGAAAAATAATTTCAGTAACAATAATTTGAATTTAATAATGGGTGTGAACCTTCCGTGGGGATGAATTTATTATGCTGAGCAGATGACCTAGCATGCTAAGTCTTGTACTATGCTGATTGTGACTGTCTTTATGCTTTAGGATCCAGTGTCTTTCACACCAGTTTTACACACATCCCCTGGATGGGAAACTCCAAACTGTACCCCAATAAGCACAACTGAGTATCTGTGATTCTTTAAAATACATTTCTCTTGAATGCCAGGGTGTTAATGGTTGTGGGAGAAGTTTTTCTCAAATTTCATATAGATCTCCAATTTTTCTTCTTCCAGCTTCTCTGTATACTCATCTCTTCTCCCCATTGTCAAGGAATCTGAAATGAGACTATCCTGTGAACTGCCCTGTCAAGCAATTGTCTGAAGCGTTACAATAAATTTGCTTTTAAAAAGCTGATTTCAGGTAGGTAATGGGAATGATAGGGGAATTTCCTTTAAAGTTTCCATTTTTATTCATTCCTTCTTTTGACAAATACTTGATTGTGTTATTACTGGTTGTCGAACAACATGCCAGATACTGAGAATGGGGAGCAAAGAGCCCCAGTCTCTGCCTTGGGGAACTCACTTTGGTACAGTGTGTGTGAACTGACAATTGCAGTGAAGTTTCTGACCTCGAGTGAGGCCGTAAGCAATTCCCTATTGCAGGGGTCTGGCAAGATGAGCCTAAGGTGGGCTGCTCAGGGGTGAAGGCTTCTGTAAGGCATATGATAGACTGTTAGTTGACATGGTAAGAACTTGTTTCTCCCCTGCCTCTTTTCTTTTGAGCCAGTACTGGAGCTTAAACTCAGGGCATGGGCATTGTCCTTTAGCTTTTTTACTCAGGGCCACTTGAACCATAGCTTCACTTCTGTTTTTTTGTTTGTTTTTAGTTGTTGGAGATAAAGGGTCTCGTGGGCCTTCTTGCCTTGGCCAGGTTCTAACTACAGTCCTCAAATCTCAACCTCCTGATTAGCTAGAATAACAAGGATGAGACACCAGCACCCTGCTGGTTTCTTTTGCCAGAGAGTATAGATAGAGAACTTCAAGAAGACAAAGACACTGAAAGCCCCAGAGTCATTCAGATGGCTGGAGTGGGGGGGTAAGGGGAGGAGAGGGAGTACAAATCTTCTTTGCAAACTCATCCAGCAAATACTAACAATACACTTATCATATGGACCATTAACTATAGACAAGACATGGACTCTGTCCTTGGACAGCTCAGGACTTAGAGGGGGAAACGCAACTATGCAAGGCACCTCCTACGTGCTGTTTCTTTAATCAGTATACATCAGTTTTACATTGTGATATTTCCATGGGATGTATTTGATCTTCCTCCCAATCCCTGCCTAATTTGGATGATGAAACCCGAACCTTAGCTCAGTGTGCCTATGTTGGAAAGTGAGGGCTCTAAGGAAGTCATTGAGAGTATATGAGATCCTAAGGCTGTGGCTCCAATCCCCGGTGACTGGCGTCCTTCTGTGGCACAGAGGGGCTCCCCACAGCCCCCTGCCCCAGAATGCACTGAGGAAAAGCCATTCCATGACACAATGAGAAAGAAGGTGGACACCTGCAAGTCAGGAACTGAAGTGGCCAGAACCTTGGACTTCTGACCTCCTAATGGCAAAAAAGTTAACTACTCCACTCTAATATATGTAAGATATATAGATATATAGTGGGAACAGGTGTTTGAACTCAGAACCTCAGGCTTGCTCAGCTTGTTTGCTAGGCTGCTGCCCTAGCCACTTCTCTAGTCTCACTTCTGGCTGCTTAATTGGAGATGCCTACACTGAATTTGGACAGTGATCCTCTTGATCTCAGCCTCCTGAGTAGTTAGGACTCCAGGTTTAAGCCCTCAGTATGAAGCTTATATTGTTTTGTCTTGTTCTGTTTTGCTTTGCTATATTACTAGGGGTTGATCTCATAGTTGCTCTACTAATAGATGCTCACCCAACTTCCAGCATGTGGTATTTTGTTAAAGCAGCCTGAACTGACTAACACAGCACCCAGGTGTAGCATAAGTAGTACCCACTAGTGGAGAGAGCTGAAACTGAGGTACAGCAGGTATTGACCTTGGCTGAGCTTTACACACCTGGAGGCATTATTACATTTGGGCAGTGGATGATGGAAGAATCTTGCAGTGAAAGGGAATATTACAGACTGGTGGCAAGGCAGTAAGACAGTACACAATTTTCATTCCCTGCCTACACCATCCCCAGTCTAGGGTTCAGTGTGAGAGGAATATGGCATACACTTGGGATCCTGCCTCAGAGGGCTTGGAAAGTCAGGGTACAGTGTCCCACCTTTTTTCAGGAGGCATGACACCCTGCTGGTTTTGACAAGTGCCTCAAGCCCTGTGCTTTGAAAGAGTGGCCTGGATGTCCTCAGGTAGGGTGAATCCTAGAGGCAGGGCCACCAGGTTAGGTGAGTGTGGGAGAGAGCTCAGCTGAAGACTGCCAGGGTGAGGAGCCAACAGAGACCCCCAAGGACTGGGCTAGTTGAATCTTCCACTGTCAGACACAGATGAGAGGACAAGGGGAAATAAATGCTAATTAGAATAAGGTAGACTCATAAAACAATGCTGCTGACTTATTGGTTTCTGGAATGCTTATTCTCTCTCCCCCCCTCTCTCTCCCTCTCTCATTCTCCTACTCCCTCGCCCTCCCCCCCCCCATGGTACTGGGGCTTGAATTCAGGGCTTTTCGCTCTCCCTTAGCATTTTTCACTCAAAGCTAGTGCTCTATCACTTGAATGACACCCCTCCTTCTGACATTTTGCTAATGAACTTTCTTATTAGGGCTATCTTGGAACTTTGTGATTCTCAGATCTCAGCCTCTCAAGTAGCTAGGATGACAGGCTCATGACATGGGTGCTCAATAACTCACCCTCATGTGAATGTGAATGTTACCTCCTTAGCAATGCAGGCCCCTGCCCAAGCAGCTTTAGAATTTAATGAGATAGAGGAGAGAGAGAGAGAGAGAGAGAGAGAGAGGAAGAAGGAGGAGGAGGAGGAGGGGGGAGGGGGAGGAGGAGGAGGGGGGAGGGGGATGAGGAGGAGGCAAACGCTATCTGCTGTATCTCACATTTCTGCACCTTGATTTGGGAGCATCCACAGCTGCCCAGGAACTGCTTACTGAAGAACCCAATCCCCTAGGCCGCTACCATGCTGGGGTCAGCGACAGATGCTAGAGTGCCCTGAGCCTGCCCTACCCCTGACCTGAGCACACAGCTCTTGATCCATCTCCAAGGAGGAATGCGTGAGCTCAAACCACACATTTCTTTGTGTCCTTCTCCACATCTCTCCTTTTGTTTCTTGGGAAGAGGCTGAGGCATGTCAACTCACAAAATTGTGCTTCCACCAAAGGGGATCCTGGAGTTTATCTAATAGGCAGGTTGGGAAAAATGAAAACGCTAATTACTTCGGGGAAAGCGTGGAAAAATGAGTCAGCTGATTGGGCCACCAGGCAGCCAGTAGGAGTGGATTTTTTTTTTCTTTCTCTCTCTCTTTTTCTTTTTCCTTTTGGAGGATAATGACTTATTCTAGGGGATTTGAGCTGTGCACACACAACAAAAATAATTCCAAGTGTCTGCTAGCCAAATCCCAGGCTGCTGAACATCACGTTTGAAAATTAATGTGACAAGCTGGAAGCCTGTTTGCCCTAAGATCAGAAGACAATGAAAGCTTCCTCCCCAGGAAGTTTCTACAGGAGGTGGGGGGTGGGGGAAGCCGAGAGCTGGCTATGGAGAAACAAGAGGGCAGGGCTTTACCCCAGACCTGGACAAGAATCAACTGGGGCGCCATGCCGCACGCCTTTGTGTGTACCCTGAGGCCCGGCCTCCCTGGTTACTGGGTTACAGAAGCTGGTGGGGCTACACGTTAATTGCCTTGTCCATTCCATCATTTAAATGATAGGTCTCCCCATCGAATCGGGTACACCTCCTGGGTAGAGAGGTCTTTCCAAAGAGCTGTGCAGTGACTTGGGGTTCATGCGGGCACCAAGGGACTCTAGGAACTGGGGATCCCAGAGTTCTGCTCTTCCTTCCTGGCAGGCAATAGAATTAATGAAGCTCGGGCAGAGCTGGATGCAGGACACACTCTGGTCCTTTCCAGCTCTTTGTCTTTCAAAGCTGGCTGCCGCCTGCCCTGTCTCTGGGGTTGATGCAGCAGGCAGATAATGAACAGTGAATCTGCACAGCTGAGGAAGGGGGAGGGAAGGCAGAGAGGGGTGAGCGCCTAAGCAAGCCAGCCTGACTTATTCCTTCACTCTCAAACAAAACAAAATCATTGGCCTGCCAGGGTCATTAAGGACCCCAGGGTTGTCATAGAAACGACCTTTGGGGCCCGATGGTTGTTAATGCATGAGTGACTGCCTGCATTGTGTGTGTGGAGGAGAGGTCAGAGTTTTTGTTGGTGGCTTAAGAAAGAAAGAAAGAGAGTGAGGAAGAAAGAGAACCAGCACAAAGCCCCAGGATTGGACAGCTGACATTCAGAAAGAAGGTTGGAGGTGGTGGCACTGATTAGACGTCTGGGATCAGGACTCTCCCTGGCCTGGCTCATAGTAGGCGCTCAAGAAGTGTCTGCAAAAGTGAATGGTCACATTGCTCTCCTTTAAAATACCCTCCAGCCTCTAGTTCCAGTTTTGTCCCCCAGCCACAGGAGTCACTTTGCTGGTATTTCGACAGGTCATCTCTGCTGTCTGCATTCCAGTCAAGGACAGCACGCTTCGGGGCAACTTGCAGGAAGAACTCATGTGTCTTCATCATGGAGTCGATTGCTTTCAGGAACTCAGGAGGAACTGATAGGGTTCGGTGGGCGGGGACCATGGCAGAGCAGAAATACAGGCCAGCAGGGCCCCATCTGCCAGCCACAGGCTTCACAGATGGCTTTTTCAAGTCAGTGCCTAACCAGGCTAAGAGGTACCTCTTGCCAGCAGAGGCCCTGAGCGCCACCATGAGACGCAGCTCCCCCTACTGGCTGGTGCTCAGAGAGCCGGGCATCCAAGGTTGCCCCAGAGGGAAAGCCAGAATTCACCCTTCTCTAGAAAAATCTCCTACCGCACTTATAACACTAGAGATGGCCCAGAGGGCACCTATGGCCCATGCCAAACCTGCTGTGCTGAACTGGGCACAGTCTTTCTTTTAGAGGCCCACCTGAACTCAGGGAAGGTTTAGTTACAGAAGTAAGGAAATTGGGGTCTTTTCAAGATCCCTAAATGAGCCAGGACAACATTCAGTGTTAACTGCAGCACTGCGTCCCCTGTCAGCTGCCTGAATTGGTTAGGTCTCTTTCTAGGAAGTAGGACGTGTGGCCTACCAGGTGAGAGACATGCCTACTTAGCAATAATTTTTCATTACCAATATATTTTTATATTTTTATTTTTTGCAGTACTGGGCTTTGCACATAGGCCAGGCTCTATCACTGAGCTATCACCCCTGCCCTGGTTTATTTCCTTGTAAAGATAATTTCAGAGATCTGTGTGAAACTTTCTTTCCTGTTAGAGCATCCAGACATACCAGACTATCCTACATGGGTCACCATCACTCGGCTTCTGAATTCAAGGACCCAAGTGCTATAAAATGCAGGTGTTGGAGATGGGCCAGGGGTTTACCCACACTGTCTCTGTCGATCACGAGGCCCCCTGTACTTCCTTGCTGCTTTGTGAATGCTATACAAATCTTCTTCTCCTTCTTTTTCTTCTTCTTTTTCTTCTTCTTCTTCTTCTTCTTCTTCTTCTTCTTCTTCTTCATCATCTTCTTTCTTTCTTTTTTTCCTTTTCTTCTTCTTCTTCCTCCTCCTCTCCTCTTCCTTCTCTTTTTTATCCTCCTCTTTTTCCTCCTCTTCCCCCTCCATCTCTTCTTCCTCTTTTTCCTTCTCTCCTCTTCATTTCCTCTCCTCTTCCTCTTTTTCTTTCCTTTTTTTTTTGTTCTTTTTTGGTGCCAGAATGCGGGCAAGGAAAGGGGATTGAACTCAAGGTCTCACACTCTTGCTTAGCTTTTCTGCTCAAGGCTGTTGCTCCACCACTTGAACTATATCTCCACTTCATACTTTTAACTTGCTGCTTCATTGAAGATAAAGAGTCTCACAGACTTTCTTGCCTGGGCTGGCTTAGAACTCCAATCTTCATATCTCAGTCTCCTGAGTAACTAGAATTCCAGGCTTGAGCCACCACTCCCAGATTGGATCTTCTTCCTAAGAATGACTATCAAGGAAACAGGAATCACACTGCCCAGAGAAGGAGCCCTGGGTATAAGGGCAGCCTTATTCCTCCTGTCTCTCTGAGCTTGACTTGTCCTGGATTGCCTGTGGTACAGCTAGACGGATGTTGCCTCTAACTGGTGCATTTCAGTCTTATCAAAAGACAACCACAGTGAGACTTGTATCTTTAATTAAGCACCCAAAAGAGCCAGAGATAGAGCTGTGGCTCAAGTGGTAGAGCACTAGCCTTGAGTAAAAGAGCTTAGGGCCAGCACTCAGGCCCTAAGTTTAAGCCCCAAGACTGGTGCATGCGTGCGCGCGCACACACACACACGACAAGCAGCTCTCCTGCCTAAAGCATGAATGGTAGATCTGACAGTGACCTATCCAAGATGACCTGAAAGTTGCAGCATTCAAATCCAGACCTGTGACTCTAGATTGTCCCTGTCACCTCAGCAATACTGCCCAGGATAGGCAGAGCATTGTCATTATCTTTGTGGTATAAATGACAAATGCCCAGAGATGTTCAGTGTACCTTTGATTTTGTGGTGAAAAATTCTACATAGTTTCTTAGGGGTTTTAGCCTGGCACTTCTCCCTGTGGGCATACAAGAAAGCCGACTCACACTCCTCTCTCCTAGCTGCTTACAGAAAGAGAACTATCTGTATCCTGCATGGTCTTCAGCTTAGAGCCTGCTGAACTGTGCCAACACAAAACATCAAACTCTAATGGTTGATGAGTTTTCTCTTCTCAAGCAGCATGGGAGACGAACACATCCCTGGGTGTTGCCTCCCTTCCCAGAGGCCCGCAGAGCACCTACAGGCAAACACTTCTGCATGCCATGTCTAGAGTTTCCCAGAAAGGCAAGGAGGAGTTACTGGTTTGGAGGAAACACCCAGGCTGGAATGGGAGACCATGATTCCATCTTTCTGGGGCTGGAATTAGTTCTAGCTAGCAGGACCTCTAGATGTAAAAGGAACACAAACTTTGCAACGCTCTCCTTCGGAAACACAGCCGCCTAATACTGTAAGAGGCAACTTAAAAAGATGTGTTTACTAGGTCCTGCCAATTCATGACAAGTCCCTCGATGTTACATCTGAGCCCTTTGACCTAGGCTAATTCCAAGGCTGTCAACTTTGTAATCACTTTGGGCTCCAGGATTCACTGATAGCAAACTGTTCTCACAGATAAGCAATGCCTTCTTCTTATCTTTCGGTGCTGCAAACAGCACCCAAACTCAGGAGACTGGCTTGTCCCTCCTCCCTGCCAGTAATAAAGTGATGACTTTTCCAGAATTCCAGAGACAAAAACGGAGCTAATGGTCAACTAGGCAACCAGGTGACCTGGGAATGTTTTGACTCTGCATACCTTTCCTACACATACCCCCTCCTCACCGCTCCTCCCGATTCCGTCTTTTTAACCGGAAGCCAATGTCAGTACCTCTGAAGACAGCTGAAGGTGTACCAAAGGGCTGTCTTATGAATGAATGTCCGTTCTCTGCCTTTCACCGTGTCTCTTTATTTGGCCTATGGGGGCAGAGTGGCTGGACCTAACTTGGACTTGGGCCTGTGGCCTAAAAAACCCGCCTTTGCTTCTCACAATGGAGTGTCTACCCCTCAAAAATGTAAGAGGAACTCCAACTTTCCAATGCTTTGATTCTGAAGCCCAGGTTCCTGATACTAAATAAGCACGCAGATCTCCAGAGTGTTTCTGTTTAATGAAGTTTAACACCAGGTTATAAAATCAAAGGGCTTCTTAGGCATCGAAACCATCCAGGTGGAACAATGTCTTCCTTTGCATTTATAGGTTCCCTTAGGAGCATCATCTAAGGACAAAATTTAATATTTTATAAAAAGTATCTTGACTATTTACATTTCACATATATATTGTTTGTATATGGTATTTATATAAAGAGTGGTGCTTCTAACCTGGGGGAAAGTAAAGGAAGGGGTGACATTGTCCAAAATGTGTTCATTACCCAAATTATGGAATGGTAACCCCTCTGTACAACACCTTAATAATAACAATAACATTGTATTTAAAACATAGAGTGAAAGGACAAAAACATGAGAAGGGGTAGCAATGTTTGTGAAGTAATGCACCGTCTATCTGGCTAATATAATGTAACCCTTTTATTAATTACAATAAAAATATATTAAAGAGAAAAAAGATAAAACATAAAGTGTTACTTCTCCCATTAAAGAGCTATTAAGGATTACATATTTTTCATGTATCATAGAGTCTTATGGATGAGCAGGGCACTGGTGGGTCACACCTGTAATCCTAAATTCTCAGGATGCTGAGATCAGAGGATTATGGTTCAAAAGCAGCTTGTGCAGAAAAGTCCACGAGACTCTTATGTCCAATTAACCAAGCAGGAAGTAGAGCTGTGACTCAAGTGGCAGAGTGTTGACCTTGAGTGGAAAAAGCTAAGGGACAGTACCCAGACCCTGAGTTCAAGCCCCAGTGCCAGCACAAAGATAGAATAAATAAATCAATCACATAATCCAAGGATGCATTATATTTCTTGAACATCTGAAGGAATCAAGGACCAGAGCAGTGACTTGACCAAAGTTCCATGGCAAAGCCCAGGGATCTCTTTAGTCTCTGAGGGTGTGTGTGTGTGTGTGTGTGTGTGTGTGTGTGCGTGTGTGTGTGTGCGCGCGTGCGTGCGTGTGTGCATGTGTGTATGTGTGGTGTCCCAAGCTTTGAGCTCCGGACCTGGGTGCAGTCACTGAGATTTTGGGCTCAAAAATAGTGCTCCACTACCAGCTCCACTTCCAGCTCTTTGGTGGCTAACTGGGGATAAAAGTCTCATTGACTTTCCTGACCATGCTGGCTTTGAACTATGATCCTCAGATCTCAGCCTCCTGAGTAGCTAGGATTATAGGTGTGAGCCCTCCACACTCAGCCTGAGGGCATTTTTCTTCCCTCTGACTTCCCCAACCCTGTGTGAGGCAGATACCTGCCATGATGTTAGAATGACAGCTTTTAACCCATGGTTTTGATTTGTATTCCTCTGAAAAGTGAGAGGTTTGGAAAAGTGACCTTTAAGACAGATCCATCTCACTTTTCGAATCTCACCCTTAAAAATGGCTTGTTTAAGCAGCAGTTGCCAAAACAAAACTCTGAAATACAATCCACCCAAGGAATATTCCAGGAAAAGCATGTTTTGTGGTCAAATATGTTTGGAAAATGTTACAAATTATACTCATCATTAGAGATGTACAATGTACATTATGTTACCAAAGGCTCTGAGAAACTATGATAAACACCTTCATAACAGTCTAATCTATTCTTCAGACTTTCTGAATTTTTGACCCCTCCACACTTTTTTGTCTTGCTCTCTCTCTCTGTATGATTTATTGACATTTGGTGAAACTGCTTTGCTGTTTTAACCCATTATAGAAGGCACTAGAGAAACTGTGAAATTTGTGAGTTCTTATTCTCTTTGTATTTTGCACTCTATCTTTTCTATCCTCTATATATTTACCCTCAGTCCTTGGCTACAGAGGGTCATTGGAGTCAGGGGTGAGGTGAAGTCTAACCTGGGCTTATTACTAGCTTTTGCTTAAAAGAATGATTCCTCTGCAGGAGAAACGTATGTGTATGTTTGCATGTGTGCATACACACATGTGAATATTTGCATGTGTATACACGCATGTGTGTGTGTACATGTATGTGCCTTTAGGGTGTTTTCACTCAAGGCTGGTGCTCTACCACTTGAGACATTTCAGGGGGGTTTTTGGTGGTTAACAGGTGACAAGAATCTCACAAACTTGTCTGCCCAGTCTTGCTTCAAACCGTGATCGTCCGATCTCAGCCTCCTGAGATTCAGGCATGAGCTATTAGCACCCGGCTTCCTCAGATCTTAATGATCCAGAAGACTTGACTGATGCAATTCTTGACTGGACTTCAAAGGATCTTCCAACCCCAGACAGACAGACAGAACTGTGGCAGTTTCTGAAATCTCCCCATAAGAACTATTTCGTATGAAGAATAAGAATTTCTGGACAAGTCACAAAGGAAAGCTTCATTGAATAAGTAAACAAACAGACAAACAGATAGTGGATGCTCTGAAGGAGAAAGAGACCTGCAGCTCTTTGGCATCCGGGATATATATGATGAAGACAGGGGGTCTGGCTTCCGACTTATGCAAAGATAGGTGTTTATCTCTGCTCTAATCACCCCTGATGTTGCACTTTCTGAATTTTTGTATGTTTTGGGCATTTCTTCCAGGTAAGAATGTATCCTGCTGTTAAACAGATTCTTATCCTTGAGATAAGAAGGGCATCTTGTTGTCTCTCTCAGAAACAAAAATAGTGCTTCTATGTTCTTAAATGCCTTGTTTCTGAGTTGCCTTCATCAGATCTCATTTTCTTTAATTTATTCTGCCTTGGATGGATGGATGGATGGATGGATGGATGGATGGATGGATGGATGGATTGCTGTGTGAATAAGATTCTATAAGTTAAATCTTTTTGCTACCAACTTTGACGTCCCCCTCTCTTTCTGAATTCTCTCCTGCATCTCCCATCACCTGACTGTGCCTTTCCACTCACTGCCTGCACCACATCATAAACCCCTAAATAACCACACCCACCCAGCCTTAGACGTTCTTCCTGTCAATGGGAAGACTGGTGGAGGTTAAGGATTTATTGCCTACAAATACTGTCCTTGGCTTCTCAATATCAAAGCTGCCTGAAAAGATCATATGCTCAATTTCATCTCTTACCAAGGAAGAAAGTTGGGACTGATATGAGAGATGACTTATTCTTAAGCAGAGAGCAAAAATGAAAGAAAAGTCTCTGTAGTTTCAGAGAACCATTTTGTGCCGGAGGTCATTTCAAAACCGTGTCTGCTTGTTTGTTTTTAAGAAAAAATTCAAACTGGCCACCTGAACATCAGGAACTCACTTTCCTGTGATCATTTCTACTCAGGAGTCTAAGATTTAAGGATAGAGGTTCAAAACCTGTCTGGGCAGACAAATCTGAGAAATTCTTATCTCCAAAAAGGCCACAAGTGGAGCTGTGGCTCAAGTGGTAGAGTGCTAGCCTTGAACAAAAAAGCTAAGTAAGAGTCTTAGGCCCTGAATTCAAGCCCTAGTAACCAGGCCCCTTACATACCCCCCCCCCCCAAAAAAAAAATCTGAACTGGTGCCTGGCTAATTTAGAGAGTATACCTAGATTCTAGAATTCCACAGCACGCACATAGCATTAGAGTTTTGTGCTATTACTTCCTTCCATTTTACACATGAAGAAACTGAACTCTGCAGTGGTCACTAAATTAGTAAGTGCTACTGCTGTGGCTTGAACTCAGTCCTGCTCTCCAAGTCCTTGATCATTTCTTCTCTCCTCTGACTAAGTCCCTGACTCACATGGTGAATTCAAGCCAGTGGCTCACTGTCTCCTTTAGTAGACCAAGAGCTACTTTGGAGGAAGGATCTCATCTTACTCATCTCTGGCGATATCAGTTCCTAGCTCAATATGTTGGCACATAATAGGCCCCAAATAAATATTTAAAGAATGAATAGATGAATGAGAAAATGATTGAAAATTAAAAGCTTTATGCAGTAGTTCCCAGAGGAGGCATGATTCCCATGAAGGATGGGTGGGGAGCCAAGTGCCTTTGGCTCATACTCGTAATCCTAGCTACTCAGGACGATAAGATCTGAGGATCACAGTTCAAAGTCAGCCTGGGTTGGAAACACCATGTGACTCTTATCTCCAATTAATCACCAAAACAACAACAACAAAACAGAAGTGGAGTTGTGGCTCAAATAGTAGAGTGACAGTGCCCAGCCCCTCAGTTCAAGCTCCAGGACACATATGCACACACACACACACACACACACACACACACACACACACACACACACACACACACACCAGAAATGGAGCTGTGGTTCAAATAGTAGAACTAGTCCCTTGAGCTAAAAAACTAAAAGACAGAGCTCAGCCCCTGAGTTCAAGCCCCAGGGCTGACCCCAAAAAAGGGGAAGGATAGTAGAAGGAAAGCAGGAGTCACATACATAAAGACACACATCCTATGCTAACATTAGACTCAGTATACCCATTACACTCACTTACATGCTCACACATACACACACGCATGCACACACACAGTACTAACCAAGGATTTAAGATAATTGTGGGATCGAATAAATGGGTAAGCATGAACAAATTTGGATTCAAGGGAAGGAGAGCACTTTTAATGCTTCCCAATCTTAACCCCCCCTTAGAGGTTTGGAGAAGTAGTTTCAATAAATGTGATTTGCCTCGTAATTAACACTCTGAGTGCTTCCAGAGTGCCCTCTTTGTCCTCATTTATAGCTTCAAGCCATCCTTTGTCCTGACATTTGTCACTTGCTGAACAAGCTATCTTTGCCATTTCTGCCACAAAGGTGAGCCTCACCCAAAGCCCACGAAAGCTACAGATTCCAGAAGAAGCAGGCATGTCAAGCTGACTAGATGATGGAGAAGGAAGCAGAGCTGCCTTGCAAAGTAGGTGTGGAATGAAAATGTTAAACACGATGCATATTAGCACCTTGCTTGGCATAGTGGCAAGAACTCCGAAACCCAGACACTATTGATTGCAACTGGATGGGGTTGGGGGTGAACTAGGACTGCAAGAGGGGGAAGGCAGGGTGGATGGAAGGGCAGCCAGAGAAGGCTCCTGTTCCCCAGGGTTGCTGGAATTGTTTTGGTAATTACGTTAGCTTCCTCAATAGCTTGTGATTTGGCCAGAGCCAGGGAACCTGGGTTTGCAGTTGTGTGATGCATAATTCATACAGCACGGACAGCAATTATGAGCTAATTGAGGGGTGTAATGTTTAAAGAAAGGATCCATTATGAAGACATAAGGGATGTTGGAGGAAAGGACCTCTTGAGTCCACTGAGGCTCGTTCCCTCTAATTCAGCTTTCCTTAAGATGACTCTAATTGTCTCCTGAAGGGCACTGAAGCGCTTTCCTAAGAGAGGGGCTGGGGGCTCGGCACCATGTGGTGTGTTCCTCCCAGTGGAGGACGCTTTGAGGAGGCTGAGGCGCCTTCTCAGCCTCTTGTGTGCTTAGCCTTCCGCTGGTCCCATTTGCACAGTTTTCTGGATTAATATGATTTAAGAGGTGGGTTGTGACAAGAGCTGTAAGTTTTGAATCACAAGACAGAATCAAGTGTGGGGGGGGGAGAGGGTGAAATGAGGAGGAGTTTATGTGGGAAATAGGATTGGGTATAGGATCTGTGGGATTTCTGAGAACAGATTGTGTCTTGAATGGATTAGAGGACAACCCCAAACAATGCAGTATTACATGACAATCTAGGAGAGCAAATGGTTTGGAAGTGAGGAGGCCTGGCCTGGCAGCTAGCTGATGTAGGGCTGGTTTTGCCTCTTCCTGAAGGCACTTGAAAATTCATCTTTCATGTCTGGCCTCACTTTCTCCATTAGAACAAAGGGGTTCCCAGAGCCACCTCCATCTGATATGCTATTTTTGTGCATAGTACCTCATCCTTCTGATTGGAGGTGTGTGTGTGTGTGTGTGTGTGTGTGTGTGTGTGTGTGTGTGTGTGTGTGTGTGTGTCAGTCCTAGGACTTTACCTTAGGGACTGAGCATAGTCCCTGAGCTTTTTTGTTCAAGGCTAGTGCTCAATTACTTGAGCCCAGCTCCACTTCTGGCTTTTGAGGTGGTTAATTGAAAATGAGAATCTCAAGGACTTTCCTGCTCAAGCTTTATCACAATCCTCTCAACCTCCTGAACGTCTAGGATTGCAGGTGTGAACCACCAGAACTGGGCTTGACTTGAGGTTTTAAAACTTACCTTGGCAGCTCAGTCTTTGTTCTCTGGGAAATAATACTGTGTGCCATAATCCTCACAAGATATCCAGAATGTGTCTGGCATAATCAGCAACAAAATAATTTTAGTTGGTCATGTAGTTATGATTAAAAATGATGTCTCCATTGACACATTGAAAAGTAAAAGTAATGTAACATCTCAAAATACTGAATAAAAGACATTTTGTCAAGTTAAGTACTGTTTGTGATAGGGGGAAGTCAATGAGAACTGAGTAGATGTTGCCTCTCTTTGGAACTTCACAGATCCTGGCATGTTTTTGCTTGAAGATTGCTTCATCATGGCCATTTAAGAAGTGACTTTTCTTTTTTTTTTTTGATATTTTTTATTGAAATTAATAAAAGGGTTCCATGATATTTGCCAGATAGAAGGTGCATTAAGTCACATACATTGATACCCTTTCACATGTCTGGGACTTTTCTATTCAACTTCAACCCATGACTTAACATGACTAATTAGCATGGCCACTAAAGCTGGGTTGCAATATCCAACCTCACCAGTAGAGGCTGCTAGCTACAACCCAAAAGTGAATGGGAATCTCACCATGTTAAGAAGACCACAAACCTGCTTTCTTCCAGGTAGAAATCAAACCTCTACAAATGGGTCTGCTTTAACTGCAACATTCTGTTCTTCACAGCCATGCAGTTGCCTTGCATGCATGGTATCTCCTGTGTTGAAGCCGTCACCAGGCCAGGTTGTAGCATGTTTGAATGTGTTTGGCAGATTCAAGATGGAGACTAGACTGTGTTATTCTCAGCCTGCAGGGCTAATGTAGCTATTTATACTAGGAGCTAAAGCAGTTCTTTCACCTGGAAGTTGGGCTGTCATGTCTGTTTAAGCATTCAGACCAGTTCTGTGGCTTATTTGAGATGACTTTCAAATGGGTTTTTGCTCAGGGTAATTGAACACCTGTGGGCCAAGGACTTCTTTTCCCTTTCTCTCCTTCACATGACTTTCCCAGCAGTTTAAGAAATCCTTCCCTAACGTGTGTGTGTGTGTGTGTGTGTGTGTGTGTGTGTGTGTGTGAGAGAGAGAGAGAGAGAGAGAGAGAGAGAGAGAGAGAGAGATAGAGAAAAGGAAAGAAAGAAAGAGAGAAAGACAGAGAGACGGAGACTAAGAGACAGAGGAGAGAGAGAGAATCATTAAGAAAGTCTATGTTTTACACAAGGTCTTATGGCTTTATTTTTGGAGAGTCAGGGTTACAGTCAGGATACACCAGACAAAGGAAACTGTTACTTGCCTTGGAGAAAGGATGGCAGTAAGTTTGCTGTTGACTTTTCAAGTCACTTTTCTCCATATAACCATAGCCATCAACTCCAGAACACACATTTGCCCCTTGATGTACCTAACGCTACATGTGAGAAATCATCAGGAGAGAGATGTGCTGTTTGATCCCAATTGGATCCTTTGGGAACAGGGATTGATATCTGTTAGTTATGCCCTGGTGAGAATAAAAATTCATAAACAGCTTCATATTTAAGTTTTATGTTTTATTCATCTCAAGTGAGAAGTAATGGTTAAATAAAATTACTGCATAGCTCTAAGGACTGACCACACATGACACAGCAAAAGTGATAGATTAAAACCTCTTCATTCTGAGTGACAATTGCTTCAACCAAATGTAATAAGATGAGTGGAATCCCCCCCTCTTACGGGGCTCAGCTGAGAGTTTTCAGTTTTCCTAACATGACCTTAAAAACTGCTGCTATTCAGGACCTCGTAAAGGGCTCTTTGGGATAAGACCCTCTTATTTCCACCCTTAAAAAAAATCTTCTTTTAGAGGGCTGGGAGTTTGGCCCACCAGTGGAGTGCTTGCCTAGCATGCACAAAGACCTGGGTTTGATTCCTCGGTACCACATACATAGAAAAAAGCTGGAAGTGGTGCTGAGGCTCAAGTGGTAGAGCACCAGCCTTGAGAAAAAGTCCAAGGACAGTGCTCAGGCCCTGAGTTCAAGTCCCATGACTGGCAAAAAATATCTTCTTCTAGATCTCTTTCCATTCCATCCCTTCTTCCTTCTTTCTTTCCTTTTTTTCCTCTTCTTTTTCTCATTACAATAAATTGAATACTCATAAGCTTACAATGATAATTCCATTTATTCCTTTGAGGTGAAACTTTTTTTTTGCTAGTCCTGGGCTTGAACTCAGGGCCTGAGCTCTGTCCTTGGACTTTCTCAAGGCTGGAAATCTACCCCTTAAGCCACAGTACCACTTCCAGCTTTTTTCTGTGTATGTGGTATTGAGGAATTGAACCAGGGTCTAGGCAAGCATTCTATCACTAGGCCAAACTCCAGCCCCAGGGTGAAACTTATTTTGTGACTTTGTTTCCAAAATCCTATAGGGGTTTCCTCATGAAACACCGTCTTTGGCCATCTTGCTAATGTTGAGCTGTCAACATTAGTAAGGGGCAAATTGTAAAGCCTTGTTTGAGCTGTGGTCACCTGGTGCTCTGCAGGGTGGTCTTGAGCCTCCTTTATATCTCATTTATTATACTTAGAATGAGCATCGTCATGCAGCAGGTAGAAGATGAAAAGCTTGGGGTGGGTGTGACACCGTCCATGAGTTTGTGATTTTGTGACAGCAGAGACCTTGCTGAGATCTGTGAGAGAGGGGACAAGAGGCCCTTGTGGCCAAAAGGAGTTGTTAGCAATCTGTCCTGGGAAGTCCAGAGGCCTTCTCCCAATAACACTTCAGTACTTGGCATTACAGACCTTTTATTTTCTGTCTGTCTGTCTGTCTGTCTGTCTGTCTGTCTGTCTATCTGTCTCTGGAATTTAGACTCAGAGTCCTGTACTTGCTGACTAGGCACTCGACCACTTGTGCCAGCATTCCAGCCCTGCATTTCCTCATTTACAAAATCTTATTTTCCCCTAGCATCTAAAAGCCAGACAAAGGAGAGTAGCTCATTCGAGCTGTTTCTCTGTGGCGTCAATGCTGGAAGATGGAGTAGAGCTCTTTCCACACACCTCTTCCTCCAACACACATATATGTTGGGCACCCACAGCAACCGTCTCTGCCTCCTATAGGAGGTTAGCGTTGCAAACACAAAGACTTCTCTTTGGGTAATCTTGGATTAGAATCACTGGTTCTTTCCAAAATTATGCCACAGGTATTTCTATTCCATTCAATTTATGTTTTATAGGCCCATACCTGTAATCCTAGCTACTCAGGAAGCTAAGATCTGAGCATCATGGTTCAATGGCAGCCCAGGCAGGAAACTCTGTGAGCTGCTTATCTCCAATGAACCATCACAATGCTTGGCATGGAGCTGTGAGTAAAGTGGTGGATTATCAGCCTTGAGCATAAAGCTAAGGAACAGTACCAGGCCACACCGTCCATCCGTCCGTGTGTGTGTGTGTGTGTGTGTGTGTGTGTGTGTGTGTGTGTGTTTCAATTTACAAAATAAGGTATGTACTGCTTTTGCAGATTAAAAAATGTGTTTGCATATCTTGAGCCTCATAAATATACTCCCAGCCATTCCTAACCTCCTGCTATCTTTATAGTTCTGGTGGAAATCTTGGCTGGGACCAAACTATTCGCTGGGCAGTGGGGCTTGGATTACACCTGAACCATGTGACCAGCTGGCAAAGCCTATCTTTTGTACGGCACCTAGCAGAGGTGTCCCTCTCCTCATGGCATGGAGAGGATCATTGTTCCACCAAGTCATCAGGACACCCAACTCAAGGCCTCCATTGGTAATAGTGACAGAGGTAGGAATTGAGTCCTGGTTGGTTGGACACCAGTTCTGGGTTCCTTCCATGGACATTTCTCAAACTGAGATTCACAAATGCCATTTCTGAATTTTAATTAATTAATTAATTAATTAATTTTTACCAGTACTGGGGCTTGAAATCAAGGCCTGGGTTCTGGCTTACTTTTATTCAAGGTTGGCACTCTACCAATTGAACCACCACTCTACTTCTGGTTTCTTGGTGGAAATAGGAGTTTCATAAATGTCTGCTCCAGCTGACTTTTAAGTGTGCTCCTCAAATCTCATCCTCATGAGTAGCTAGGATTCCAGACAAGATACATGAATGCCTAGCTGATTCATGTGTTCTTGAGAATAGGGAAAGAATATAAACATTTCCAGATCAGGCAGTCCAGAAATGGAGCTGGTCCTCTGGGTTTTCCAAAGTTTCCCATGTACTTCTGATGCACACTCAAGTTGGACATGTGTGTGCTGATTTAGCTATTGCTTCTCAACATGAATGCCCATTGGATGACCCAGGTGGCACTTACAGACATTCTACCGTTGGTCTGAGGGGTATCTGAGCAAAACCATGGTTTTTGTATGTATGGGCCAGTCCTGGGGCTTGAGCGCACTGTCCCTGAGCTTTACCCTTCCTCCTTCTACCTCAAGGTTAGGACTCTACAACTTCAAGCACTTCTGACTTTTTGGAAGTTAATTAGATAAGACTGATAGACTTTCCTGTCTACACTGGATTCAAACCTTCAGATCTGGCTTCGTCTTCAGATCTCAACTTCTCACACAGCTAGGATTACAGGAGTGAGCCACCTGCTTTTGAGCTTTACATATCAACATTTCAAGTCTTCCCCAAGAGATGCCAATGTGGTCAGCCAGAGCTGACCACACCAGTCATTGGCACATGTGCTGGTCTTCATAGACGAGTGCTATTTTAGTGGTTACAGACTAGCATGAAGGCAGGTCTTTTCATGCCTCCTTCAGCTGGTGAAATCCCAAAGGTGTGGTATATGCCTGTGTGCTAGGAAACCGTCTCATCCTACCTCTTCAGAAGGACAAGCAAAAACTCACAACTGGGCTAGGTTGTGGCATCTGGCCTTTCCTCTGTCACTCAGAACCAAATCAAGGTACTGGAAACATTGATTTACTTTTGCTGGTTTTATATGTCTTTTTTTTTTTTGCATGTTAGGCAAGCACTCTACCACTAGCCACTAAGCCAAACCCCTGGTCCATCTATTTTTTTTAAATTATATCATTACTGGGACTTGAACTCAGTCCTCTGATGAGGTTTCTTAGTTTTTTTTTTTCTCAAGGCTGGTGTTCTTCTACTTAAGCCACAGCTCCATGGGATTTTTCTGTCTGGACTGGCCTCAAACTTTGATCCTCAGATCTCAGCCTCTTGAGTATCTAGGATTCTAGACATGAGCCTTTGTCTATGCCTCGTTTTAAATTTGTAATGATACTGTTACTGAATGATACTGTTAATGAATAGATATAAGAGGTCCGTCCCTAGCTTTAAATAGATTTCCGTAGCATTCCAGTACAATTGGAGGAATCAATATAGAGCTGGTGGGATTTTTCACCTTTTCTTTGAGTCTTAAATTTAGAAAATAAGAGAAGATTATTTGGGGTATCCCTACTCCAGTCTGCAGAGCCCCTGTTGGGATGTGTGGAACAAGAGTCACCTGTGCTCAGCCCCTCAAAAGGACATTGCAGACTCTGGCCTGTCCTCAGGCCCCTTGGATTAAGGCAGAATTGATCTTTAAAGATTTCTAGGCAGTAATTAACTGTAATTTCAGGGGAAGGAAATTTGGTCAGTTTCGATGCAGTATAAATTGGTCTCCCCCTATCTGTCTTGGAGCAAGCTTTGTGTGCAAGTCTCTTATCATGCTCTTTCTTGGAAGCATTGTTTCCCATTTCAATATAATTGCTTCAAAATAATGTGAAGAGATCAATTGCCACTCGTCAGCTGTAATTTTCTGCCACTGGGGGAAAATGTGGAGAAGAAAGCAAAATATGGAATGGCTTATTAGCCAAGATGGAGGGAACATGAATGTGTGCTTCTGGCTGGGAGGGCCAGGTTTCCGGGGAGGAAAATGTCCTTGCTTACACCTGCCCCTGTGTCTTTTGCTCCAGGGGTTCCCCCTGCCCCTTACAATGCCTTCTCTTTCTGAGCAAATTCTATTTCTCCTTTTATGACTATCTCTAATCCCAAGTGACAGCCTTCCTGGTATCCCAGCCCATGCAAATCTCCTCTTCCTCCCAGCTCACTTGTGAATCCAACTCCACTTTGTTTACCCAACTAATAGTGATTGAAAGTCCAAGTGCATGTAGGAAGGTTTGGGGATGCAAGGAACCAAAAGTCTCACTTGTAGAGGGATTTAAGTCAGTAGTTTGTTTTTCCTATAACAAGAAAGGGACTTTGGGTTGGGCTTAGAATCCAAATTTCAAGTGTTCTTTTGGCCTTTCCAAGCCATTTTTCTGGTGGACAGATGGCCATCTGGGAGGCAGACTCCTCTGTACATGAACAGGAAAAGGGAGAAAGACTGGCATCTTCCATAGAGTTGCTTCATCCAGAAAGCCAATCATTCAGAGATTTTAAAAACAATCCCATGGCACCAGGGGCATAGAACACACTCATCTATTTAAAAAGCACAGTTTGACCCACCTTGACCAAATCAGTACAATCACCAAGGTGTGCATACCCTCGTCCCCATTACTGAAGCCCATTCTCCCTACTTCAGGTTTTTGGGCTTTGCTATCTAAACACAATTTTGTGGCCACTTGTTACTTCAGGACTTTGATGTGCAAAATACACTGGGAAAAGGACCCTGAGGGTGGAGGTTGGGCCAGTGGATAAAGTATCTGTCCAGTCTCAGGCTTTAGTGTTGGGAAGCACAGAATGCACAGAATAGCCCAGTATTCTCATGGTACAGAAATGCTTGGTACTCCTGGCAACTTCATAAATGTTACATAGAAACATCAGCATTGGCTGTCAATCAATGGGTAGGCTCCCCCCTCACCCTCCAACCACTGCACCAAGGACTTCAATTGAAAAGAAATCCCAGCAGCAGCCTTTGAGACATTCCTGCTTGGAGACATAGGAGATGTTCCTGCTTTATCTCTAGAAAGCTCAGAGAGGAGCCTGACCTCAGGACTGTGCAATTGAGATCCACAAACTCTGGGCCAGAATCCCCAACCACCATTCTCCGGCCATGGTGCGACAGATGGATGGAACACTCTGGGATGCAGTGTGGGGAGTACATAGTGGGGAATCTTAGAGGAAGAAGAGGACCATAGTCCACATAAATTGGGACTGTGAAATGGCTATTAGACCTCGGGGGTCTTTTAACCCTCTGACTATTCAGAGTAGCTCTCATTGCCTGACACAGGGTCCCCTGGAGGGCACTGGGGATTGGGGGAGGGGCACCAGTGCTCAGGTAACCCCTAAAGCTGCTTCTGGAGAGTTGGTAGTACAGAGATTAGGAATCTAAATGGTGACTCAAAGGGAATCCTGATAGCTGCATGACCTTTGGAAGAGTGCACAACCTCTCTGTGCCCACCTTTCCCATTCATGAAGAGGGATGGGGGGCATTTCGCTGCTGCTTTGTTCTGTTCTTCTCTTGGAAATGACCTTGCTGGCTTTCTCACACTCGGTGCAGATAAGCTGTTGGACTAATGAAAGCAATCAAAGTTCTCTGCCTTCGTTTTCCCCTCTGGATAATGGGATGGTCTTCCTGGTGGCCAAATTGAGCCCAGGAGCCTGGAGCAGAGTTCTTAATGAGGGCGGCTTGGTGATGAAAAGCTCCCTTAAGCTTCAGCCCCCATTATCGAATGATGGAATAAATGCAGTCAGCCTCGCAGGCGTGCACGAATAAATTTGAATAGCAAGACACAAATGCAGCCCTTAGCTCGGACGCGCAAATAGAGTTTAATAAAGAGGTAAACTGAGACCGCTTTTATTTATTGCTGTGTAAATGTATTTAAAAAGGTATTGGCTTTCTGCAGCTGCAGAGGCCAGCTCCTACCGCAGCCGGCTCTTTCATGCCTGGCGCTGTTATTAGAGCCGTAATGAATGGGCCGCTGTGAGTGTGCTCTTCAGAAGGACTGCAGAGGTACAAGATTAATGAGATGACAGCATCCAAAGGTACAGACGGGCCCTGTTTCCAGGCTTCGGAGTCCGTGTCTACAGCAGCACCTCTGGCTTTGTTTGCTCTGCAGTGACTGCCGAGATTGCAGCATATAAATGGCCCAGGGATCCAAGACTGGGACTGGGACCATTCACGTAGCTTTCACCCCAGGCCCCACAGCTTCTCCCTGCAGGCTGTAGACACTTTGTCTCACCCCTCCCCCACAGAGCAACACTGTCTTCAAGACAGTCTCCCCACCCTGGCTTGCATGACATCCCAAGTCACTCCACTGTCCTATCCTCCTCCCATCACCTCTCCATTACCCTCTCCCCTTGAGGGTGCGTATGGAAGCCTCCAGATGGATCCTGGAGTCCACAAGCTACATTCAAGGTAGGACATTTGGCGTGTTCCAGTAGCTTCTTAGAAAACGGGGTGGTGGTGGCGGCATGTGTCAGAGCCCACTGATACCCAGGGTTCTATGGGACCAGGTTGCTCAAAACACAAAAATGATCTTGTGGTCTTGTCTTTGAGGGGGAGTGTGGTAGAAGGGTCTCTCAGTAACATGACTTCCCTGAGCTGGAAATTCATGAATGTCACATATAGGAAAATTATCTGGGAGGCTGGAAAAAAAATCAGCCATACTGCTTCACAATTCCAGTGAAGGTAGCATTCAAACCCATTGTTCTCCATCTGGACTCAGAGGCTTAGGAGGTCGCATGGCTAGAGTGCTGGCATTCCTTCAGAGGAAATGAACTGAATCTGGGGGTTAGTGTGATGATATTTTTTTCCTGGCTGGCCCACAGGGCTCTCTTACCCCTGGTTCATAGGCCTAGGCAGATGGCAACCTATAGCTGGCTGTGGACTGAGGGGCAGAGGTCACTGACTCCTGGAGGCCAGCATGGGGTCAAGCTAGAAGAGCACAGGAAGTAGAGCTGTATGACAGAGCTGAGCTATTTCATCTCTCTGAGCCCCAGTAGATGATGCCTTGCATTTTGTTTTTTTGTGAATAGCAAATCAGATAATGCACATGAATGACTTAAAAATCCCCGAGCACCAGTGACTTCCACCTGTAATCCTAGTTTTTCAGGAGACTGAGACCTGAAGATCATGGTTTGAGAAGTCCAGGAGATTCTTAACACCTCCCAACTACCCAGCAAAAAGCAAGAAATAGAGGTATGGCTCAAGTGGTCAAGCATCAACTTTGAGCCAAAAATGCTAAGGCAGTGCACAGTGCCAATTAAAAAAAAATCTGGATCAATGTAAAGCAAGAACCTTCAACACATACTTAGAAACAAAGTTCATGAGTCTGAAAAATCAGTTGGGTTCTTTGTGTGTCAGGTGGCTTTGAAGACCAGTCATGTGCTGTGTAACTCAAAGAACTAAAAGAGAATTCTTTCCATGATGAAATCATCGACGTGTGAGATGCAAATTCCCAATTTGACCATTACATAGCAGAGAATGTACATCAAAGCATCACATTGGACCCCATAATTTATCAACAATCTTCATCGTGCACTTTTTTTTTTGTTTTTAAATAACAGTAAAAGGAGAAGAAAGAGTTTGGCTTCTCTTACTAGCCCAAGTCAAATAGCTCCCATACGCGCCCCCTTGAAAGTGGGCCAGGATTACTGGTGAGTACAGAGGCTGCACCTGTCTTCCCCTTCCTTTTTCTGTGGACTATGATGGAGCAGCTTCACTAATATGGTGTTGTGACAGGAGCAGGAGATGCAGCAGTAGCCCAATGAGCCTGGCATGTGTCTTTCTTAAAGCTTGTTTTCTAGGAGTAGATACGGGGTCAGATAGTGGGGGCTATGGAGAAGAGGTAAAGAGAGCAGAGCCTCCATGGAGGGTGGCTGGGCATTCCTCGTGGAGAAAAAGACACACCAAGGTTTCCATAGGTTCTGTCAGGGTGACAAGCCAGCTGTGCAGAACCCTGTCTTGGTGAACTTGGACAAGATAGGTCCAGCGCAGCTGGAGCAGAACAACGAACGGGAACACAATCAGAAACAATTTAGAGTAGCCACAGGAAGCCACATCTTCTGGGCCTTGTGGACCCATCCTCCTGATTTTGAGCTCTATTTTCACTGCAGTGGTGGCTAATGGAGGATGCAGGGCCATGTGGTGTGGATCCTCAGGCTAGCCAAGGCCCTGGACCAGGGTGAGCTCACCGAGCATTGACTGGTGTCTGTCTAGCCAGCAGAGGCCATGGCAGAGAGCTAGGAGCAGCTGAGTCTCGACCAGGCAGGCTGGCCACTGAGAAACTCTAGCTAAAATCTGTTGACTGCCAATTGTCTCTGTTGCTTCTGCCTCTGGGAGATTTTGAGGCTGCTGGAGGTAGGGAGGGCAGTTTGGAGCAGATTTAGACTCAGGAGAGAGCCAGGAGCTTGGGTAGGAGGGAGGAGGCAGTGATTATATAGAGGAATGAGTAGACAGAAAGGAAGAGCCCAAGGGTCTCAGGGGTGAGGGGGTAGAGCTGACCCAAGCTGATATCCGGGCTACAGCCCACCCTGAGTCCCCCTGGCCAGCAACACATTAGTACTCATTAGCACATCTTCTAACTTACCAAGAAATTCAATTTCCTACAAAACAACCAGCCAAGTCCCAAGGGAAGTAGAACCCTATTCATCACAGGCGGCTGCAGGGCCCTGGCTGTGGCTGCCGACCCTGTGGAATCTCCTGTGTGGGTACCAGCCCACCAAGGGAAGGCAGACTAATTGGCACCTCCATAGGCTGGCGTGTTTTTTTCCACTGGATCTGCACTTTCAGAGTAAACAGGCATCAAATCAGGAGAATGTATGAGCCAAAGGAAAGTTCGCACCGTCGCCATGTGGCTGGACTTAAGTGAGCAATGCAGGCGCTAAAAAATAGTCAGGATGTGAAGGCTATTGGGGATTTTCTTGTTGTTTTTGGTGGCCTTTTAAGGAAGGCAGATGTCAACTTTTGAAAATTCCAAATAAAAATGTCCTTGGCAATATTTTTGACACCACCTAACCATTGTTAGGCTACAGAGAGTGTGTTATGCATTTGTGAATATACACGAAGGTGTGTGTAAGAATGGATGTAAGAATGGAAAGGAGTGCTCAGACATGTGGGGGATTGGCCTGGCAAGATGTGTGAATTAGTGCTAAGGTATGAGCATGCAAATGTAGATTTCTGCTGAGTGAGGGCACAGATGTGTGCAGGGCTGTGTACAAATGTGTGAAAGCCCGAGAATGTGCCTCCAAGTAGTATGGGATGTATGAGTGTACATATGCACACACACGTTTGTACATGTGTATTGTGTATGTACAAGTATGAATTTGGATTTGTGCACATGCATATTTATGAGTGTGCATGTGTACACTACACTTGCATGTACTATGTGTGCTTGTAGTTGTGTGTGTTAGTATACAAAAGTGTACATGCCCACATGTATATGATGTATGTAAAGGCGTGAGTGTGCGTTTATGTGCATGCATGTATATGAATGAGTGTGTGCACATGTGATTGTGTTATGTGTGCAGGTGTGTATGTTGTGAGCATGCACACATGTGGGTGTATTGTGTATAAATGTTTGTATGCACGCATTTGTGTATGGGTGAGGGAGCATGTGTATGTGTATGCATGTGTGTGTACACCTTTGTGTGTGTGGATCAGTATGCATGTGCACATGTGGGTGTGTTGTGTTTGTTGTATGCATGTAGGTATAGGTATGAGTGAGTGTGCACATACATATATGGGTGTGCTGTGGGTGAAGGTGTGTGTGCATATGCACATGCATGTATAAATGAGTGCATATGCACACATGAGCATATTGTGTGTGAAGGAGTAAGTGCATGTATTTGTGTGCATGTATGTGTGTATGAATTAGTGTGTGCTTACACACATGGCTGTAATGTGTGTGAAGAGGCAAGTATGTGTGTCTACATATGTATAAATGAGTATGCATGGGCATGTGCGTATTGTATGTGTGAAGGGGAGAGCATGAATTTGTGTGCAGGCATACGTGTGTCTGAAGGGCACATGAACACCTAGACGCATTGTCCTTGTGCCTGTGGACATACATAGCAGCCATGTGTGCAGTGTGAGAGTGGAGGGATCCTGAGCGAAGCGCCCCTGCAGCATATGCATCATACCTGTGTGTGTGTGTGTGTGTGTGTCTGTGTCTGTGTGTGTGTGCTGCTCACAGGCGGCATGCACACCGCTGCTCTGTCTCCTAGCAGCCTGCCTGTCATCTCCCCCCCTGCATTCTTCAGCAGCCGGCCCCAAGGCTGCAGCCAAGAAAGCAATCAGGCTTCCCATTTGTCTCCTGCCTGTCACCTACCGGGGCTGGCAGGGGTGAGGCGAAGGTGCAGCCCTGCTCCTCGGATGCCCAGGCCTCCCTCAGCCAGCTGGGGGCTGGGGGATTGGCCCTGTTTTCTTTACACTCCCAATTACTGGCACCTTCTGAGCAGCTGATGGAGAAGCTATCGGTTGCCACAAGGAAGATATTCCACCAGAGCTTTCCCATTCCCCACACTCACAAAAAAAGAACCTTCGGCATATTAGACACATTTTTCAATGTAATTATCCCCAGCCCACACACACAGCTTGGAGGATTAAAACATAAAATACAGTCTGCTCTCCACACATGAGACCAGCGCTACAACTGGCATCATAATAAATAAATGAAGTGGCCTCTCTCCTCCCTTCCCTGTTCCTCTTCCTCCCCCCTCCCTCGTCTCTCCCCCCTCCCTCCTCCCCTCCTCCACCTCTGCTTGCTCGGTGCTGGGCTTGTTTTGCTTCTTGTCTTCTGGATCCCATCCATCCTTCCCACCCCCTCCCAGCACAGCCCAGGGCGGGCAGCAGCATCACCGCAGAGGAAGTCGCCCCACACTGCTGCCGCCGCCGCCGCCTCAATGAAACAAGGGCTTTGTTCCACAAGCCACCCAGGGTTCTGTTCGCGGAGTCTGTGCAGAGGGTTCATTGCGCTAAACGCCAGCGTGGAGGCTGGGGTGGGGGCGGGTGGAGGGAGGTTTCACGAGCACATGGCTCCCTGGATCATGGCAGGGACATTAGGAGGCACCTTGGAGCCCCTCAAACTGAACATCTCTGTCCACACGATGGAAGGATGCCAGCTGTGAAGCTGCGGCTGCAGCAAGCAGCCTGGGTTGCTAGGGAACAGCCATGAGAAGGGCTGGTCTTCAGGATGCCCAGCCAGGTCCACCTCTAGAGCCAGCTCTAGATCCATGGCCAGTCCCAGCCGGTGCTGTCAGCACCCACGTGTGCACTGTGGGGTCAGAACACAGGACCCAGAGAGCTGTGCAGCCCAGGCAGAAGCAGGGCAGGTACCAATGCTGAGGCCTCAGGCTGATTCTGGATGAGATCCAGGATGCACTGCGGGCGGGGCTTGGTGAGTTGTCCAGGCTAGCTGCTGCTCAGAACAGTACACAAAGCAGGGCCACCCAGAATTGGCCACTTCTGAGCTCAACACAACCTGCCCTGCCCCTCAATCCTCTGCCTTTGGCGCTCCTCCCATCCAGCTTCACAATCGACTGAACTTTTAGGGGTCAGAGCAGGTAGATCTCCTCCTCACATCCAGTGGGACACCTTGAGTAGTATTTACCCTCCAGCTATAGAAGAGGGGGGTGTGGTTTCTTTTTATCCAGATTACAAGGTGTGTAGGATACAGGGGAATGAGGGGTGGCAAGGGACTGTTTCTGTCTGCTCTGCTGCCCTAGATAGGGCCTGTTCAAGGTTTGGCCTCAGTGTCCAGTTCGGTAAGATGATATAAAGATACCCAATGCTCGGGGCCTTTGTGGAGTGGCAGTTAGCCTTCTTGAGTTCTCATCATACCCTATGTCTCCTAAGTGCTGTCAAGCAAAAACTAAATCCAGTTGACCCTCAGTTTCCTAGTCTGTGAGATGGGTATATAGAGAATTAGGTAAAACCACTCGTAGAAAGTTCAGGGCACAGATCAGCTCTCCACCCTGGGAGGCCTGGACCCCTTTACATCTGGAAACCCTGTCTTCTGCCTGCATACTCTACTTGTTAGCCTGACAGCTCTGAAACCTACCAGATGCTTTGCCATCCACAACTTGGGCCAGATCTTAACCCTCTGATGAAATGTTGACCTTCACAGACTGGGACTCAGTTCTCTGCTCGACTTAACAGTCAAACCGACCAGGGGTGGGCTGCTGAGCCCAGAAACTTGGGACACCCCATGGCTGCCTCACCTGGCTGCATAGGCCTAGCAGCCCCAAGACAGGATGGACAGATTTTCTTCACCAGAAGGAAGCAATGAAAAGTCACATGGTCAGCACCTCCCTGCAGTCTGTATGAAGGGAAAGGACACAGGGAACCTAGCTATCTATCCAGCTTAGTGCCTGTCACACAGAACCAATCAAAATGCTTATGTAGGCTCCATTAGGCCCTAATCTCACAGAGGCCTGTAGGCAAACCTCAGAGGGAGGTGTCAACCCCATTTGCAGATGGAAAAAATGAGGCTGGAGGGGGAATTTAAGGTGTCTTGTATGTGGTTGTTCAGTCAGATCCTGGGTTTCAGATCTAATACCCATGACTCCTGTATCTCTGCCACCCCTGTCAATGTGCTCTTGTCACACTGCACTGCTTTGCCCAGCCCCACAGTGATCCTAAGTGTCAGAGGATAAAGCTCCCTTCAGCCAAATGGCCTGGCCTGATTGCCTGGAAAGGACCAGGATTTCCAGATCTCTCCCAGATGTCACCAGGTGCAAGGAGGGACTTCAGGAAAATAGTGGATGCAGAATAGGGCAGAAGCAAGACTGAAAGAGAAGGGTTTACAGACTGAGGCCTGTGGTCTGACTCAGAGAGGTCAGAAAGTTATTTGAGCCATTTGGGCTTTGCCATCTCTGCAGTGGTGCTTCACAAGGCTGGTCTGCATGACCCACACGTAAGGAGTTCTGAGATAGCCTGAGAATGCAGCGTGGAGGAAGAGATCCTGCTCTCTGCACTCTACTGGGCTTGCATCTAAATCTTCAGCAGACAACTTGAGTCTCCACCAGAAATAAGGGCTGGGATTGAGAGAGCTGGGGCCAGCCTGGGTGTTCACCTCTCATCCTGTCTCAGAATCTTCTCCTCATCCATCACCTCAGCTGGTGAAGAATGTATTTGTCAGAGGGAACAATGGTAAACTCAGATCTCCCATTTGTAAATGAGGAAGTTGGAGGACAGAGCCACTTGCCGCTCCCCTTACCCAAGTCAGATTCTATACCTTACAGTTTCTCTGAGTATTCTAGTTCCTGCTGCCCACTCCCCCTCCCCCAACCATCTGTCTTCCTTGAATGGCTTTCCACTCCTAGTCTACCTGGAAAGCTCCTATGTCCCTTCCCTTGGGGGTCCTTTTACTGAGTTGCTTATGTCCCTCAATCTACCCTGAGTGGAGTGACCCAGACTCCCAGAGTCCTTGAGCAGCTCAGTGTTCACCTTCAGAGTTGAGCCTATGGTGTGAAGTACAATTCTTTTCCCAGTCTGTATCTCTGTCTACATGGAGATCTCCCTGTACACGGGTATAAATGAAGATCTAGGGTGAGAGGCCAATGGAAGAGGAAGCAGAACAGAATCCTGAGTGTGCCACCTGCCTCCAAGAGAAGGCATGCTCTCAGCAAGTCTTTCCCCCATGCCTCACTCCCTAAGGTTCTATCTATTCTAATCAGAGATTCCCCCAAAGGGTAGACTTCCTTTGGTTGCATCTTAGAATTGGGACCTTATTGAAATTTCATTTCCCACAATCTTTCATTTAATCATTAGGAGAAAAGGGGATATGATATGGGTTTCTGGGGAAATTTTTTTTGATATTTTGATAATCATTAAATTAAAACTTGCAACTACCAAAAAATAAAAGGGAAAGACTGAAAAGCAGATTCACGGAACAAAGAGAATCACCACCCAAGTGCATCCTAGAAAGGCCTTCTCCAGTGTGCTGGTGATTGACACCCCGTGGGCCAGTTGAGAGCTCAGGGTTCTAGGTAGAGGACTTTCCCATGAGGTCTTGGGTGCGACTCAAAAATCCCATTGGTCAGGGCACCAATTTCTGTGACTCCCACCATGAATCTGTTCACAGTGTCCATACCTCGGCCATCAAATGGCCACCTGGATTCATCCTGGGTACTAGCCTTCCAATATCATTAGGCCAAACTGAGGCAAGGCTATGTTTACAGCTTGGCATAAGGGAAGAATATGCAGATCTCTGTTGCTTGGATACAAATGACTGCCCCCTCCACCCCCACCCCAGAAGGGAGAAATAATCATTTAAAAAAATACTCAGTTGCTTGGCAAGCTTCTGAATGGCTTAGCTGTGGGTACCCAGCATCTGGGAGGGATCTTGGCAGCTTTTCTGGGTTCCCTTGATTTTAGATGTAGGTTTCATCCATCTTCTGAAAAAAGAAGGTATGGACTTCTAATCCATGCACAAGCAATACCCTTTCTTAAAGGAGACATAACTCCTTGATGATCTGATTCCTCTCCTTGAAAGGATGGACAGAGTTCCCAAAAGTAGCAGAGGTAGTAATAGTCCCACGTGGAGGACCAAGATCAAGTATATGGGAAGAGGGCAAATCCAATGCAGAAAGGCCTTGAGTGGTTCCAGTGGAAGCGGTGTAAAGCTGGGAGGAACGAGACTTCAGTCTGAAACCCTGGAGTCCAGCCATGATGTCTGCCCTCATCCTGGCTATGATTTCATCTCTGAAGCCAAGTGGTTTACAAGCCTAGGGTCTGTTTGTCCTGCTAATGGCTGGCTCACCCACATCTGCAGACGTTGGTCTGAGACACATAGCCACAACACTAGAAGAACTGTCATTCAGATATGTGGGGCAACTTTGCTGATCCAACATCTCCGAATTGTTGGTGTGACTGTGATATCTTGGATCAATAACACAATCAGCGTGAATTCATTTATACATTTCCAAGAGATGTATTAATGCATTTACAATGCATTGGTCAATTTGTGCTTCTCTGACAGAAGACACCAGGCTGTGTCATGTATAAAGCAAGGGAGATATTTCCTACATTCCTGAAGGCTGTGAAGTCCAAGGTCAAGAGGACTTAACATCTGGAGAGGGACAGCTCATTGGTGTTGACCACTCATGGAGTACAACCATAACAACTTGAACGCCTCCTCCTAGCAGGCCCTGCTCTGTACTTTGTTGCCTAGGGGATTATACTTTCAGTGCAGGAATCTGGAGGTAACATAAGAGACCGAGCAAACGTGCACACATTTTTTGCTGCTACTACTTTGATTTGCTTCATGAGGGAGTCTTCACCAGTCACCTCAAGACCATTCTAACGCCTGGACCTATTTGTGTACTGTGTCTCTCTGCAAAACCCCTAGAAGCTAAGGAAATAACGATTTTGCTCTCTTAACAAAGGGGAAGATGGCTCATATTCGCAATCCTAGCTACTCAAGAGGCTGAAATCTGAGGATCACAGTTTGAAGTCAGCCCAGGGAAGAAAAGCTTGAAGGATTCTTTTCTTTAATCAGTCAGCAAAAAGGCGGAAGTAGAGTTGTGGCTCCAGTGGTAGAGCACCAGCTCCAAGTAAAATAGGTAAGGGCAGCACCCAGATTCTGCTATCAAGCCCCAGAACTGGAAAAAAATAAGAAAAGAAAAACACAATAAGCAAAAACAAAAGAGAAGGGGAAAGCTCTTAGCATCATAAAGCACAAAAAAAAATATAGCTTTCAAGTACAGGAATGATGTGCACCTAGACTTAGGAGGCCCCAAGGTCATGTACTTGCCCTTACATTAAATTGCCCTGAAGACACTATCATGAAGTTGCTCCCGTGGGCTCCCAACTCCTGGGAAGAAACTACAAGCCTCATTCCCTGAGTTTTTCTGGCCTGCCCACCTCTGCAGTCATCTTTGTCTCTTTAAGTCTCCAACAGAAAAAAGCCTAACTTCCCAGACCCACCTCTGCTTTGTAGAGAGCTTACCTCATCAGCATCAGAGTTCAAAATGAATCTGCTCATGACAGATTTCTTTCCTGAGAAATCCTGACTCACATATTGGAGCAGCCTGATTAATCAGGAGATACTTTGTGGCAAATACCATCTGATGCCTCGCCATCCCCTCCAGCAGGGTCAAAGCTCTGCCTACAATCAGGACTCATGCGCAGCCCCAAAGGTGGAGAGCAATCAGCGACATGCAGTCATCCCCACAAAATCCCCCCTCCCCATCAGCCTCTCAGATGGGCGGCTCCTGTCGTCCAAATCCTGCAGCTTGTGGAGCCAGCCCAAAACACCAGCATGTGCATGCGCGCTCGCGCGCGCGTGTGTGTGTGTGTGTGTGTGTGTGTGTGTGAAGTAGCCGCTGGTTGGTTAATTCACTCTCAGACTTGAAGGACTCCTGGAAATTGGTGGTTGTAGCCTTTAGCTTCAAATGTGTGTCAGTTCACCCTCGTGGCACTGGTGCTGATGAGTGGATGGCTGAGTCAGGGAGGGAAAGAGGAGGGGTGGATGGAAGCTTCCCAAGCACTGCTGGCTCTTTGAGGAAATGCATTTTCAAAGAGACCAGTTGGCTTTGATATTAGAGTTAAGTTTCCCTTGAGTCAAGGGTTTATTCCCTCATCCTTTGAACAAATGTTTAGTGAGTACCAGGTATCGTGGGAGAGCAGAGCTAGACATGGCAGTGCCTCCATGAAGACGTGTGAGGCTGACACCTAGGCACTGTTGTGGGGAATCTAAAGAGCCTGTTTACCTCCAGCTCAGGGGGAAATTCAGTACTGGAGAGCTGACAGGATCATTGCTCAGAGAGGCACCAGTGTCCACCCTAGAAGGACAGCGCATTATATCTTCCAGTTCAGTGCTGACTCGGTTTGGCTTCCCTCCATGGCAAAACAAAAGTCTCTGCATACCAAAAGAGATGGCTGGGGTAGGTGGCAGTGCACATCAATGGAACAGCCATAGTGTGTGTGTGTGTGTGTGTGTGTGTGTGTGTGTGTGTGTGTGTGCACTCAGAAAGGTCAGAGGCAGGAGGTGAGTGTGAGAATTGCAGTCCCCACCTCCTGATGGTGTGACTTTTGACTGGCCAGCATCACCCTCCAAGCCTCTGTGTGCTCAGTAACGAAGGTGGGTTGACTGTCTTTCTCTTAGGCCTGTCTGAGGCGACAGTGAGACACCATATCTGGATTGTCTGGTGTTTAACAAGTCCCTGACCACCCTTATCTCCTTTGACCTTTTCTCCAATGCGTGGCAATTTTCTGTATATTGCCTGTGATCATGGCTTACTGTCTTCCAATTGCCTTCTTTCCAGAACGGCCTGGGATGTTCTGGGCAGATCTGAAAGGTGTTTTGCTCATCACACCCTGCTCAACAGGCACAGAAGCCAGCCCCTGTCGCCAGGAGGGGCACATGGTCATCTTTCCTCTAGGAGTCTTATCAGCTATGGGAGCTGGTGTAGAGCAGGCAGAAAGGCCATTTCTCAGAACTCTAGACTCATAACACAACCAGACAAGACAGCTGGCTAACCCTCAGGTGCATGGCCCTAAGACAATAACCTTAAAAACTATCTTCCTTTGAGTATGATTGAGATGCCTACATGAGCTGGGCTGTCATTCCCATGGTTAACTATATCTGGCAATAGAGAAGGGAGCATAAAGATACACTTAAGTCCCCAAACATCCAACTGTGAGCTAATCAATAGGGAAACATTCCGGACAGGAAGTGAGCAAGAAGTACAGAAGGAATAAGCTGCCATATTGGATGGTGAAACATGTGACTAGACTGTAAAGACAGTTTCTTAGAGCCCAGAGACTGGTCAAAAGCCAGTAACAAAAATGGGAAACTCAGTTCCAAAGTTACAAGAAGAATTCTTCCAAAGACCAGAGAGGTGTTGGAAGCAAAGATGGCCACACTCCTCCCCTGCTCCCCCCAGGTTGAACCTTCAGATGACAACACAGCCTCATTGGTATCTTGTCTGCAGCCTCTTATGGCCCTGCACTGTGAGCACACTGAAGCCCCCCCAGACTTGTACGTAGAAAGCCTGAGATAACGCAAGTCTTGTGTCTAGCTGTATGTTAGACTGCAACAGAGATCTGACAGCATCTTCACTCACCTTCCTCCAGCCACAGCTCAACCCATCATGCTCTAGGCTCTGCCCATCACACCTGGCTCACATGCGTGGATAACAGTGTGCATATACATCACACTGTTGCCAGCGTCCATGCCCTTCGCGCTGCTCTGTTTAGCCAACTTGTAACGAGTCCTCAGTGAACAGTGCGCTTGTCAGGAATGTGCAAACAGCTGTGCTACAGCTGGGGAAGTGAGGCCAAGGGCGAAGTGGCTCCTGTATCCTCTCCCAATGCAACACGAATACAATATCAAGTAGCAGAATGAGAGCTCGAAGCAGAATCTGGCTCTGTCCACTGCCCCTAACAGGGATGCCTAGCTGTGCTGCGGTGTGTTTTCGGGCATACTTTCATGCACTGCTATCAGGATCCACCGGAAGTGTTTTTCTTAAAACTTACAGATAAGACCAGTGTGACTCCATTTATTTGCTCTTCACACACACACACACACACACACACACACACACACACACACACACACACACACAGGTTAAGTGACCGGAAATGGCACATCCCCACACAGGTGTGTGCACACGGCCCTGTACCAATCTACCAATCCAGTATGGAGCCCACAGCCCTCGCTGACACCTGGGAATCTCAGAGAATGAACTCCAGTGCGGGCAGAGCGCAAGGCAGAATCAATCAAGGGGCTCCCAGAAGGAGGCAGAGAAGGGACTGGTTGGATTTTGAAGCATGAGTTAAGGGGGAACCAGCCTGTGGTGACCACAGTAAGGGGATGGGAGTTCTCACTGAGATCCACAACATGAACAAGGCCACACAGGACTTAACCCAAGGGGCTAACCCCCGCCCCCCCAGCTTCACTAAGTATATGAGGCTTCTGATTGGTGGGGGCAACCACATAGGAGTCCTATGACTCTTCAGGTTATATTAGACCCTCTCTCTCTCTCTCTCTCTCTCTCTCTCTCTCTCTCTCTCTCTCTCTCTCTCTCTCTCACACACACACACACACACACACACACACACACACACACACACCCTCCCAGGCCCCAGTCACACACACACACACACACACACACACACACAGAGAGAAGAGACCCATGCAAACTTGACCTGTACAGACACACACCTCTTAAACAAGCCAATCCACAGCCCCACCCTACAGAGCCCTGAGACACTCAGAGCTGGTTCTTATTATGCAGAACAAGAAGGCAGGAGATAGAACTGTCAAAGGCAGTCTTTTCCCCAGCCACCTATTGAGAACCAAGCAGACAGCACTGTGGTTTTCAGGCAAATTCCAGCTGCTTCTCTGGTACCCAAGGTACATAAAACCATGACGCCAGATGATGATTTTTTTTTCTACTTTAGAAGAGTAACACCGCTTGGTCCCTCCATGCACTGGCCAGGTCTCCTGCAGCCAGGCAATCCGGTCAGGATAAAGTGGCAGCCAAGAAAGCAGGCAGCTCCATCAATATTACCTGAAAAGCCCAGAAGAAATTTAGTCGTAGAAAATCCCTTCCCTCTTTGCTAATAAAACTTATCAGTGCAGGGCAGGAGGCTGGGAGGAGAGAGACCACGAGACACTCGCCTTGCTAAATTACTTAGAGAAATGGCCCTGATCCACCATCGAGAGACGAGAAAGGAAGGAAGGGATAGAATGTGTATGAAGCTAGAGTCTGCCACCTACATTCTATCATTTATTCTTTCAGTTGCTCTGGTATATTTTCCCGAGCTTCATTTTGCAGATGAAGAAGTGGAGATGCCACTGAGCACTGGAAGGAACCATGGAAATTAGAGCCACTATTCTGTGGCATTGCTAGCTAGCTGCAAGGATCCGGCTGGGGGCTTCATCTTTCCGCATGACATTGTGTTTTTCTGCTCCCAATGCCAGCTCAGGGAGGATGATATGGGGTGAAAAGGATGATGTGGGCCACTGGGAGATGCGGGGACAGGCACAGAAGTGGCTCATGTGTGCTGATCTATCTCCTTGGAGCCTCTGTGTATGTCTCCACACTTCCTTATTCTCTCCCCAGACTGCCCAGTCAGCCTTCCTTGGCTCTGGGAGACCAGCAACTGTCCAGTTTGCTCACCAGGCAGGACTGGCATCTGATACCTCTCCCCATCTTGCTGGAGCCTGGGAAGAAGCAGAATCCCAGTTTCTTTCCCTAAGTCAAAAATGTGGGGAGGTGTCATTCTTTCCCAGCATGCATACAGGGCTTCCTAAATGCTCCACGAACAGCATTGTGGCTGTTTGTTTCCTTGTCTTAGCCATGTTTGCTTGGTGAGCTTAAGGAGTCTGGCATGAGCCCTTTCTCTCCAGAGACCTCTTTCATCTCTATAAGTCTTCCTCTGAAAAACCTAGCATTTGTTTATCTGTCTTGTTGCCCAACAACCTGAAAAGATCCCAGCCTCTGGGGCTGTGACATGGGAATCCCAGATAGGCTCTATGTAACACTGTGGTCCCAAGGAAATGACTGGCTTCAACATAAGAGGAAATGTGGGCTAAGTGAGAGAGAAGATTCCCCCAGGAGAATCCATTAAGCTGTGAAATAGTATTCCACAGGAAATGGTGAAGGGGTGCCCAGAGGTATTTAAAGCCTTGCTGGACTAAGTAATAGAAATCCTGTGGTGTGTGGAATGGCGGGGAACTGGCCTCAGGGGAGCAGCCTCCAGTCTCTAATAGGTCATCTCCATATAAAAGCAATTCCCAGGCCCTCCCTGATGGTTCGTGGAGCCTGGCACTGCCCTTGCCAAGCTAAGAAGGCTCTCACTTACAGCTCAGGATTCCTTCACGTAGGCATGACCACGATTTTGTTAATCGGATGGAAAACCCCATCCAACAACTGTTCAGATTCTGTATAATTTCTATCAAAATCCTACCTGCCTTTTGGGTGGGTATTGGCAAGTCAATAATAAAATTCTTCCAGAATGATAAGAAACTCAAAAGAACCACAAATAACTTCCACAGGTAGAATTCCCACTTCCTGATTTGAAAACTTAACTACAAAGCTGCACTATTCAATATTATGTGGTGTTCTCACAACCACAGATACATAGATCAATAGGATTGAGTTCAGAGTCCATAAATAAAATCTTTATATTTATGGCCAATTGGTTCTTGATAAGTCTGCCAAGGCAATTCAGTAGGGATAGAAGAGTAAATCAAAAAATGTCTCTGGGACAACTGACTATACACAGATAATAGAATAAGCTGGACCTCTCCTCACGCCATATACAAATGGCTTAAAGAGACCTAACCACTTACAGTAAAATGTACAAGTAAATTTGCACTGCCTGGTATCTAGCAACCAGATAGATAGACAGATAGATAGGTAGATAGATAGATAATGTATGTGTGTATCCATATATATCATGCTAAAAGCATAAGCAAGAACAACGATAGCAACAACAAAAAAACAGACTTTCTCAAAATTAAAAACTATTAACAACATCAACAAGAAATTGAAAAATAATAGCCTATAAAAAGAGATAGAATATTAAAAGTTATATAGTTGATAAATTACTAATGCCCAGGACATACACACATACCCCTTACAGTCTCAGTTACACAAATAATACAACTTTTAGAATGAGGAAAGAATTTCACTAGATGGCTCTCCAGAGGAGAGACACATAAAAAGAAGATGTTCAGCCTGGTTGGAAAAGCAAGTCAAAAACATCTGTTAGTCTCATTAAAATTTTTTGAATTCCTTCAAAATGTTAAAACCAAGTTACAAATAGTTCCCTTTCTCATTACAGACCACAAGAGATGAAACTGTATTGTATATAAATGTGTATACAATATTGTATATAAATAATATTTTTAGAGCCACAAAGTAGGAAAAAAACAAATTGTGATCAATTTATAAGTGAAAAAATGTGGTATGTCCATTCAATGGAATTGTATTCTATCTTTAAAAAATGACATACTAATTCATGCATGCTACAGCATGATAGATCCTTGAGTATATTATTCTAAGGGGAACAAACTAGTCACAAAAATTACATGTTATTTCATTTCTATAAAATGTCCATAAAAGGCAAATTTATACAGGCAGAAAATATAGTCATAACAGATATGAAATACATATTCTCTTCTGCAAGGAAGAGGAGAGTGATGGCTAATGAACATGAAATTGTGTAATTTTTAACTAGAGAACAATGGTGGGTGTACAATTCTGTGAATAAACTAAAACTCATACATATACATTGGAAGGGTAAATGTTGTGATAGGTGAATTCAATCTCAGTCATTACTGCGAAAAATACAATCACCTGTGAATCTTGCAGCCCAAGTGTGGGCTATATCTTTTTTCCATATGTATTATTTTATACAAGTGAGTTCATAGTGAATGCACAACTTTGAATGCCTCCTCACTGTCTCTTAGGCATGAATGTTCTTAATTAAAACTCTTCCATTTCTCAGCCTGGTAGATCATGCCTATAATCCCAGCTACTTGGGAGGATCGAAGTTAGGAAGCACCTTAAACAAAATGTGAGTTCTTGTGCCTCCCATCCCAGCAGAATGGGAATATAAATGGGAGAATTAAGGTCCAGGCTAGCCCAGATAGAAATATGATACACTAATTTGAAAATAACTAAAACAAAAAGGGCTGAGATGTGGCACAAATGGTAGAGCACCTGCCTAACAGGTGTGAAGCCCTGAGTTTAAAACTTCAGACCAGAAAACAAAACAAAAAAGTCTTCCTAAATGCTCTATTTCATTGTCACTCAGATCACAGAGCCATACCAATACCTAAGTTCAATTCTGTCACTGGATGTTGAAAGTGCTTCCCTAGCTTTTGCAATTATTACAAATAATACATTTGTTGGATATTTCTGCATATAAATTTTGTTTTGGGGTAACCTACTTACCTTTCTTTTTTTTTCTCTTTCTTTCTTTCTTTCTTTCTTTCTTTCTTTCTTTCTTTCTTTCTCTTTTTTTAAAAAAAATTAGCAGATGAAGTGACCAGCTCTCTGCTGCACCCCCCTCATTGTCCCCAAATAATCCTTGCCCCTGTCTCAGGTGGCGGCAGCAGACACAGTGTGTTGCTGCAATCGATGTGTCCACCGCAGTAACTCCATGGTGAGGGAGGGAGCTATTGTCCTTAGAGCCAGCCTCAGCCAAGGTCATTCCAGCTAGGCCCCTTGGAACTCTGGGTAATAAAATCCCATTTTGTACTCCTATGAAGGTGTTTGCCATGACACCTCCACTTACAGAAAACCATGCCCGGCACATGTCCAGCATTCGAGCCTCAAAGCTGGACTCTTATTTCAGGGTTATTTCCCCTTCTGTCTCTTCACAGCCTTCACTCCCCCATGGGCATGTCCTATTGAGCCCTGAGTTCCAGCACAGGATGGCACACTTCTGGCAGCCTGCAGAAAGCAATGGAAAGTTGTCATCAAGTCCCAGGATCTTAGTCTGTGCTCTTCGGCAGATCTCAGGCTCAGTTCATCTTAACTTTGGCCTCCCACTTAAAAAAAAAAAGGGGGGGGAGAAAAGGCCAGACACCAGGGGCTCATACTTCTAATCCCCAATAATTAGGAGGCAGAGATCTGAGAATCACAATCCCAAGCCCGCTCAGGCAGACAAATCCTAGAGAATCATTTCCAATTAGCCACCAAGTAGCCAGAAACAGAGCTCAGGGTCAAGTGGTAAAGCATCAACCTTGGGGACAAAAAAGCTAAGAGATGGTGCCCACCCCACCCCCACCACACACACAAACACACACAGAGGCCAGGAGGGAAATTCCTACTTGTCTTTGGATAGAGGGCAGGTGTAAGGCAGCCGATCCTGAATAACTGTCTTCAAATAGACCACGCTTACTTGTGGGGACTAAATTCATTTCATTTTCTGCCACAAGATTATAGGCCCACAGACTGGGTAAGCCCCGAATCCCTCCATACTTTTAGTAATTACTAATTACACGTTTCCAAATTCCGCGGCTTATTAGTAAATTGCATGTAGAGAGATCTAAAAGTAATTGGCCTTCTCCTGTAACTTCAGCAGCCTCCAGAAATCAGAAAGAATTACCTTATTTACTTCCTCATGGATTCCCAGTGGACATTTATCAAATATGCAGACAGAAAAATAAAACCATCACGGAATAACCAAATATTCTCCTGCTTTCTAATGATCTATGAGGGTCACAAGAAACTGTGAGTTGAAGAGCCGTTGAAAAACTGCCGACGAACTGTATGTAAATATCCCCTGTGGGTAATAGCTTAATTTTGATCATTGTTCAAAAGAGCAGGCACTTTAAATTATTAATAGGTGTCAGCTACAAAAGAATGTTTCACTGGAGTTGTACAAAAAGAGCTTGATCTCGACAAATGACACTGTCTTTAAACACCCTTGTGGGAGGGAAAGGAAGATGGTTAGAAAGAAAAGGGAGAAGAAAAGACATTAAGAAGAGAGAGAATGCCCACCTGATTTTCCTTAGACCGGGGCTTTTGTGATGGACAGAGAATTATTTTACCACTGTGGATGCAGACTGGGTTCTCTCATTATTTATTAAGCTTGGCTATCATTGTTTCTTATCTGGTTAAGGGAAGTTGATTGTAACTAAGCAAGAAGCCCAAAGCTGTTGAGACACAGGTTTTATACCTTTGCTGGGAAGGAAACATTTTTTTCTTAAAAAGCAGAAGAACCCACATGGATGGATGCATCTAATTTCTGGGCAGTGCCTGAGCCAGTTCTACACTAAGACACTGAAGATCTCTTTCTAATGATTCACTTGTTGCTGGATGCCCCAAGATGCTTGGATCACTTCTTTCTTTAAAAACATTCAAAACATCGATAGTGAGCTGGGAGCTTGTGACTCATGCCTATAATCTCAGCTACTCAGGAAGCTGAGATCTAAGGATTGAGGTTTAAAGCTAGCCCGAACAGATAAATCTTTTATCTCCATTGAACAGAAAACAAGCAAACAAACCTGGAAATAGATCTGTGGCTCAAGTAGAACAAATGGGGGTGAGAATGCAAGGTCCTAAGTTTAAGCCCCAATACTGGCACAAATAAACAAGCAAATAAACACTATATACAGTCAATCATAAGAAATTGAGTTCACAAGAAAGAAGAAATGGAAACCAAGTATGGTAGCTCACATCTGTAATCTCACCTAGGAGGAAGGGATATAGGAAGATTTTTGATTCAAGGACATTGTCTGGGCGATGTTAGTAAGACTACAGCACACATAACAAACTGTGCATGGTTGCTTGTGATACCAGCTACACAGGAAGAGTAGATAGGAAGATCAGGATCCCAGGCCAACTCCAGCAAAACAAAGTAAAAGAAGACAAATCCATGGCTGAAGTGGTAGAGTACTTGCCTAGCAAGCTTGAGGCCTTGAGTTCAATTCCCAGTACAGCTCCAAAGTAATAATAGTAAGATAAAAATAAGGAAAGAAATGGTTATCTTTCCTGCTTCCTTTCCTTGGTTTTTGTGAGGGCAGACTTTCTGGCGTTTTAGGTAACATACTAGTATGAGAGGAGAAAGTGGATGTGAACAATTAAAACAACAACCCTTAATCCTCACTCCTGGTGTTTCCATGCAGCGACCCCTTACCCCAGCTTCAGGCCAGTGAGAGGGAAAGTTGATCCACCCAAAGCACCCAACCCATAATTCTCTAAGACCAGCCTCACGGGATGCAGCTGTGTTTCTGACATAGAGCAGGGGCTCATAGGAAAGCTGGCCATCAGAGATGGCAAAGCACAGCCCCAGGTCACCCAAGAGGAAATGCTAGACGTAGACTTTGAAGAAGCTAATGAAGTTCTCAGGTGATGTGACTGAGCACATGGGCTTCTGTCACATGAGAGAGAGGAGAAGGTGTCTGCAAATCAGATGTTTAGGGCTGAGATGGAGTCTGGGGTTGCCCAGCAAAGGCAGGAGGCTAAGGTCCTGGCGGTACCCCCACCTCTGTGGGCTGTCCTCCTTACCTGGCTATCATCAGTAAGGCCACTCCTCCTTTTCCTGTCTATCTCTTCCCACTACAGAGGCCTCCCATGGTCCAGAGCACAGATGATGGAATTGTCCTTAACCCAGATGGAGCCATTACTACCACTACTCCCAGCTCCCTAGGTCTGTGATTGACTTAGAAGAGACTTCCCAAAGGATCTTGTCTCCCCAGAGCTAAGGAGGGAAATAGCCAGCTCTCCACTGTCTGTATGCATGTCTCACATAGCAGGGAAGAAGCTGCTGCAGATATGAAGACAGAGGTGACACGAATCACGACACGAGTCATGAGACTGCTCAACATACAGGGACAATTTCTAGACCAAAGATGTCTGGATGACACTTGGAGTGACACTGTAGGCAGGTGTCCCTGCATGGCTGTGTTCACCCTGTGGCTTGATGCCTGCTTTCCATGACCCACTCTGGGAGCTGGCTAGAGCAACAAAAATGACTTGTAACCATTTCTGGGTGCATATAGGCCATGTTAGATAACATCAACAGCCTCACCCTGGATATCTGAACCCTTTATCACCCTGAAAGCCAGAAGGCAGAAGTGAGCTCTCCACTGCCGCCTGCCACCCCCTGCTGCCCCATTAGCTTGCAATACTTAATGCTGCCATGAAACCTGGCATGCTTGGTGCTTGCTGTATAACAAATACGCCCAGCATAGTAGGTGCCTGCCTCCGGTTGTCATGGCAACAGTCATTGTGCTACTAGCAAGACTCCTGTGTCACAGATGAGCACAGTGAGATAATGTCCCCCAGGTCACAGAGCAAGTAATCAGACAAAGCCAGGACCCCATGTTGTGTCTGGTGCCGATGTCAACGATGTCAACGCAGTCTCTTGGCCTTATGTCCTTCTGGAATCATTTTGGGTGTGTGGCAGCCATTTCGGGTGCTAATTCTTTAGCCTTTGTCTATGGAGGGCTTCCTTTGCTTGGGAGAGTAAAAGGCACATGAAAAGATGTTGGCTCTGCCCTCAGGGAGATTCAGTCATTCATCAAATCTTCCTCCTGGGCTAGCTTCTTTCTGGACAGTGTCCCAGAACTAGATAGGCAGAACTGGATCGGCAGGAGATGCACTTCAGAAGCCGATTCCAGGGCAGGAAGAGACATCCTGGCATTGCAGAGGGGTGGATTCTGCATTCAAGGGCTTGGCAAACAGAGGCAGACACCTGGGGAGTCTCTGGGGAAGATTGTCAAGTGCACGGGAAGTAATGAACAGGATGGCTGGGTCTCTAGCAGAGGGACAAATCCAAGCCACATCCCAGCCTCACTGGGCAAGGACAAAGCCCAGGCAAGGAGCAGAGGAGGTGACAGAACTGAGGAATGAGCTGTAACTGCAGAAGCCCTTGAGGGAGGGTTTGGATTCAGTTTTATGACTATGGAAGGGCTTTGGCTTAACTTTTCAAAGCCAAGACACATCATCACTATCTAATCTAGGCCTCTGGTTTTGTTTTCTGCTTTGTTTTGTTTTTTACTTTAAGGGAAAGCAGAAACTCTCAAACTTGAGTCTGTATCAGAATCACCAAAGTGCTGGAACCCACCCCAGGAATTCTGACCCAGTTATTTTCAGCCTTGGCCAGGGAGTTGGTGACCTCTCCCAGGTCTCTGCAATCTGTGGCTGCTCTGGGGGAGCATTTGATTTAACCTGGAATTTCCACTCCCTTGTCTGTGAAAGGATGGAGTGGGAAGGGGTCTCAGCAGGAGACATCCATTTGCCACTGGTTGCTGGAAGGGGCCCTTGGACATAAGGAAAAGACCTCACCAGAAAAGGAGCCTTATTTCGGGAGATATTCGTGGTTCCTGTAAAGCCACAACTCACTGATGGGAGGGCTGTGTCCTTGATGCAACCTTGGCTCTAGCTCTTATTAGACTGAGCTTGTGGTTCATGGTTTAAGCCCATGCAGCCTTTGTTTTCTGCTGGGTATCGTTGTAGCCATCCTAATACATAGAATACACCCACTGTGGTTTATTATCTCCACGTTTAAACATTGGTCCCTTCTTCTGGAACCTTTTCTTTTCTTTCACCCTGCTCAAACAGCCCTGTCTCCTGTGGTCCTATACAGGCTACTGGCATCAAATCTCTTTTTGGCCCAGGTCCCACATCTGTCCCTCTGACCCAGGCCTCTGGCCTTCACATGCCCACCTGCCTGCTGGATAGCCGTGCTGTCCTCAGCTGGCACTCCCCACTATGTGTAATTGGAACTGAGCTCCCTTCCACAGAAAGTCCCTCTTGGCCTCCTATTCCTGTAAGCATCTTCACATTTCCTAGAAGCCCATATTTGGGGTTTACATTCCTTTGCTTCCTGGGCCTCTACAGTGACTGACCCCTCCACCCAGTTCTCCATCCATGGCCACCATACAATCCTTTGCTTCTCCCCATAGCCTTAAGACAATGGCTTTGTCTCTAATCTCCCAGCCTAGAGCTTTTCCCCACCTCCTGGAGGCTCCCACGAGCCACCAGAGAGCTCAAATCTACACAGTGGCTCAAAAATGCTGTCTCCATATGGGCCAGCCGTCTATCCAGTCTATCAAAACAAGTCCTTGATGTGCTTCTGACCTTCTAAATTTGTGAAACAGAAGTTTAAATTAAACAAATTCTGCTCCCAAAGCATGACCTGCCCCAAAAATGTGGAAACCTCAAGACCTCTGAGTCAAGGTCTCTTCGCAAGGGAGAACAGACAATGGCTATGTTGTACACAAATGCAATGATTACCTCTTGATGTCACTGACAAGGACATCAGAGCTGACACATGAAAGAAGGTCATGAGGGCCAGATTTAAAAAAAAAAAACTCTTCATCAAAGATGTATTGAGTAACTGATCTATATGACCTACCTTATAAGTATTAAGATTCTCTTCTAGGAATTTTTTTCCAACTCAGCATTTATTCACTTTCTTTCAATAGCAATACCTCTGGAAACCTGCCCACATTCAATTCTGGTGTCTGGTGGAACTGGCTCTAACCCCAACTTCAGAAATGGACTCATGATTCTTCTTGACCAATCAGATCACAGCACTGTCTTTCAGTAGTGATTGGTTTAGGGATATGTAAATGACCAATCCAATTCTAGTATTTTCATTTACCCAGAGGAGAGTTTCTGTTCTGTACTCTAGAGCAAACCTCCAAGATACAGCAGCTTCCCCTCCAGACCCCTGAAATAAAGACCAGATTGCAACAAAAAGTGTCACAGGAAATGTTTTGATTTCCTAGTGCATATGAAAGCTTTATTTGTGGGATATTGTAGTCATTTAGTGTGCTGTGGTATTGTTTCTTTCTTTAAAATTGTAGATACCTTTAGTTAAAAATATTTTAACCACTTCAAGCCTATAATCACAGCTTCTTGGGAGGCAGAGATTAGGGAATTACAGTTCAAGGCCAGGCAGAGCGTAACATTCCAACAGGCTCCAGCTCACTCAGCAATGAATACATAGGGCATGCCTTTTATCCCAGCTAGAGAGGAAGCACAAAGGCCAGGCATAGTGGTGAGCGAGTGTGTGTGTGTATGTGTGTGTGTGTGTGTGTGTGTGTGTGTGTGTGTGTGTGTGTGTGGTATCTCTAGCAACATGGAAACACACAAATACACACATACAATCACTAACACAAATTAGTATTAATTTGGGCAGTTAGAAAAATGGCGACCACAGAATTAATCAATAAATGCAGGAATACCACAATCCTTAAACACAACATAGTGAAATGTGACAAAGGCTTAGAGAGTCTGGTAGGCCCAAATGTCCTTGAACATAAAACTAAAGAGAAACTGAGAATCAGGGAGTTGATGATCGTGTTTGCATCCCCCAAACACCCAGTTCCTGAAGCATGGTCTGCACTCAGACTTTCCAATTATGTATGCAGTGAATTCCTGTTTGCTTTAACTGGTCTGTAACCAGTTCTCTACCATTGCAAACAACCTAGTCCTATTACACCAGTGTCAGTTGAGCCCTCACCAGAGTGGACTGGATCTGAGAGAACTGAATTTTAATTCATTCTCAGAGTAAGAAGGATGGGAAAGGGCTACCTGAACTCTGACGATAAAGACAGCCTTTGTCCAGCCCAAGAGGATGCTTTACAGAAGGAAGGTAGATCTGAGGGGTCTAGGCAGGGGAGGGAAACAAAGCTGGCAGTTTCTAAATTAATTCACTGGGCCAAGGACAAGTGTGAACATGACATCGTGTCCTTGGTGACAGGGTTGAAGAAGCTGAGAAATAGAAAGATGTACAGCTAGGTTCTGGTGGCTCATGCCTATCATCCTAGCTGCTCAGAGGCTGAGATGTCCTGACCATCAGGGTTTGAAGTCAGCTCAGGCAGAAAACTTGATGAAACTTTTTATCTCTCCAATTGACCTGAAGGTATGCGCACACAGGTAGAATCCCTGTCTTGATGAAAAATCCAAGTGAGATCCTGAGGCTCTGAGTTCAAGCCCCCTTATTGGCACCAAAAATAAAAGGGAAAAAAAAAACAACGGAAGATATATTAAAAAAAAAAAAAAAGGAAACACTGTTGCAAGTCCATGAGTCCGATCCTATGAGTTCTAATCCTGGATCAGGGCCATTCAGAGAGCTGGTCCCTGAAAATGTGTATGGCATGAATAAACTAGATTTCAGAATAATGCAAAGATACCACTTAAAGGCGGGAAGGATAGTTCTGATTGTCTTGAATTAATGTTTGTTCCTAGCAATCAGTATCCTTTTAAAAACTCGTCCTAGTAAAAGCAATCTGGTTTTCCCATCTCTTTTCCTCCCTCCCTTTCTTCCTACTTTCCTTCCTTCCTTCCTCCCTGTGTGTAATTATTAGATAGATTAGGAAAATGGATCAGAGATATCATATTTGGGTTTCCACATGGGAGATGATAAAATTTCTCTGAGCTCCTTTTGGATAACATGAAGAACTCTAGCTGAAGTAATACTACACTTAGGAAGGTGGACGTATAACCACTTCAGGAGCCATGCTCAGGGCGTGCTGATTAATTCTTTCCTGCTCAGCTTGTCAGTTCCGGAGCTCTCCCGAGAACTGAGATAAGCCTTTGTCCTTGACTCGCTCCTGTTCAAACAAATTTTGTGAATACTTGAATGAAGGCACAGAAAGCTCCTTATGAAATCCGTGGATTCCACAGAACTTGGAAGGGATGACATTCGAGGTAGAGGAGAAAATTCTAGTCCACAATGTTCACAGTGGGCTTTGGTCATGCAGCAAAACTTGTCAGGCAAAAAGACATAAGGCAGCTGGGAGCTGGTGGCTCATGCCTGCAATCCTAGCTACTGAGGAGACTGAGATCTGAGGATTTGGGTTCAAAGCCAGCTCAGTGAAATTTGTGAAACTCCTATCTAACCACCAAAGAGTCAGAAGTGGTGGTGTGGCTCAAGTGACAGAGCCTCAGCCTTGAATGAAAAAGCTAAGGGACAGCACTTAGGCTATGAATTCAAGTCCCCATACTGGCACGATTCTTAGTCTATCTCCCAGGCCAAGAGCAGGAATCAGAACAGATGCCAATCCCCTCAGGCTCCCTGAGTAGCTTGGACTAGGATTCAAATCCAGGGTAGCTTGACTCCAGACCACAGTTTTAATTCCACACTAACAATGGTGTTGGTGGTCCAGATGGCTGTGAGAAGCCACAGGATTTCCAGCTTGGCTTTCCCATTGGCATTGGCTTCTGACACTGCTTCCTGAGGTTGCTGGAGTGTGACACTATACAGAGCAGTGACACTATACAGAGCAGTGTGTCCCTCAGCAGTGGGGATGTGACTCAGAAGTGTCACTTGTGTCCTTACGTGTGTTTTTCATGTGCCAGTATAGGGACTTGAATTTATACCTTGAGTGCTGTCCCTTAGCAATGCATACTGAGAGAGAAAATGAGCCATGATTATTTCCATTTCTCTCCTTGGGATCTTAGCTCTTAACTCCCCAACCAGGATGTAATGGTATCCCCCAGATACATATGCACCCATCCCCTTCCTCTCCAGCACTTTGGTTCCATAGGTCACAGTTCTGTTCTTTAGATGAGAAAATGAACCTCTACAGGCAGCTAAGGGTTTTGTCTGGCATCGTAGAGCAAAAACAGTACAAACCACGGGATACCATCTGACATCCCTGTTCCCTTCTTGTCATTACTAGAAAAGTGTTTCTTTCTATTAAACTGAGTCGAGGCTAGCCTGGAAGCATTCCCTACTCCCACCTTATGACCATGGGATGAGTGCTTGGTTCATTAAAGGATATCTTGGTGGCTCTGGGTAAAGAGATATCAAAGAGAATCAGGAGCTCAATGCTGCTGCCTCCGTCCAGAAGTGCTAAGTACTTGGAAATACCAAGGTCCTCCAAGCCAGCAGGGAGCAAACTTGTCACCTCCTCCAGAGGTGGCATGCAGAGCCTCTGGCTTCATCCCTGGTCATGTTTATGGGTCTTCTAGAGGGCGAGACTTCCTGGGCACAATATCCAGGGACTCCAGGGCCCCTGTGACTCACTGGGCCAGATGGGCAATGAAGCGTTGTAGGCTCGGCTCTTTCCTGTGAGATGAGGGACTTGGATGTTCTTCAGGGTCTTGAACTTCATCTTGTCATCTCTCTGGTGCGGAATAATGAGGCCTGGAGCAGAAAGGAGATAGTTCCAAACATCCCTGAGGTTGCCGATGGGATTAGGATGTGAAGTCACCATTTCTGGGTGCATCATGTACACGTATAGGACTGGGTACTTTTCCTGTCTCCAGACTCTTAGGACCTACATGAAGGTGGGACTCAAGTGCCCTGAGGCCCCAGACCTGAGCATGAGGCTCAGTTCTTTTACCTTACTGTAATCTTGGCAGAAGTATTCACCAGTGTACTAGAATTCCAAAGACCCCCCCAAAACAATGTCTTATCAGTCTTAGCAGGAATCCTGCCACATAGTATACACTCAGTGAACATTGGCTGTACATTTTACCACTTGTTCAGGTTCTTGCAAAATTACTCTGCACTTCTCCAAGCTGCCAGAATGTCTATTATCCCAAATGGTCTTTCCCTTGAAGTTTGTGTAGATGTGGGGCACTCTCTATGAAGCACGTCCTAACCCCTCCGAGGAGTTGCCAGCCCAAGCTCAGTGTCTCCAGCTACAATAATCTGCTGATTACTTCCTGGTAGATGAAGCAAAGAACTTGCCCAGAAACCAACCAGAAGTTGGGGTGCGAAAGCAGAGAGGGTACATCTAACTGGGGTCCCTTCCCTGGGGCCAACTGTAAAAACTCTGTATATACAAAAATGTTTTCATCAATCTCAGAGGAGCCAAATTGTTTCATCTGAAAATTGTCCTTCTACTGTTGCAGGGGCAGGTTCTGGGTGGCTTAAAGTGGTTATACTTTCCTATTAAAGTCAGAAACTATAGTTACGAAAGCACCAGGGGTTTATGACCGGAATCCTAGCTACTGAAGAGGCTGAGATCTGAGGACTGGGATTCAATGCCAGCCTATGTAAGAAAGCCTGTGTGAATCTAATCTCCAATTAACCACCAAAAATCTGAAAGTGGAACCGTGGTTCAAGTGGTAGAGTGCTAGCCTTGAGAAAAAAAAAATAAGGCATATTGCCCAGGCCCTGAATTCAAGCCTTAGTACTAGCAAGGGAGAAAGTTAAGGAGGGAGGGAGGAAGAGAGGGAGGAAAGATACCTGGAGCCCAAGAGTCCCCTTCCAACACATGAAATAAGAGAATCTTCAGAGGGTCTTGTCGTGCATGAGCCCGTGTGCTCACACCCTTGAAAGTGGGAGAGAGTATGGGGTAGGAGAGAGACTCTCATCCCCTCCTTCATGCCTCTGAAATGCTCACTTTTTGGGATCCAATAAAATTAATGCAGCGTGCAGACACTTCATTCATCAATCTGTGTGAATAATTCATTGGGAAGGCAGCCATATTACACTCTGGAATCTCAGAGCACTCCCACACTGGCCTTGAGAGGACTTGGCTTTCCCTGTGCCCCGCCTGACAGTGCATGGAGCAGCTACTCCGTGCCTGCGCCCTGGGGGATGTCAGAGCCCTGCTCTCAGCCCCATGCCTTCTCATCCTGCAGTGACCCAAGGCGACCTGCTGCCGTCGCAGTGCTTCTTAATGACCAGGGGGACTTGCTGGGCAGGTCTGCGTCCAGCAGAATATAAAAGGAATTTCTGTTCTGATCAAGCTCACTGGCGCTGATTACATTTTGTTCCTCTAGGAAGGCCTCCAAAGGACCTGTCCATCAATTATGCATTTCCCAGCACACCTTGCAGGCTGGCTTCCCAACGTGGTCCCCTCTGAACAGGCATCCTTCCTTACTCCTGGATAAAAGTCAGACATGGGATGCTGTTATCTGACAATCTAGAAATCTGGGTCCAAGAGGTCCCATGGGGTGAGGAAAATGATGAATTGGTCTAGAGGCTTGTTCTCAAACACCACGGAGATGCTAGGGACGTGAAGAAGGGGAGAGCATGGTCCAGGATCATCCTCTTTTATCTGTGTGGCTCTGGGCCTCAATAAGCTGTAGATACCTGCTTATTCTCACCACTGGGGTGTCCAAGAATTCTGCAGGATCAGAGTACTCTTATCTGGAATTCTGTAAGACAGTGGCAATGGGTACAATTGCCTGATGGGATCTAACTGAGGTAGAAATGCTCTCTGATCTGAGTGGCCAATTATTCCTGTATCTATTTCTTTGCCAAGACAAGCAGACACCTGCCAGATCTCTCTCCCTTTCCTGCAGGCTAATGATCAAGGCATCCAGAGGAGCCCAAGAGCTACAGGTTCGCCTTTCCTTCTCTCTCTGTCCCCATCATCCTGCCATCAGTCACAGCCCCACAGCCACACCGGTCAGCTCCTCCTCTTTAGGCCTCTCACCAGGCATGTTCCTCCACTGTTCTTCCCAAAGCTGGATCTCTTTACCCTCAAGTCCTCCCACCAGATAGTGGAGCCCCCACTGTCCTCGATCCACCAGCATCTGATATATCTTGTCAGAACCACTATGTTCACTTCTAGCCACTAGCTACAATGCCCACTAGATCACCTGGCCAGACTGATGCACAATTATTTGGTCCATCCCATAGCCTAGAGATGTCTCAATGTGTATTAAATAAAGGAATAAGTGAATGGACACAAGAAGGTCTTAGTGGTGAATCAACAGATGGTAAAACTTCATAGCCCAGGAAAGCAGAGATGAGCACAGGAATTCCATGTGGGGACCTGGGAAGGTTTCCTGGAGGAGCTTGGGAAATTCTCTGGTCATGAATCTCAAGATGGCAAATGCAAAGTTTCCAAGTCAATCATCAGACTTGACAGACATTTCCCAGTTTCCATTTGTGTCTCAAGCTGACTACGGGTTGACTGAAGAAATGGTCAACTCAGACTATGGTAGATCTCAGCAGAACATTCTCTCTTTCTTTGATGTGTATCTTTTAGGGATCATGCCACTGGGTGTTGTCAGATACTGGGTGGCGATACTTCTTCCCAGGGAGGTGCTGGTGGGAACCAAGGCGGGTTTGGCTTTTGGTCTTCTTTTCTTTCACATCCACATCTTTGGCAGGTCCCCCACTGCAGTGGAAAGAAGCTGGAGCTTCTGGCATTGGTAGCTTGAGGATTCGGCAGTCCTGGCTCCACAGTCCCACTGGGAAAGGCCTGGAGCAGCATCAGATTCTGCATCAGCGTTGAGAGCTATTCACTCCAGATGGCACAAAGGGTTTGTAGAGATTGCAATCCACCCCCAGCCATATTGTCATCCTTGAAAGGTGAGCTGCAGGCTAAGGCCCAGCCCCAGTGTTACCACTTTCCTTGCTTTCTATCTAGTCTGAACCCCAGGATCTTCATCTTTACATTGATTACCCCTTGAAATGCCTTCTGTGGTTTGCAGAAACTGGAAGTCTGTTATGGCAGACAAAGGAGTAGATGCTAGTCAAAACAGGGCAAATTGAGCTGAGAACTTGTAGACAATAAAAGAAGCAGGAAGTAAGCAGTTAGCCCCATTAGGACAAATACCAGACATAAAACAGTACACGTAACCAGGACTGGAAAGGAAGCAAATTGATATCAGAAGACTAATTCAAGAATATATGTACCAAACTCAGTGCTGGCTAGCTAGTCAGGAGGCTAAGATCTGAGGATTGTGATTCGCAGCCAGCACAAGAAGGAAAGTCCATGAGACTCTTATTAGTCACCAATTAGCCACCAGAAAACCAGAAGTAGAGCTGTGGCTTAAAGTGGTAGAGTGCTAGATTTGAACAAAAATGCTCAGGGACAGCGCCCAAGCCTCATGACCTGCAAAAGAAAAAAGAGGGAAAAGAAAAGAATATATATACCAGACATGCAAAAATGCTAAAGCCAAGATCAATGCAGGTTTTTCTATAAAAATAAAACTTGCCACACTCAACTTCTAAAAAAAGGAAACTTCATCAAAAATATATTGGAAGAAATTGGGAGAAAAAAAATCAGCAAATTACATGACGAAACAAGCACATTATTAAAAATAAAAGCAACAAGCTCCAGTAGTTTCATAGTGGACCTCTTCTTTAAAAACTTGAAAAATTAATTTCCATGTAATAAATTATTGCCAAGATATATTGTGTTCTAGGATGTTACAAAATGATGAGGTCCCGATATACTTTATAAGTTAGACTACTACTAGCAACAATAGCTGAATAATATACAAAAGAGCATCTGTAATATAATATCACTATTGCCTTTATGCACAAAATTCTGAATAAATATGTATAGGTATTGGATTTCAGAAGTTCCTTAAAAGAGTAATGAGCTATGATTAGGCAAGATATAATCTAGAAATGCTAGGTTCAAAGGTTATTAACATAATTCATCAAGTTAAAAATAGTAAGAGAAAACACGATTGTACCTTTACAATCCTGTTAATATGTATTTACATCTAATTTTGAAAAAATGTCAAGCTGGATTTTATAAAATGCAAAGCTTTTACTCTTGGGGAGGGAGAATGGGCAGATGGCGAACTGGCAGTGAATGTGTTATTTACCCACACTAGTGAGAGGCAAAGGTGCAGAATATATTAAAAACCCATATCTCAAGAAGAAGGTAAAGAACATAGTTCTTTAAAAGACAAGATGTTTGTCCTCACCAAGGCTAGTCACCACATGAAAAAGAGACTCACCATCATTCATATTAAGGACATGTTAATTAAGGTTAAAATCACAATACAGATTTCTAAACGAGACAAACCACACAGCCCTATAACCCAACTTATAGACATGTACCCTAGTGACCTTCGAACCTGAATGCTTGTAGACTTCACAGGACACTGGGGACAGCTTTAATCCCAAAAGTTCAAAACCAAAGAATTCCAAACTCCCAGCTTTCCAATAGATATCTGACATGTTCTCATGATGCCATGCTTTCCAGAAAAAGGAGACAGGAGCTGTTTCATCCAACAACACAGCTACCCTCAAAACCATCGGACAGCAGATGCAAGGAAAGGACCGCATGTCATGATTGTACTTGAGTGAACCCTCTAGGAAAGGGGAAGGAAGATCTAGAAGGTGGGCAAATGTGTGCCTTGGACCTGGGGAGGGCAGATTGGCTCCAGAGAGATACAAAAGAGCCTTCTGAAGAAGCAGTCATGTTCTAAGACCTGATTCTGCAGAGATTTTTCTAGCCTACATAATACATTCACCAAAACGCATCCAATGGCACCCATCAAACAAGTGGGATTGAAAAATACATAAATAGTTATTTTTAGATTTCTTAAGGGGCATAGAAATGAAGGAAAACATCAGCCAACAGTTTCAAACCAGCTTGCTCTACTCTCAACCAGTGACCACCATCAGGGGAGAGTTTTGAATCCTTCCATAGTTCAGACCAGCTCTCCTGTGAGCCACCATCTTGAGGCTACCACCTCCAGGAGGGTCTTGCCTATTTCAAACAAGCCAACCACAATCTAACAAATTGCCTAAAGGAAGGAGGAAAATCAGGGAGGGGCCTGATCACAGGGCAAATACCTAGTTTCTGGGTCCTATTGCTCTTTCTTCTGAGTGGCCTTTACTTCCTCTTCATTACATACACTCTTTGCTAGTGTACTATAACTATGCATGCTGCTCCTGGTTTTATTTCTATACTACCAGAAAACAAGAACCCACCAAACTGGGGCATCAGCACCAATTATTATGTGATCATTTTTATTGTTTTGTGCCGTCATTGTTGTTGTTTTGTGGAGGCGTGTGTGCTGCGTGTGTGCGTGCGTGTGTGCGTGAGTGCGTGCGTGTGTGTGTGTGTGTGTGTGTGTGTGTGTGTGTGTGTGTGTGTGTACATGCACTGGAGCAGGGTTTCTCGAGTGCACTTGGATTTTTCACTGAAGGTTCATGGTCTACCACTTGAGCCATACCACCACTTCCTATCTCTGAATGGTAGGCAAGAGACAATTATTTGTTTTTGTTGTTGTTTCTTTGGGGGGATCCATCCTGTTCTCCCTCTCAGAGAGCAAGCCCTACATTTGTAGTGTTTTTAAATTCCTCCAAAGAGGACAGTGAGAAGGACAGGAGACACTGTCCATAGCACCTGCTAATACAGAATGGGAACATGATGAACATTTGACTTCTTTGTTCAAAAATCTTCTTAACAGCTGTGATGGCCTAAGTGGTTAAGGTTTTAGGCTAAAAAAAAAATCTCACACATCCTCCAGTCAGCTACTGAGCTGTGCTACATATTACCACAGTGCAAGGGCTTTAGCCTTCCAGGTGACAATGCTACTGAACCACCTGTGGGCCCTGTCCCATACCATTTGTGCCTAGGTTGCTTGACCTGCTACAGCTCTTCTCAACCCTCTTTCTCCCACTTCCTATGGCTCATTCCCAGGAGATTCACTTGTGCCAGGAAAACCAATAAACAAGGGCATAGCTTGGGCAGATGCAAACTCACCTGTACAGGGGAAGACTAGAAGGAAGAGTCACTGCTGGTATCTGATGTCTCCTATACTCTGAGGGCTAGGGTACATGGTCAGAACCAGGGAGCTCAAGTTCTGTTGGTAGTTACTGTCAAGACACAGGCTCACCTCTGCTGATGAATTAGAGCAGGAATGGAGTCTCTAATTCTTAGGCACCTTGCCTTGAAGACTTTCTGTGAAAATTATTTTTTGTTTTGTTTTGTTTTCCATGTGTCTACTGAGTATTTCTGGCCATGGGAAAAACTCTAGAAATCAGATTCTAGCTCAGCCCAGAGCTTTGGGGCTTGCTAGGGGAAACCAGGGGGCAGAGCAGGAAAACACCCTGCAAGTTCTGAATAGAAAAGTCACCATAAACCCACCTGTGCAGGCTGCCTGGATAGAGCGGGAGAGACTGCACTTCCTTTCTTCCACAAATACCCACAGAAAGAAGGAAATAGCCACGACACTTGCCACAGAGAAGCAGCAAACAACACAGGAAAATGGACTTGGAGAAGAGTAAAGGACTGAGTGAGCTAACATCCCCCTTCTCCTCCCCACTCCCCCTCCCAGTCTTTGATCCAGAGTCACTCTGCTCTCTACCTAGAAGTCCATGGAAGCAGAAGGCACACATACAGTCCTCACAGCCTGGTCGAGGTGAAAAGATGGAACCCAGGGACACTAAAGTCACTGGAAGCTGCCAGACTTATCTCTTGAACGGAGCAACTGTCTCAAAAATAGCTCTGGCAGCTTGCACATTTGCCTCCTCTGGCCTTTGATAGGTTCTGGGCCATGACTGTCTTGTAAGAAACTCAGATTAGCTATGCAAGTCACAGGAAAGTGGTATGTTAAGCAATTCTCAGAGCTCACCTACCACGCTACCAAACAGGGGGATGGTTGAGTTCAAACGAAGAGAATACAGGCTCTTCAAGGGGATGAGAATTCCATGGGGCCTCAGAGAGGACACCCCTCAATATTTAGCCTGAGTGAAGACCACTCTAGATCTGGCCTAATGACTCTCAGAAACAAGTGATTGTGTGATCTTCAAATACCTTAACAGTGTTCCAGAGCAAAAATCCACTCTCTTGGAAGGACTATAACAAGATCCAGACACTTGACAACATCAGACTCACCTCGTCCCTCATTCACGTGCCAAGAGGCAGGGCAGCATGGACCACAAGCAGGAAGAAACCTGTCAAAGGAACGGGATGAGTACAAACAGCCGTGGGAGCAAGCATAGCAGGAGGCTGCAACTGCTCTCAAGCTAATGCTTGGGAAGAGAGAGAGGATCTTACCAGGAGAAAAGCAAGACAGAGAGGCACAAGGAACATGTTGATAAAAACAGTGCATCTGAAAAGAAGGTTTCCCCTACGCAGTGAAGGAGGGATTGGATGATGGGGGAGAATAGGTAGTGAAGATTTAGAGAAAGGAAATGCAGATCCTGAAAACCTGGCAGGGCCTTGGGCGGGCTCATAATAGGACAGAATCAAACCACCAAGCAAAAGCAGGAAATGAAAGGAGGCAAAAGAGAAAAAAAAATCACAAAATAATGGCTAACCATTTCCAAATTTGGTGAAAGTTATAAACTTACACAAACCCCAAAAGTTCAACATATCCCAAGCAGCATAAACATAAAGGAAACTGAACCACAACTTGTCATAAACAAATTGCTGAATCCAATGACAAAGGCAGGAGGGGGGAACTTTCAAAGAAGCAGTGAAGGGGGGAATTTACTTAGGTACAGAGGAATCAAATGTTAAGAATCACTTTGGAAGAACTGGGATGCAGTTTTCCTGGAGCAAGTGGAGAGGTAGGTCTCTGAGGTGAGCAAAACTGGACAATGCTATAGCCTAGCTTTCTTTAAAAGATAGTGGTGGGAACACAGAAAGACCCTCAATGTGGGGTAAGGGGTTGTCTACATCCACAAGAAGGGAAGATCACTCAGCACTGTCAGAAATCCCAGGTGGGTATTGCTGGAATGGAGCAGTGTCTTTGAGAACCAGAACAAGTGTACCATCCACCCAGAGGCATTTGGGATTTTGGACCTAGAGACAGAGGCAGGAAGGACAGGAAGCAGAGGTTGGAGTGGAGTCCTTGGCCATGGGAGAAGGCAGAGCTTTGGAATGAGGAGTGGAAGGATGCCTTCTATTTTGGTTCCCTATTAAGTGATCCAGATTCCAGAGTCTATCCACTTACTGGGACCCCAAGACCCTAAGACACATTCACTCGAGGCATATCTACAAAATTCAGATGGTCCCCCTCAACCAAACTGACCTCCATGGCTCTGAGCTCACCGTCAAGTTCATCCTGGCTCTACAGGGAGAGGGGGAGGGGATTGCCTTGGAAGAGGGGACAGAATGATTCAGAACCAGTCCCTAGGATGGAGGACTACAGAGGTGCGCTCTGCTGAGAGGTCAGAGACCAAAGCTTTTCCACCCATGCACCCCATCATCTGGAGACCTCGTTAGAACAGAATCCGCCCCTGTAAGTTTCTTGTAGGCTCCACAGATCTGCATTCCAGAGGAGCCCTCATGATGTTAATGGCTGGGACACCACACGTGGAACAACCAGGGCAAAACACACCCCCAGAGACACCAGGCATTCCGTTATTTGTATCTGTCTTGCTCTCACTCCCAGTCAGTACTTCCAGAAGAAGTGATGCACAAAAGAAAGAAAAAATAAACCCTCTCTCTTCCCACCCTCTCTGTCAGCCTCCTATACCCCTTCCTCCTCCTCCCCCAACCCCCACCCCAACATGGAGGATAAGTGTCAAGAAACTGGCTGCTTTCCCAATCTGCCTTGCTCACTGGCTCTTAAAATACCCTCAGTCATAGATGCTTCTAGAATGTGAGCTGACCTGGAACACTCTGCATCAAGGGCAGCAAAGCTTTCAAGCTGTTTCCTGGAATCCTGGAATGAGAGAGACAGGGAGGGGTGCATGTTGGTGAAAATTAGACTTACTGGATCACACCAGTGCCTGTAAAGAGTGAGCAGGAGAGAAAGGAGGCCAGCTGCCTGCCATATGCCTGAGCTTCAGCTTCTGTACCCACAAAATCAGAACCCTAACAGCAACCTTGCCCTGTGTCACAAGGAGACAGTGAGGTACCTACCTGAGCTGGTAGGAACAGGAAGTAAGTACAGAGACCCCTCCATAGAACATTCTAGAACCTGCTTTCAATCAGTGTTAGGAGTCAGGAGAGAGACCCCTCCACAGAACATTCTAGAACCTGCTTTCAATCAGTGTCAGGAGTCAGGAGAGTCCACTACTAGCCGGCATCACTGATTATAGATGTGGTGCTTGAATATCTTTCTTAACCTCTCCTGGCTATTGGTCAATCACAGATAAAAGAAGTCACCCCAGAAGTGTGTAATAATGATGAAATGAATCTGTATCAGTAGAGCTCGAAGTGAGAAATCCACAAAATCACAGAGGCACCTTTGTGTCACCTTGCCTTGGCCTTCCTCTGCTGGAGACACTGTATGGAGAAACCACAAAGACCGGAAACATCCTCCCATGGCCTCGCTGGCTTATCATTCTCTCCCCCTCATGCCCCTCCACTGCCCCCCTAAAGTCGGACAGGCCTCCCACAGGTCACCTACATATAGACTGGCAATTTAAGAGGCAAAAGAGCAGAGACAATACAAAGCAAAGTGGTTTACTCACTGGGCATCACTGGGAACACTGCTGCTATAACTGCTGACCTGCCACCTGTCACTCTTCTCACCCAGCATGTCCTCTGTCATAGTGCCCCATTCCACAACCCAGATTCCCGAGTCTATCTACTTACTGAGGCCCTTACAGCCCAAGCAAAGGAGGTGATGCAGAAAATCAAGGTGCACTTATGAAACTTGATGGTCTGAGCTGAAGCTGACATCACAACTCTGAGTCCACAGTCTTGCTGGTTGGGCAAGAGAGCCATGGAGGGACTAGGGGGAGGACAGGTTGACTTGTCCAGGTAAGAGGAGCCTGCCTTAGTCAGTAGACCCAGTACTGGAGAGTGAGTTTCCAGGTCTCACAGGCCCTAGAGTGGAAAGAAACATTCCTGGACACAGCTAGCTGCTCTGGACATCCTGGAGGAGAAAGCAACTGCAAAGGTGGAGGTGAGATTATTGGGCCCTGTCTGGAACCTGGGCTCCTCTCATTCCATGGAAGATGGGAGAGGGTGAGGACCACTCAGATGACCATAGCATGAAGCAAAAGCTACTTCCAATGCCCCAGTAGGAATTGGTCATATGAGTCCAGAGCCCCCAGGAACCATGCACTAGAGACAGCAAGATGCTGAGCATCTCTGGGTCTCAGATTCTGCACTGCAGCAAGTTCCCCCATAAAGAGGCAGCAGTACCGACGAGGGTGATGTGTTTACACACCTGAATGCCACCTGCGACCCAAACATGGCCTTGCCTTCCACTCATCAACCTTCCTGGACCTGGCGACAGACTTCCCAGCTTTCCCCTACTGGCTCCCAAAGTCAGCACCCCTGCCCAGCACTACAGCCCCCAAGGAGAGTGGAGAGAGGGACAAATGGGTGCCTCACTCTGAGGCATTGTGCATATCTTCCTTCTCGACTTGATAGCTTGCAGCCTCAGTCCACAAAGACTGCAGGAGCTGTCTTCCTGCACCAGACATCAACAAGTAGAATTGTATAGATTCTACAAATAGCCAGAGGAAAGAGAATGGTACTTGTGCTCTGCTGGACTCTGGCAGCTTCCCCTGCCCTACCACACCCTTTGTTTCCTTTTATATGGAGTGTTAAGTTCCATTACAAAACACTGAGCATGACAGTGAATAAACACACATGTCATGTTCATGTAAACACCACTCAGAGCTTTACTGAAAACCTCAAACACATCAGAAGCTGATGGCTCATGCCTATAATCCTAGCTACTCAGGAGGCTGAGACACAGAAGATTATGTTTCTAAGCCAGTCCAGGCAGAAAAGTCCACAGACTTCATCTCCAGGTAACCAGCAAAAAGGCCCGACTGGCAGCATGGCTCAAATAGTAGAGCTCCAGCCAAGCAAACAGGCTGTGACATTATGTCAAAGGTTTTCAATATTCAGAATTATATGAACTAATTATCACTATTATCCATGCTATTATCTTTTTCATCATTCCAAAAGGTATCCCCGAACCCCTTATCTATTATTCCCTTAACACTCCCATCCTTCTGAGCTTTGGAATCCACTAATCTAGGTTCTGTTTCTAAAGATTTGCCTGCAATGGGCTTCCGTGCAAATGAAACCATACCACATAACCCTTCATGCCTGGCTTGTTGAACAGCATTGTAAATTTAAGGCTATCTATACTGAGGAGGCACAGAGGGATTAAATCATTTACCCACAGTCACACAGCTCACAAGCAACAGAGATGAGCAAGAGTGGACCCCAGAGCTGTGTTCTCTCACTACATGCTCATGTGTCTTGCTCAGTTGAAGGGGCTCCTTCTCAAACTCTGTGCTCTTTTCCTATGTCTGTGCTGTGGTTCTGAGTCAGGATTGGGTATACCCCCAGGAGATTCCAAGCAGGGTTTAAAGATATGTTGACCACCCCTGGCAGTAGGGTGAATTCACAGTATGAGAGGAAAAGGGCAAGGATGCCACTAAACACCTTGCAGGGCATAGAAAAGGCCCCCCTGCCCAAGAATCGTCCAGCCCCCAATGCAAGTGATACCTTCCCATCAAATGCTTGGCCAGGACTGGAAGCTCTTAGCTGCTCTCGGCAGCGAGAGAGAGGGGGGAGGGAGAGAAATAGAGAGAGAGAGAGAGAGAGAGAGAGAGAGAGAGAGAGAGAGAGAGAGAGAGAGAGAGAGAGAGAGAGAGAGAGAGAGAGAGAGAGAGGAGATCAGTCACTTAATGAGTGGTATTTCCAGGCTTTGGAGTCAAAGAATACCAATTAGAACTAGATTTAGCATTATATGAAAGTGGCTTAAATAAGATGATAGTTTTATTTGCTAGTCTATAAAGCAACCCACCAGCAGGCAGCCCAGGGTGGCTATCGGGTTTCCCAAGGGTCCGAGACTAAATCTTCACTCCTGCTACCCAACCATCGTAGCACATAGAGAGAGATCCAGTGGTTAAATGCTGAGGACAGCACCCCCCACACACCCCCATAGTTCTTACCTGCCTCATTTGTTCATTCATATGAACACATTTCAAAAAGAGTGTTTTCAAGTTTTTGATGTGGTTTGATTTATCCAAAGGTACAAGTGGACCATTGTTTACAATGGGGAAACTGAGGGTCGAAAGAGACCCCTTGGTTTGATGAGCCAAGGCCTGATCCTCTTTGATCTCGATAAGCCAAATATGGCCTCAGATCCCAGGAAACCATAGACACACCTGTCAAGATATTATGTAAGAAGAAGAAAGAGGATAAAAATTAGCAAAGCATCTGAATACCAGTTGCATAGTATGTGTCTCTGTATGTGTGTATCTGTCTATACCCATGTGTGTCTTTGTGTATCTACATGTCTGTGCAAGTGAGCGTGTCTTTGTATTTGTGTATTTGTGTTTGTGTGTTCATCTGTGTCCGTGTATCTGTGTATGTCTGTGTGTGACCATAGAATCAATAGTTAGCTCCAGCTAGAGATTTTATCAGTAAAAGTATCTTGTGTGCATTTGTTTTCCAGTTTCTGTTAATGTTATATTGTAAATAGATATTAAAAACAATGCTTCCTGGGGCCGCGAGTTTGGTCTAGTGATAGAGTGCTTGCCTAGCATGCACGAAGACCCATTACCACATACATAGAAAAAGCTGGAAATGGTGTTGTGGCTCAAGTGGTAGAGCGCTAGCCTTGAGAAAAATGTCCAAGGACAGTGCTCAGGCCCTGAGTTCAAGCTCCACAACTGGCAATAAATAAATAAATAAATAAATAAAATAAAAACAATGCTTCCTTATATACACAGGTAAGAGGACAGGTAGGTAATGGGAAGCCAGCATGAACTGGGAAATCTTGTCTCTGAGTTCTGAATCTTTCCCAATGCAGCTATGTGACCTTGGCTGGGTAGCTTCTCTGGGTTTTAGTTCACTAGGCAATAACTAGAAGCTGTGGGCTAGACATTCCTGCAAACCCTTTCCCTGCTGGCTTTCTTTCTTTTTCTTTTCTTTTCTTTCTTTCTTTTGTGTGTGTGTGTGTGTGTGTGTGTGTGTGTGTGTGTGTGTGTGTGTGTGTGTGTGCCAGTTCTGGAGCTTGAACTCAGGGCCTGAGCACTGTCCTTGGGCCCTTTCCTTAAGGCTAGCTCTCTGCCACTTGAACCACAACACCATTTCTGGCTTTTTCTATGTATGTGGTGCCGAGGCATCCAACCTGAATCTTCGTACATGCTAGGCAAGCACTCTACCACTACGCCAAACTCCCAGCCCTCCCCACTAGCTTTTCAGAAAAAAAAAAAAAAAAACTGAGAAAACTCAGGAATCTAGGTTGCAACCTAGATTTCTGACGTGTGTGTGTGTGTGTGTGTGTGTGTGTGTGTGTGTGTGTGTGCGTGCGCACTCACATATGCATGTGTTCTGAATGTGGGGCTTGAACTCAAGGCTCTACCACTTCAGCCACAGCTCCACTTCTGACTTTTTGGTGGTTAATTAGAGGTAAGAGTCCTGTGGACTTTCCTGCCTGGGCTGGCTTTGAACCACAATCCTCAGATCTCAGGTTCTTGAGTGGCTAGGATTATAGGCGTGAGCCAGCAGTGCCTGGCTGATTTCCGATTTCTAAGCCCACCATTCTCCCTTGGAGCTCCAGGTCATGGTCATACCCACACACCACCCTTCTTAGGAAAGAGTGAGAAGAAGCAGACCCCCAGGAACTTGACAAGTTGTTTCCATCCATGCTGACATGCCTTTAGCATGGCTTGCCTAAGTCAAGCATCTGTTTTCCAAAGTCACCCACGCTGGGCACAGTGGCTTTCTTGTCCTGGCCCTTTGCAGCCTGGAGCCCCAAGCCTGCAGAGGACCAAACACATGTCCAGGCTTCTGCCCAGAGCCTGGCCTCTCCTTGCTGGTGCTTTGCAGGTCACAATTTGAGAACTCACCAGGATGTCTGGCCGAGCTGAGCCCTGCTTTTGCTCTGGGGCTGTCTCTCCTCTTTCCAGATGTTTACACAGCTGGCTGGATTACTTCACAACACTGACATCATACACCTTGATATTTCCTCTACACAGACCCGGCTCAGATGGGAAAGTAGCTGGCTGCAGGAATTGAACTGCTCAACAAACTACAATCACATTTCTCAGCCACTGGGAGGGGTATTCCTTTGTTCACAGTGAGAGCCTCACTTTCCCCATCTGTAAGTGGAAGGGGTGAGTGTGGGCAGCCTCAGAGTTCATGTGGTGGACAGGATTGCTCTGAAGTCCACTTAGAGAAGGCAGTTCCTTCCTTGTACAGACAGAAGTCTGCAGTCTGGAATGGAATTTGAGGCTAGTCCATTAGTACATATACCTGGCACCCTGCCAGAGGTTCTGGGATTTGGCTAGATGGGCCCATAGATTGAACTGTGGTCATGCTGAGAAGGTCCCCTGATGGTCTCTGGCAGTCAGGCCCTAGGATGAATCTTTTATGGCTGGCATCCCTTGCCAGTCTCATGGCAGGTCCTGGTAGACCTGTTGTCCTTCAGGGTTGTAGAGAAAGAGACTTCAACAAAACCTATCACGTGTAGTGATTCGGGAATTCCAACACACAAATGCCCCTCCATTAAGGTCAACTATACTGCCTCCAGGGACTTCCCTCCTCAATGACATTTTAACTGAAAAAAAAAATCACAAGCCCCAAATTAAGACATTAACAAGGCCTGTGTCAAGCGCTGTGTGTGCTGGTGGCTCACCTCTGTAATCCTAGCTACTCAGGAGACTGAAATCTGAGGAGTACAGTTCAAAGCCAGCTCGGGCAGAAAAGTGTGTGAGACTCTTATCTCCAATGAAATATCCAAAGCCAGAAGTGAAGCTGTGGCTCAAGTAGTACAGCACCAGCCTTGAGAAGAAGAAAAGAAAAGAAAGAAAGAAAAACAAGGCCTCTGTCATGTACCGGGAGGAGCCAGCTACATGGAATGAATTGCTGCTGGAAGAAAGGGATATTCAGTCTGGGCTTTGAAGTTCAAGTAAGAGTCTGCAGGCAGAGAGACATACCAGAGGACACACTTATTTCATTAACTGATAAGACTGCCAGGCCATAACCCAATCAGGGGACTAGCTCCGGCCAACTCCTCAGAGAGTTCTGGGTCTGGAAGCCACACTGCCATCCAGGGTGGCCCCTTGGCTCAGTCCTCCTCGCCTGTCAGCTCCTCAAGGCCAACTCAAGGCTGTCTGGGATTAGAAAGGTGCCCTTCCCCCCGCATAAGCATAAACTCAGAGCGGGGACTGAGTCCCTGCCAGGTCCTTCTTGCACCTTCCCCTGATTTAAGCTGCCAATGCTCCTCTCTGATCCAAGCTCCATGAAGTTTCCTACTTGACACGTGAGGTTAAATCACTTGTCCAGAGTCCCACAGCCAGCAAGTGGCAGAGGCGGGACTCCTGCCCAGGCTGCTGGGCTTCAAAGCTCACTCTTAACCCGGGTGCCACCAGCTTCCCTGTTGTAGCTCTGCCCACCTTCCCCCACCACAATCCCTGGGGAGAAGGGCTGTGGCCAGTAGGCCTGAGATACCACAGACCTCTTGGCACATCCTGCCCCCACATCTGGTTATCATTTCCCCTCTCCCAGCCAGCTAGGCCCAGCCTCCTGCCTGGCTGCTATTCACATGTCAGAGAGGACAGGAGCCGGAGCTGGGGTCTGAGCATCTGAAATGGCCAGGGAAATGGAAGTGGCACTCGCATGGCCTGAAGAGAGAACCCATGGGTACCACCTGTGTCTCTCCGGCTTCTCATCCTGCCACCCCCTCCTCAGGCCTTGTCTCCGGCACTGTCCCTCGGAGGAGCCTTCTGTAAGACCCTGGCTCTAGGAGAAGGCTGGAGAAGGGGGCCACCCCACTCCCCATGTTTTCTTAGGTCCTTGTCCTCCTTTTCTTCGATATCCACCATCACACTACCTGCTCCCACCAAGGTGCAAGTTATCATTCCCTTTTGAGCAAAAACAAGATTTTTTTTTAAAGTGGCATCTTTTTGAGGTAAATTCTCCAAATGCTGGCTCTGAGAGATATCTCACAGAAAGAAAGAAGGAAAGAGAGAAAGAAAGAAAGAGAGAGAGAGAGAGAGAGAGAGAGAGAGGGAGAGGGAAGGAGGGAGGGAGGGAGGGAGGGAGGGAGGGAAGGAGGGAAGGAGGGAAAGAGAAAAAGAAAAGAAGGAAAGAAAAGAAAGAAGGGAAAGAGAAAGAAAGAAGAGGCAAGGAAGGAAGGCCTGTGTGAATCCATCTTGGGCCTCTCTTACACATGCTGAGTCTACAATCTGAGAGTTTCCTGAACTCGGGAACCCTAGAAAGGACCTTTCTTGCTAGCCTCAAGGACAGAAGAAGTTCAAGGTAGAGACAGCTGCAGGGATGGGAGGACAGGGAGGAACTCACCAGCACAGCTGTCTGCCATGGAGGGGAGGGGCTCCTCGGCCATGCTTATTTCTAGACCCCTCCCAACTCTGTCAGGGAGAGCAGAGGTCCCCGAACAGCTCAAGTCTCCTTACAATCAGCAGTGCTCAGCCAGCCCACCCCAGCCCGCAAGGGAAGCTGGAGGCAGATTGATTGAATAAGTGTTAAATTGGTCACTAATAAGGTCAGTCGCTGTGGCAGGTCAGGCTCCCTGTGAAGTTGCCTCTCAGCCCCAGATCAGTGCTCACAGCATTCATTACAGGCACACACCTATGGAGAAAAGCCAGGGGAAAAATGCAGGAGGTGGAGACTGGTGGTGACAGGGTCAGAGCCAGGCTCTTCTGGCTCTGTAGAGAGTACTTGCTTAGGCCAAGAACCTTCGGAGCCATCCCAACTTCAGGCAAAAGACCAGGGCCTGTCCACCTCCATCCAAGCTGGCCAGGCCTGGATACAATCAGTCCACGTGACTGTTTTTAGCAGAGGTAAACTGAACAGAGGTAGGGAGCTCTCGGTGACACTGCTCAACATGCCCTGATAGGTTAAATGGCAACCCCTTTGTACAACAGAAAAAGAAAGGTGGAGGAGGAGAAGGAAGAAGAAGGGGAGGAAGAAGAAGAAGAGGGGAAGGCAAGCAAGGAAGAATTCAAGAGCTTGACTGGCAAGCAGAAGACCCTGAGTTCAAATCCAAGAACTAAACACAAACAACCAAATAAAACACAACAAAAACAGCAAGGCAAGGCACAGTCCTCCATCAGGGACTAACTGTGTTTCTTCAAAGAACCATCGTGCCTCTTTGTGAGGCACAAATGGCCTAAGCCATTCCTGGGCTGGAATTAGGGCAGTATTTTGGGTCAGATACATAGCTGCTCCTTGAGCCACGTTAGGTGGTTCAGAGCTGCTTGCATGGGAGCACAGCCCTTTTTGTCAGGAGCTCAGCCTGCCACTGCTCTGGGATGAAGTGTCTGCAGGACCCGGTGGATCCACTGGCAGGTGCATGGCAGTCAGGCAGTGGTGTGAGCAGTGTGCTCTCCCTTGCCGAGAGCCCTTGCCCCAGGGAGGAAGAAATGAATGGCCAATTTGAGCTGGGAAAGGAGGCTGGCGACAGCTCCAGGGTGGGCCTGGGGAAAATAGCCTGCCCACCCTCTGCAGGAGAGCACAAGGGAATCATGGGAGACCCAGGTCCTGCTACAGGGGCAGGGGGAGGGGGTCCTTCACAGTGTCTCCATGACTAGCAACCCCCACTCCCCACCTAGAGCTCTCCCCCTCCCAGGGCCCTGTCTTCTCTTCTGATGAGGGTCTCAGGCCCGGGAGGCACAGCTTAATGGGCTTTTCCAATGGGCTAGTGATGAAGAGAAAAGAGACCCAGAATGGATGACAGGTCGATTCCCAGTTACACAGCTATTAATCAGCACCCAAGGACTTCCTGGCCCATGGGTAGAATGCTGTAGCAGGCTAGCCTAACCTCCCTGGTTAGGGTTGACAGGTTAGGGCGTATCAAGTGCAGGCCCCCACTAGTACCAGGCTGAGGAATAAAGACTAGCTTGAGGGGACATGGAGTGAAGCTACAGGCCTGGGACTTCAGGCACAGGTGACTAGTCGGGGTTATCAACAGAACCATGATCCGAGAAGGTCTCAACACAGTCCCAGGTGGGCCCACACTGGTAAACCAGGAAAACATGTCCCCTGCATATGGCTTAGGAAGATTCTAGTCAGATCTCTGAAAATCACTTGTCACATTACATAGTCCACTGCTTAAAATCATTCTATGGCTGTCTCCAAGCCAGTTCTTCCTGTACTACCTCCTCCTCACTGTTCTCTAGCTTACTTTAACATGTCACCGAGACTCACTTCTATCTCCGGACTTTTTCACATGCCCCCTTCTCTAGGAGGAAAGCTCTTCCTGAAGTATCAGCTCCAAGGAAGGACCACTCGAGATGATCTTACCTAAAGGAACCTCTTAACGCATCATCTTTAATCCTAGCATCCTAATTGTCTCCTTTAGACCTGAGGGCATCGATGAAGGCATTCTTTCCTTTGCTTACTGTCTGGTTTGCCTTCCAGTTAGAATACTCCAAGAAAGCAAGGAGCCCTGCCAGGTCCCATCCACCATCCCCTAGGCCTTTGAGAAGCCATCAGCTAGCATCCACAGTGAAATATACTAAGTTGTGACTATGGTGCTGGTTGCAACAAAGGCCTGAAGACATACCCACTGAATGTTGAGTATGGGGTCTCATTTCCAGTCGCACTTGCTTGGAGTACTCACTAACAAGTGTGCTGCAGGCCCCCGACAGGATGCCTACCCTGCCCTCCTGGCCTTAGGTAACCATTCGGACCATGATGATGGGGTGTGTGCCCCAGGCACCCCCTTTCGAGGCCCCACCTGCCTCTCCCAGGCTGGCCTGGCTACTGGAGTCACTGGGCGATCCCCCGTCAAGCACATCCTGTCATCTTCTCACCATGAACTGTATTTAAAATGTAAATAAAAAAAGGCTTTTAGGAGATTTAACTGTTTCCCTTGGTATTTAAATTATTCAATTATAACTAAAGCTATTAAAATACAGTTAATTAAAATTGTTAGATTGTTTTCCTTTGCACTCATTGCGGCACTGCCGACTTCTCCCGCTAGCTGTTTAATTCCTATTAAAAATGATAATGCTTCTCTTTATTCATAAATGCGCAACCTTCCCGCACATTCTTCCAGCGATCTCCCCAACACAAACCAACGCCAGGTTCTTTTCTTCTAGCAAGTGAAGCGGAAATTCCACTCTAGTCTTTAGAGGCTTAATCAGCAGTAAAAGGACTCAAAATTTAAACATTAGCATTACCGAGTCACAACAAATAATCCAGCCCCCTGGGTTTTTTTTAATTTTAATTTTTTTAAAGCCATCTAATTCTGATGTCACATAATGCCATTATAGAGTCCAATGCAGAATCCTGAGGTTTAATGAAGGATGGGACCCAAATAAAGGTTTCATAATTCACAACACAATATTACCAGATCCATACGTTAAATATTTTATTTGAATGGCTTCCAGGTGTTCCTGGGGGAATCGTTCTCTGGCTGAAGTGCACACAGGGAGCTGCTGCAGGAACAGGAAAAGGCAAAAAAGAAGAGGAACAATAAAAGAAGAAACATGTTCCAGACCAGCTACTATCACTGGGGTGCACCCCAGTGAGTGAACCCCAAACACTGATGGATGATGGTATTTAAGCTCCTGGGCCAAGTGTCCCACACAGAGACGAAGTGACAAAGATATATAACTTTCTCCAGCGAACCTAAATGCCACCGCCAGAGGTGGGCCTGATGGTTCATGCATCACTGATGGTGCATGCATCTTACCCTCAAATGGTGTGGCAGGTGTGATGGTGAAGGCAAATGTTGCCAAAGCCAGCCCTGTAGTGTGGACAGCCACCTCCTGCTACTGCTCCGATGCCACTAATTCTGGCCTCCAAGATGTTTCTGCCCCTGGAAATGGCATGTGGGGTACAAAGCTCTGGGCTCTACATTCTTCCTGGGAGAGGTGGGAACTCCAATGGTTACTTTGCTACCTGAGAAGACTTCTCTCCCACAGGCCATGAAGGGATGAGTAGAAGGGAAGAGATGGCTGAGAGAGCCCCCAGGCATCTTAATCCTAAAGATATGCATCACAGCTCATCCACCATGAGTGCAGGCCATAGCTCTGGGGGTATGGGTGGCACCTGCTGGTTGCTAAGACAATATGTGCTGAGAAGCACTGGGATCTGATGCAGCCTGCCCACTGCATCCCTATGGAAGGGCCCTGGGGCTGGGGGCCCCAGTGACAGCATGGTCTCTGCCGTTTGCACCCTTTCACCCAGATCTGCAGGGTCCTGAGCTTCTGTCCTGTACCCCTCCCATCCCTCCCTCCAGCCCAGCATAAGCAGCTGTTGAGCTTCACCAGCTTACTGCATGGCACCCACTGGAGTGACTCTAGGTACAAGGATGGCGCTATCAAGTTGACCCACTCAGAGGCAGAGACAGGTAGTGACTGTAGCCTGCTCATACCTGTTTCAAAAGACAGATGCTTTCTTAACATCTACCTACCATACAATCTAGACAATCCCTTTCCAGGAAGAGAAATACAAGGCTATGACCATCCGATGCTTATATGTGAATTTTCATAGAGGGTTTATTCCTATTTTCCAGAGAATGGAAATAACCTAAGAGTCCATCAGCAAACTGTGGTATATCTATGCTGTGAAATAGTATCCTGTAGAAAAAATGAATACACTATTGAAACCTGTCTGTCAAAATCAACCAAAAAGAGAACATACTGCATGATATCATCTATCTTTAATTCTAGGAAATGCAAATTAATCAGTAGTAAACAGTATCTGCCAGAGGAAGGCAGAGAGGGAAGGCTAGGGAGGAGTTAAGCAATGCAGAAAGAGACATTTAAATCTGAAGGAAGCCTACGGTGGTGTTGATAGATGTCACTACTTATCCAGGCCCACGCTTCCAGTTTCTTTCATGGCAATCACCTTTCCTCAAAGTGTCTTTTAAAAACTAGACTGAGCCAGAGATTTGGAGATGCCTTTAATACAATTGCAACTTTGATACAGTCTTAAATGTGCAGAATTGAAAGATAAGCTCCCTATTCACTGTACCCTAGATTCAGTACCTTACAGGCTCCATTCTCTCTCTCCCTACCTCCCTCCCCCTCCGTGTGTGTGTGTGTGTGTGTGTGTGTGTGTGTGTGTGTGTGTGTGTGTGTGTGTGTGTGTGTTCCTACCTCCCTTTCTCACTTGTTTGGTACTGGGGTTTGAACTCAGGGCTTCAGTCCTGTCCCTTAGCTTTCTCTCTCTCTTTTTTTTTCTGCTCAAGGCTAGCTCTCTGCTACTTGAGCCACAACTCCACTTCCACGTTTTCAATAGTAAATAGAAGATACAAGTCGCACAGACTTTGCTGCACAAGCTAGCTTTGAATCAGAATCCTGAGATCTCAGCCCTCCTGAGTAGCTAGAATTTCAGGTGTGAGCCACCGGCACCTGGCTCTCTCTGTATTTTTAACAGAACTGTTTGAAAGGTAAGTTAGAGAGTGTGTGCCTCCATATGTATTTCTTAGAAACAATACACACTCCTTCCCTTGCATAAATAGTCGGCAACGAAGAGTCAATCAGAAGATTTCATGTAGATTCGATGCTATTACCTGACCTGACTCAATGCGTCCCTCTCTACCTTGCTAAGATTCCCCCATCCCCGGATTCACAGAAAGACCTCATAGAACCCTCTACTCTCATATCTCTGGCCCTTCTGAGCTGAGTTCAAGTGCTGAAACCCTCTTGTCCTGTGACTCTGAGCCTTCTCCTTTGGTCCCTGATACATGCAGCAAAAGTCCTCTGAATCTGCACCCCAGGAGCTGGGGCACGTTGACAGGAGGGGGCACTACGATGCACAAATGGATGTGAGGGAGGGGTGGAGGCACCAGACGCTCTGCAATGTACAGGGCGACCTCATCTCGCTGTATCCTCAGCAGCCCAGCTCTTCACGCCAGCCTCTCCTTGTTCAGCCCTCTTGTCCTCTCTGAATACTGGTCACATCGACCCAGAGCAGTGAGCCATGGGCAGTACAAGAGGACAGTATCCCGTAGGTGCTAAAATGATCCTTACAATCCCTTTTGAAGTTTGGGTACATGAAATTATCTTCCTTTCCTTTCTTCTTTGCTTGTTTACTTGCTTGCTCGCTCACTTACAGGCTCGCTCACTTACCTCCCTCTCTCCCTCCCTCTCTTCTTTTCTTTTTCCTTGCTAATACTTTGGTTTGAACTCAGAGCATCGTGTTTGCTCAGCTTATTTGCCTAGTCGATGTTCTACCACTTGATCCATGACTCTAGTCTGACTCTTTGCTGATGATTTTGGAGAATGAGTCTTGTAGACGTTTCTGCCTCCGTTGACTTTGAATCACAACCCTCTGAGTCTCATCCTCCTGGGTAGGTAGGATTACAAGCATGAGCAACCTGTTCCTGTTGCTTCCACATTTTATAAAACCTGTTTCTTTCCTTTTCCCCTTCTTTCTTGCTTGTGTTCTTCTACCTTCCAGGTAGACAAGGTGTTTCTATTCATCACCCTGCCCCTCAGAGCCTCTTGACGCTAAGATGCAAGACCTCATTGACCAGGCAGGGAGCCCCGTCTTGGGAAAAAATGAGTCAAAACCTGCTGCAGTCCAGGGCATAGTCAGGACCAAAAGCTTTGCCTAGCTTGGGAAAACAGCTCTTTGCTAAACAATCAGATTATCTCTTCTGCAAGGTTTCAGTTCAGTGTAGGAGTCAGCCAAGTGACAGAAAAGAGGGGGGAGATGGGTAGTTTGGAGGTACAGGGCCACAGGTAGAAGTGTGGATCAGGAGCTGAGCGCTGCTAACCTGGTCCAAAGCCCATAGGTTGTGTCTGTTCCCATAATAACCATGTCTGAACACATTTGCAGAGATCCCCCAGAAAAGAGCAGACAGGGTGGGCTCGTGCTGCTAGAGGTCAACACAGAGGCTGAGAGGAGCTGGGGGACATGGGAGTGGGAGCGGAGGGACCCACACAGGATGAGGAGGGAGTGGGAGAATCTTTCCTCGTGGTCCTCTGCAACTCAGCCTTCTCCACGTTCTCACACTGCCTGGCTCTGTTTGTTACTGGCAGTTGCCTAGGTAACAAAAGAACACACACACACACACACACACACACACACACACACACACACACACACACACACACTGGGTGGTAGGAAATCCAGTTCCAGAGGCCAGAGGTCTGAAGCGTAGGGGTGCTGGCAGGGAGCCTCCATCTGGAGGCTCTCAGAAGGCTCCTCCAGCCTCTCCAGCTCCCTTCCAGTGGCCCCCGGCACATCCTTGGGAGTCCTGGGCTTGTAGACACACATTCCAGTTCTCCACTTCTGTCTCCACATGGACCACTGTGTTTATTGGCTGATTCTCTGTGTCTCAGTCTCTTGTACAGACATTATCACTGGATCGAGGCCTTCCTACTCCTGGTCAGGCTCATCTGAAGACTGTCAAAACCTCCTGTCAATGCCGTCCATTCTGAGGTTCGGGGTGGATGTGCTGGTGGGCAGGGGTGCCATGGAAGCCAGTGTTCTGTTTGCAGATTGAAGCTTCCCATCTCTACTTTGGCCCCAGGAATCTCACCCTAAATGCCACACACAGTGTGAGTTGTTTACATGAAAATTTATTCCATGCTATCTTAATACCTACCCACATTTCCTAAAATTCACAGTGATTGACAGGAAGAGCATAGGCTTTTCCAGAGCTAGAGGTGCCTCTACTAGTCTCAGAGGTTTCCTGATGGCCCAGCTAGAGATTGATGGAGCTGATGGAGAAGAGAAGAATCTGGTAGGGAACGACCCATGCAGTACTGAAAACAGCTTGTGGATGCGTTGACATCTCAGAACAGGAGAGGCAGGGAAGGAAGTGGTGGGAGCAGACCCAATGGGTTGTCCACCAGGCTGGGGATATTTGGCTCCTGAATGCCATCTCAGGGCCCTCACCTGCAAATGCAATTCCACAATTGCCAGTGGGGCACTAGAACCTCCCCAGGAGGCAGAGCTATGGCATGGGGAATGTGCAGCTCTGGACAGGTCAGGCTTCGAGTGGAATGAATCAGGCAAATGTACCATCCAGTGATGAATGGTGAACACACACCATTTGGTACTATGTGTGCCATCATCAGAGCCAGGTGGGCAGTGGACATCCACACCACACTCCCTGAAGGAGATGACACTGTGTTGACTCTTGGAAGGCCCATGCATTTGGAAAGCAAGGATAGGGCCTGCCATCTGAAAGGGATAAGCAATGGCAGAAAAGCCTGGACCAGGAAAGTGTAAAGACTTTCTTCTGTACCTGGGCAGGGTTGGGGGGGGCAGGATGCTGATGGAAGCTATTAAACCAAACACATTTGCAGTGCTGAAAGGTGCAGCAGGGCATGGGTTGCAATCAGGGAGCAGAGGAATAAGCCATCTCTGATATCGCAGAGGCATTGGACTCAGAGGCATTGGAGGGGCGGCACATACAGGGCTGGGTGACCTCACACCAGCCACTTTGGCAAGATCTGTCTACAGATCATGAGAGATAATGGATGTGATTTGCTTTGAAAACTGCAGCTCACCTGGCCCTGGCATAGAAGCAGCTGGCTGAAGCTGGTTGGTGAGGTGTAGCCTCTCTGGCCCTCCTTCCTGGTTCATCATCATTCTGCTTTCTTTCTTCTGTAAGCAAGAAAGGGAGGGAGGGGAAGAAGGAGAGAGGGAGAGAAGGAGGGAGGGAAGGACGGAGGGAGGGAGGAAGAGAGGGAGAGTAGGGGAGAAGAAGGGTGGGGGGGTGAAAAAACAGAGACATTAAGTGCCAAAGCTTATGTTAATACAGCATTAAGGTTGAAAATGTAATCTCCTAGGAGTCAGGAAATTCCGAACAAGGAGGTTTCCATGGCAACCCAGCCACACTGCTCCTCTGTCCATTCGGGCCCTGTTTTCCTTGTTAAATATGATCCTGTCGTATATTATATTTTATCGAGCTAAATGTGTTACCCACAGCAGGCAGAGCGCCACTCTGCAGCACATGGAACTGCAGGAAATTGTGTGTGTGTGTGTGTGTGTGTGAGTGTGTGTGTGTGTGAGTGTGTGTGATGGGGGGGATGCTGATGATACTACATAGCCACCTCTCAGGTCCTTACGTCTAGTAACTGGGATGTAATTCCATTAAGAGCAGCTTCTGTGAACATCCAGGAGTTCAGTCTCTGAAACCTTTGTTTTCAGATGAGGTCACTCAGGGTACCCACCCTGCCCCTGTCCCTCGGTGTGCCCCACCTGATTCAGCAAGGCCACAGCCACCAGTCCAGGCTCCCTCCTAAGTGGAGATCTGAGGAGGAGGGTTGAAATTACCTGGCCCAGTGGCTTTTCAGGCACGAGGGCTGATTGTAGATCATCTGTCAGTGTTGGTTAGCATCCCAGGGTGCAGAGGCAACACAAACAGATGCAGGAAAGAAATTCAATGCCTCTGAAGAGCCCAGAGGACAAAAGACTTCCTCAGTGGCAGGCAAGAGGTGGGGGCCATGTTCAGAAGGAGAGGGAAGATGTGGACAGGAGGACAGCTAAGCAGTGGAATGTGTGACAGGGACACATCTGAAAAATAACGAGGTGAAAAGCAATTGGAATGTTACAACCAGACCGCCTGGTCCAGACTATCTCCCCAGCCTTGTGGTGTTCAGCACACCCCTTCTCGTTTCCCTTTGTCTTGGATTTCTCATCTACAAATTTGGGATAAAATTACCATTAACCTCACACAGGCTGTTGGAGGATGAAACAGGATAACGGATGCCAAAGCTCACTGTAAACTTCTAAATCCTACACAAATGTCACTCTTTCAAGGGAGCCCTAGAAAGCCATGCTGGATTCTAGACTAACATGGGGCGGGGAGCCCTCAGAATACTTTGTGGTTAGTTTCAGGAATTTTGTAGTGGTTTCCAAAATGCATTGATGGGTCAACATACAGGATGGGCAAACTTTAAAGACTCAGATAATAAATATTTCAGGCTTTGACTACTGTGTCATCACGACTCAGCTTGACCAGAGACCAGTCCATAAATGAACAGGCCTGGCTGAGCTCCAATAAAACTTTATTTACCAAAAAACAGGAAGTGAGCTGGATTTGGCCTGTGGGCTGAAGTTTGCCAACTCCTAGGCTGCAGTTTTCTGCAGGAGGGAGCCATGTGCTATTTGTGAATGCTGCTTTTCTCCTCAGAGCTCAAATCCCCCTCCTCCATACCTTCTTCCCACCCACCTACCCACATCCATACAAAACCTCATTCTTCATCTGGCTGACTTTACCTTCCAGAACCAATAAGAGCAACAACCTCCATTTTCTGAAATCTTAAGTATGAGCCATCACCCTCCAACCCCCAGCTGCCCAGCAGGGACTTCTGAAATAGACACAAGGCCCGATCACCTTGTAGACACAGGATAGCTCTGCCCACACTGTAGGCCTGGGACCAATCACTTTTTATGTAGGTATGGGGGTAAACCCAGCCACGGGCAGCAGGAGCAGCTCTGTGGAAGGTCCTAGCTCTGCTGGGAAGGAAATACCCCCACAGCCCTCCACTCCCTCCGAGGGTGGTGGGGAGGCAGGGGGCTGTGTCATCAGGAACATGGATTGGGGTTTGTGACAGCTGAGTAGCCCCCACATGCTGCCCTCAGGAAGCTTCAGCCTCTACTAGCCCTGAGAAGCTTCTAGAAGTGCAGCCTTTCAGCTTTCATTATTGGCAACCATTCCTCTCTCCCCCTCCTGGGCAGAACAGATGGGCAGAACTGAGTTGTGTAACTCACCTCTGAGTCACGCTTCCCCCCCAGCTTAGTATCTGCCTTCTGCCTGACAGAGCCAAGCTTCCTGGGGACATAGGCGGCTGGTGTGGGAATCAGGGGGCGAACCGGTGGGCTCTTCTGCCCTCCTGGTACAAGAACAAAGAACATGGCATTTTAATCACACTGATGGAGGAGTAGGGGTAGGTGTGTGTGTGTGTGTGTGTGTGTGTGTGTGTGTGTGTGTGTGTTGAGGCTCCCCAGGCATGTGTAAAATCCACATGTGCATTCACATGGGGCATACATATGTGGTTGGTTCAATCAGGCTGTGATTGCATTTACAAGTGTGCGTGTGTGTGTGTGTGTGTGTGTGTGCACATGTGAGTGTGCCAGGCAGGTTCATATTCTGTACATGGAGGAGGCTGTGTTCCTCCTGCCTGTGCTGTGTGCATGTGCCCCTGCCTAGATCTGCATGTGTCTTTGATTTAGGGTTCTGCCCCTACTGCAACACACAGTGGCCTCAAGCCTCCCGTTTCAGCAGATGAATATTTTATTCTCTTGCTTCTGCTGTGGAGTTAGGCACCTTTCCTGTGAAGATCTACAGACTGAAAAATTCCAGCAGTGGGCAGACAGAGCTGAGGGCTCTGGAGATGGAGCCCTAGGAAGCAAATCAGCCCCTCCTACCCTGTCCACAGCCTCCCAGGGGACTCCCAGATGTCCGTGGTTAGTGTCATTCAGAGCTCGTGACTCATCCCTGTCTCCACCTCCCCAGCACTGTGCTGTCCCATCCGAGTGTGAAGTGGGCACGCCCAGCACACAGAGGCTCCCCGTGCTCCTGAAACCAGCCCAAAGCCAGTAACCCATGCCGACTGCTTCCCGATTGAACCATGGGCTACATTCCGGGAGCAGAAGATCACGGTATTCTAAGGACAGAAACAGAACGTGGGCTTCCCAGATGCAGGGATGTGAAAGAGGAAGCCAGGGAGCCTAAGGATCCAGGGACATAGTGCCAAGAGCCTGTAGACAGCCAGCCCCCTGCAGAGCCCTCCAGGCACCCAGCCAGGTGGACACTCAGTGTTGTGCTGTACTGAAGCAGACCTACAGGAGCAGCTGGAAGAGGAGAGAAGGATTTGGGTGTGAGCTGCTCATGGGGGAGGTGACACCAGCCCAGAAACCCTACAAGGATGAGAGCAGGAAGACTGAGCAAAGACAAGCAAACTCAGGATGCGTTTATGAGCAGACAGCCTTCTGGTTCACCCTGAAGGCTGGGGAAGAGCACACTTTAGACTGATGGTCTGCTAAGGGATCAGGATGTGTAACCCCACCTTGAACCTGATAGAAGCTGGTTGTCCCCTGAGTAAAACCAGCACCCCTGGCCCAGGAAAAGTTAAGCATAAGACAATCTCTAGGAAAGACCAGCCCCAGGCAAGTGGGCAGCCTGCCCACATCTTCAGACCCTTGGTCTCCTCTCCCTCCATCTTCCATGGCTTCAGTGGCCACTGAAGCACTTTCGATGGCCTGCAATTCCTTCTCCTGACTCTGAGGGGTGTCCAGCTGGAAGTACTGGCCTGGAGCATCTGCTGGCTGGGCCCAGATGGGAAGGGGCTGCCTGTTGGCTGGGGTTCCCCACAGATATTCTCCACTGGAGCTGGAGCTCTGGCACAGGGGGGCAGCTATGGCCATTTTGCTCCAACACCAGGTATACTCCTCCTAATCACCTGTTCTGAGGCTTATCAGGGGACCAACTGCAAGTTCCAGAATTCCACACAGACAAGACGTAAAAGGTCCCAAATTACACCTTGTGAAATGTATTGGAGCCCATCCCAGGTCTCCCCACCTCTGGATCCAGCTGTAGGCTTCTCTGTGCCTACCTTGAAATTCCTAAGCTTCACTGTTCCTGACAGCTTCCATGCCATCAGGAGGCACAGCAATGTCACCAGCTACTCCTGCTGGGCTGGCTCAGTGTGCTGTCATAGGCAGACCTATGTGCGCAACACAATGAGCAAGGCGCCATTTCCTGCCTTTCACAGGTAAAGAAACTGAGGGACTGAGAAGGTCTGCTTCTCCCCTTGGCCACCCTTCAAAGGGGTAGCAAAGGTTTCTCTGGCTCTGGGGTTGAGGAATAAATTCCCACACAACGACCACCTATGCCCACAGAGACCAGCAATGAACAAGGTACGGGTCCACTCTTGGTCTCATGGAGTCAACTGAGTGTTATGTATTTTAGCAACCATTTGAGGGCCTGGGTCAGGTCCACTCTCAGACCTCAAGCCACCCCTAGTGGCCCTCCACAATACTCAAATGAAGAGAGAGGTGTATGTCTGTCCTGGGAAACAGGTAGGCATGAGCTAAGATTGGAGATTAACTTCCGTACATCTCTGCTGTGTGCTCCTGGGCGGGTTCCATGGTGATCCAGGCCCCTCCCAGGAACTCTGTTAAGTATGGAACTGCAGAGATTCAAGCCCAGTCCCAGCAGCAGAAAGCTTGCCCTTCAGGAGGCTCACAGGGCACTCAGGAGATCCCCTGACCAAGTAGGGACAGCAAGGGCAAAGCAAGAGGCCACAGCCAGCACGCCCAGCAGGGCTCCTGGAGCCACATGGCAAATGACTGCTCTTGAGGTGCTTGCATTCTAGTGCCATTCATAAGATCTTGTCTTGGTTCACTGGCCCGTGGGCATCAGCCAGGGGACAGATAAGTGTGTGTTTTCCACATAGTTGACACATAAAGCTCTCTGATACCCTAGCTGACCACTACCACCACCCCCTGCCCTCACCCTCAGCCCTTTGTCTCCCTTGGGCTTCTGTCCTTGCTCCCATACCTGCCGTCACCAGCGGCCAGTGCAACGTACCCTGCCATGGCAGAGATAGATAGATGATAGACAGACAGAGAGAGACAGAGAGAGAGATAGAGAGACAGAGAGAGAGACAGAGAGACAGAGAGAGAGATAGACAGAGAGAGAGACGGAGACACAGACACAGAGAGACAGACACAGAGAGAGAGAGACAGAGAGAGACAGAGAGAGAGCGCGCGTGCACAGTGCAGATGACAGGACAGGATGACCTGTCACTGTAAGGACATAGCAGACCAGCTCTATTACCAACACATGGCTTCCGTCCTTGGCTCCCAGAGGCCACAGTAAGAAGCCGAACCTGCCAGCCAAACCAGGCCTCTCATTGGCTAAGCTCTCCAGGGGCAGGGCTGTGCTCCTGACACCTCCATCCCTCCTGCTTATTCTCTCCCTCTCCTGTCCCCCATTCCAGCATGTTCAATCTGTATATTGGGACCTTAGGGGTACTGCTCTTCTCCAATTCCCCTTTTCTCCACCTCTGACCCTCTTCGCAGGTCTGCAATGCAGAGGGCACTACTGCTCTCTCTAGAATCTTGTTATCCATCAGTGGACTGTCAAGATGACCCCACCTGCGAACCCCTTGTGCCCATTGTTCCCCCTCCAGCCTAAAGCCATGTACCTCTGCTAGATCCGGATGTCTGAAGTAAGGCGGGAGCCCCTGAGCCCCATTTTCTGCCCCACCCCACCCCAGCCACCTACTCCTCCTACAACTCAGGTCCTCCCATGCCAGGCTTGGCATAGGGAACAGGCGCCATGGAGGGCAGACGACTGGTGGGGGGATGAAAACCTCCATTCATGACAGTATCAAAACCCTGGCTCCAGAGAAGGGACAGCTTTGCTCTGGTCTGAGACATCGCCTGTGAAGGGAAAGTCGATATGGGAGAGGTGCACCCCATTAATGCGGCCTCTGTTCTTTTCACCTGGCCAGGGAAGCACAGCGGGCTGCTTGTGCCTCTGAAATCTTAGCTGGGTCCTGGCTGGGAGCTCCGGGGACTTCAGGAGGAGGGCATTCAGCAGAGTGTGCCAGGCCTGTGCCTGCCAACTCTCCACCTAGCCAGGCAAAGATGAGTGAGAAAGGCTGGCAATGGCCACACCCAGTGGACAGTCAGTCATCTTGAGGTTGAGGTAGCTCCCATCCAGCCACCAGGAGCCCCTGCTATGATTGCTTTTCCTGTGTGCCCCAGGCACATTTGCAAAACATGCACAAAGGGGCCACCAAACATGGCTTTGGAAAATGAAAGCCCCCCCACACCCCCCTACATGCTGAACCAGTAAATTAAGTTATAAGGTCATCTCCCAAGAAATCTGTCTTTACCCAGCTGGAACTCAAGGGGGCTCTGATGGGGCTCATCCACCCTGAAGCCCACTCAGTTGACCCCACAGAAGCCCTGTGGAAAATATCACCCAACTTCTCCTCTTCTGGTTGGGAAATCAAAGTCCAAACAGAGAATCAGACCAGCCTGGCAAAACCCAGGGTGCTGTAGGCAGAGGATTGATTGTTTTTTAACATTTATTTGGTTAAAAATAACTGTGACTAGTCATAGACTGGGTTTGGCAAAAATGCGAAATATTGAGGTCAGAGACACCTGGGGTGAGCCTGAGCTTGCTGCTTGTCTCTCCATTGCCCTCTTTCTCCTTTGGCCATGGCCTCTTCAGGCACGTGCACACCTACAGTTTCCACCAGTCTTGTAAGCTATGTGCTGTCTTGTCTTTCTGTCCCTCCTTGGATGTTAACAGAAGGAGCCTGATGCTGTCATTGCTATATACCCTCCATAGGTATAACTCCCGGTCCTGTACTCTCTATCCCAATCCCCCTAACAATATGCAGGCATAACCATGGGAGGTAAAGCAGCCCCTTTAACCACTTTGGATCTTGAGGATGGCAGAGCAATAAGATAGAAGGAACCTGGGTCTCTGATCCTTGCGAAGCCGCCCTACCAGCCTCAGCCTTATCTTCTTTCAGGCCACTGTTATTTTGAGGGTTTCGTGGTTCCTGCTTTCCATTTGCATTTGAATAAACATTGAAATCATTTCAGCAACCAAAATCCTTCACAGGCCTTCAGGTCCCTCATCCATTTTCCCTCCCTTTCCTCCTCTCCCTCCCTCACCCCTTTATGACCTTCTCCAAGGTCATCTTCTTCTTGCCGCTGAACCTTTTGCCAAGGCATCCCCTGTCTGAGGCAGGCATTCCATCTCCTCCAGTCGAGAGCAGTTTTCTGAGATGCACCCTTTTCCTCCTCAGCCTCCCTCTATTTCTTGCCCCTTGCAGTAAATGCACTAATGTTTTACACACCCAAGCCCCTGCCAGGCTCCTGGGCCCTGCATCCCTTTCAGCCACTGTCTTGGCTGCCTGGTATGGTGAGACTATGCCTGGACCTACCCATTCAGCACTGCCTGGCCCCCACCACTGTGTCACACTACACCGCAGCAGGGGACCTGGGCTACTCACCCCATCCACTCCCCTGAGTAGAGCCACCAATGCCAGTATGCTAAAATGGCATCTTGAGAGGCTACCACATAGCCAGGATTGGAAGCCAGGCTGTAGAAACCTGGGCAGGAAGGAAAGACAGAAGTCAGTGACCTTCACAGTCCAAGGCTATGGGGTCCTAACTCTCTAGTAAAGAAGCCACTTGCTCCCACCTTCTCCCTCTTACATCCTCTTCTGCCAAGTCTAACACTCGCATTCCCTGAGTGCTTCTTTTCTTTTCTTTTTGTTAGTCTGTGACAAAAGCCAGCTGAGCTCTCACATACAAGTCTGCAGGAGGCTCAGGCCCAGCCTGTGGGTCTGAGAGATGGAGTACCAGCTTCCTAGCATCTCGTGGGTGGATAGCAGTAATATTTACTTTTGCCTAAGAGGTGTGGCAATGCGCGGGGGGGTGGGGGCTTGTTGTCCTCTCTTGCTCCTACGGGTACCCTGAGAGAGGCTGGGAGCAGGCTGCTCCAGCTCCTGGCAACCGTATGGAGTCGTTTGCAGAAAGACAGTTTTGTTCATTCTGCCCAGAGTGTTTTTCCACATGACTTCATTCCCCCAGGCAAGCCCAGCTGCGGCCATAGTTTTTGGCGGGCCCCAATCCCAGCTCTGTGGAGAAAGTGGACTGTGAACTGGTCCCCACTGGCGACTCTGCCAGGACAAGCAGGGTCTGTTCATTGCCCAGGCTGGGCACCTGGCTTTGCCACCCAGCCCCCTGGAAAACACCAGGTAGCAGGCAACATTGACTACGCCCAGGGATGCAGAGGGGTGCTTGGGGGCTAGGGAGCCCAGCAGAGAAGATGGAGCATTCCCTCCAGGATGGATGAGCCTTGATCTGGCCTTTCCTGCATTCCAGTTTCCTCACTAGCAGATGGCAGGGGCTGACAATGGGTCTGGAGTCACTGGGAGGAGCCAGTGATGTCACAACAGGCCTTGCCGCTGCACCATTACTCCAGCATCAGCCTCAGTTCAAGCTCCTTCCTCCAACCTTCCAGGTCTCTGCAGATGGACCACAAAGACAGATCATGTCCTTTTGGCGACAGCTACAAAGGGCCGTGGACACAGAGCTGTGTGGGTGATGTGGAGGGGATGAACATTGTGGTTGAGGGGTGAGGAGAGGGCAAGGAAACCATGGCACAAAGGAACTCCTTCAGATTTAAAACAAAGCAAAACAAAATAAGACTGTATACCAGGACAAGAACGCAGGTACAGGAAAAGAGGAGGCTGAGCAGGTGTCCTATTGGACAATAGGCCATGTCCACTACCAGCAGCAGAGCCCCCAAGAGCAAGGATATGAACAGAAAGGGCATGCCCATCGCTTCATGAGAACAGTGTGGTACCACAGCTCCTGACTGACACAGCATCTGTCCACGTTTCAGCTTAGCCTCCTTCCCTCCATAGGCAGTTTTTTTGCCTTGATTTGTTGCCATATGGTCAAAATAGGACTGCTGCTGCTCCAGAGATCACATCCTTGCACCATCTTGCTCAAGGCAAGAAGGAAGGGAAAGCTGGAACTCAAGGAAATTCTTCTCCCTATGGTCCTGGAGCCCCCTGAGCACATCCTGTGATTCTCATTGGTTCAGTCCTTCATTCATGGTTTTAAGGGAAGCTGGGGAGGACCCTGGAGAAGGAGACTAGGATTACAGTTGGTTTATGTGAGGCTGGTGGTTACCTTGATGCTTCAGCCTTCCACTCACTATACAACAATTCTAGAGTGCTAGTAACCCTGCAGATAGTTGGAAATGGGGAGCAGCGATACCTGTGGCTGGGTCATTAGTCATGTGACATTCCCTCATGCTCTGTGCAGTGAGGACAGGGAAAGAAGAGGTAGTTCAGAGAAGGATTTAAATAGAATGCTTTGAATCAGGAGTTTAGACAGGGACCATCCATGACTCTGGAGCTGATATATATTAGGAACTAGTCATCAACCCACAGAGAATAAACCCCTTGCTGGGAAGAGGCATCATATTGGTAGCCATGACTCTGTCACTTTCTATCTGAGCCTGGCTAGGGATTCTCTGAGGACGTGGTTGGTCTTGTTCAATTCTATGTTCCTAGGACATTTCACAATGCCACTTTTCCCAAAATGCCTGGCTGGGTGATGATGGAGGGAAGGAAGGAAACAAGCAAGAAAGGAAAGAAGGAAGGAAAGAAGGGAGAGAAGGAGGGAGGGAAGGAGGGAGGGAGGAAGGGAAGAAGAAAGAAATCCACAGGGATACATATATAGGTATATGGAAAGGTAAATGGGTGGTTGAATGAACAGTTGTATAGACCAAAGATGGATGGATGGATGGATGAGGGAAGGAAGGCTGGATGAACACATGCATAAGCGCATTGACAAATGGATGGATGATGAAAGGAAGGAAATAAAGAAAGAAGAATACATGCAGCCAGGCACCGGTGGCTCACACCTGCAATCCTAGCTACTCAGGAGGCTGGCATCTGAGGATTGCAATTCAAAACCAGCCTCGGCAGGAAAATCTGTGAGATTCTTATCTCCAATCAACCAGCAGAAAACTGGAAGTGGTGCTGTGGCTCAATTGGAAGAGTGCTAGCCTTGAGCTGAAGAGCTCAGGGATAGCACCCAGGCCAAGAGTTCAAGCCCCATGACCGACCAAAACTAATTGGATACATGCAAACATGTATGCATGCAAACATGGACAGACTGGAACATACAACATCTCAGCATTCTCTCCTTTCTCCACACCATGGGACCAAAAGTATCCATTCCTCCTCCTTACCTGGCCCCTGGGATCAGGAGTCCAACGTTGGTGCCTCTGCAGGCAGCTCAAGAGGAGGCTGTGGAATGCTATCCATCTTGAGTCCTTACCCTGCCTCATACATGTTCCCACTTGCTGGGGACAACCCACAGGGGGCCATGCAACTACCACATTCCATGTCCATAGGGTGCAGCCTAGGCCGTGTTTGTCTCCACCTCCCAGGGCCCCTCTGCGATCCAGCTCCTGTTTATGGCCTGACCATACCACGTAGCACAGAGGACAACCCGGACTTTCCAAAGAGGCAGCGAGGAAACACCTGGAGCATCCTGGCAGGTCCTGCCAAAGACAGCAGTGGGAGAGTGATAAGCATTAACAGCTGTCTGTCTCTGCTAATGCAATTAGAGGCTAAAATATTAAACGCTTTATGACAGGACATATATCTCTAGCATAACGAGCTGCCTCTTGCAAAGCAGGCATTGTCTAGGCTGGAGGAGGCAGGCTAGGCCCAGGTCTTAGGCCCCGTGAACCTGCCTAGCATGGAAGCCCTTTCTGGAGCTGCTCACCCCCACAGCATGCCGGGAACCATCACCATCTCAGGCACCTTTTACTGAATGACTGCTGTCCCAGAAAACCCACTGGGAACTCGAACATGGATGAGTTGACCTCTTTGCAAGGAAGAAATGTGGAGTAGGGGACAGATGAGGATTTGAAACTCAACGATGATACTACTCTGGTCGTGCATTGAGCAGGTGGCTCCTGACCCTTTGGAGAAGGTCATGGCTCAACATAAAGACTCTAGAAATGCAAGCATTGAGTACTAGACTTTGGGCTTAGCTCAGAGAGTCAGTGCTCTGCTGTGACCCTGCGGTCCTAGTCTCTAAACCTCATGGAAATCGTGTTGATCAAGATGGGAAAATACCCAGATTTCAGAGCTGTGTTTGGGTCCCAGAGGACAAAGCTGTTTGTGTTCTTGCCATTTCTTTCCTTTGATGACAAGTGACGGGTTCCTCCAGCAGTTTGTGAATCCACACAGATTTGTGGGCCTTTATGGTGGAACTTTCATTTCAGTGGGATGTTTGGACACTTTATTGCCCATCTAGAAACACCATTTTTAGGCAATCCACTACTCCAGATATTATTCCCTGTGAACCCTGGATGTGCCTGGGTCTCTGATGTCTGCTGCCTGCTGCCTCGGAGCGGGTGGTAGTGTCTTAGCTCCCACACATTGAGAAGCCCTTTTCTTTTCCTTCCTTCCTTCCTTCCTTCCTTTCTTCCTTTCTTTCTTTCTTTCTTTCTTTCTTTCTTTCTTTCTTTCTTTCTTTCTTTCTTTTTTTCTATTTTTTGTGAGTTATGGGGCTTGAAGTAGGCCTGGACACTGTCCCTGAGTTCTTCAGGTCAAGGCTACCACCCTACCCTTGAGCCAAGCCCCACTTCCCATTTTATAGAGTTTATTTGGAGATAAGAGTCTCAGGTTCTTTTGTGACTGGGCTGGCTTTGAATCTTGATCCTTAGATCTTAGCTACTTGAGTAGCTAGGATTACAGGCCTGAGCCACCACTCCCAGAGAAGCCTTTTTTCTTATTTCTTTCCTTCTTATGGGAACCTTACAAGAGAGAACCATAATCTCAGTCCATTTTTATAGATATGAAAATGGAGGTGTTGAGGGTCTTGGAGTGTGGTTGTCCCAGGCATGATCCATATTTCTGAAGTATGGTATACTCCCAGCTCTGTCTCTACTAGGCCAATCTCTTTGTCCTCCATGGTGAAACGTCTGGTCCAACCCAGAGGAGAAAGACATTGCAAGTGTAATATGAGAATGAAGTCATTGTGGGCCTGATGTGATGAAGATGATAGACAGGGAAGGTTTTCAGAGGGAGTACTCGGAGACCTGGGACTCTTGTCTGTGGAAATAGCTTTCACCCTGAGATTGAGGCAGAGTGGAGGAAGAACAGATCCTGGGCAGAGGGACCTCAGTGTGCAAAGACATAGCACAGGCTGAGTGCTGCAAGCAGGCACTGTGGCCTTGGGAAGATGAACAAGACTCCTAGCTCTGCAAGGACATGAAACTCACCTTTTGGTGAGTTCCAAGTTGACATTTCCCCACACATTTCTCCCACAGCCCGGCTCTGAGCACAATCCTTCCCCCGCCGCCCCCCCCAAAAGACTCACTTTTTCTGCCTGACCCTTTCTGCCTGCCAAGGCCCCCCACTCCCCAGCATGCAGAAAGCCCTGAGTCCCCCACATGGCCTCCACCCAGGCTCTGGAATCATTCCTGGGAGAAAGGGAGTGGGGGGCCAAGGAGGGGTGGCCACGTGCTTTCACACACAGCACATCTGGAGAGGGGCGGGAGACAGGAATGTTTGTGTCTGAAATTTAGCTAATATCCCAGGAATTTCTGCTGGCGTTTTGGAGGGCTCCTGGGGGGACTGCAAAGCCAGGCTGTCTGGGCTTTGGGCTCTGGGGCAGGCAGGCCCGGCTCTCAAAGCCCCTTTGTCTTCTACTGGGCCTCCCCGAAGCCGATGGCTGGGTCCTGTGTCTTTATGTCTGTGCGTCTCAGTTGCTCTCTGTGTGTAGAGCATTATTATTATTATTATTATTATTATTATTATTATGTGCTGTTGGGTGAATCTGTGCATGCCGGAGGGTGCATATACATGGATCGGTGTGTGTTGTATGTGTGTCTGTGTGGCTGTGTGTATCTGATCTGCCTGTAGCATCACGGAACTGGCCTAGCTTCCTGCAGTGTCTATTTGAGTCTCTCTGGGCCCCAGTCCCTGAGTGTGGGGTAAACATGTGCCTGACCACCTCTGCCACAGGGAAGAACGATTCTTTTCTCTCTGAACCTCTTCCCCCACATCTTGGCCAGGGGTTCCCTTCCTATTGGGAGGCACTGGGATGTTATTGAGCCAGAGTTGATGGTAGAGTAACAGAAAGCAAGCTAGAGTCAGGGGAAAGTGGGAGAAAAGTGGAAGCCAGGAGTATCCCTGTGTGATTATGGGCACCCCCCCTATGGCTTGTGCATGCCTGAGGCTCTGTAGGTATTGTATGTTTTCCTTGGCCTGCAAATGTGTGTTTGTGTGCTTGTGTGGGTGGTCTTTGTGTGGCCAAGGTGGGCTCCTATCAGGCCAAGCTCGTCTTTTCAACCCCATCACAAAGAACAGCTACATTCTAGCTGCACACAGGCTATCTGCAAGCTTCTGGGCCTACTCTGTGGCCACCCTCCTGTCCATCCATTCCTCCAGGGCAGCCACCAAACTCTCTGGCATTTATCCTCTCCCTGGTGAGTGTCCTCCTCTTGCTGAACCCGACCCTGATGGCACCCATCCCAGGCTCCCTTTTCCCCCACATCCCAGCCCCCACTCTTCAGACCTCTATATCCCCACTCAGCCTCCCTTCTCCCCCTCCCTGCTCACCCCCACCTAGCACCCCCTCTTACCAGCCACCTGAAGCCAAACCCACCACCCTCTGCCAGGAAGTCACCCCAGAAGTCCCAGCCCTGAGGGAAGGCTCCCCTTTGCAGGTTGCTTGTGTACCTCTGCAGCCAGCACCCCGACAGCAGGTGTCCGCCACCCAGACTCCTCTCTCCCAGTGGATTGGACAAAGAGTACTCAGTGCGGATTCAGCTCTGGATTTCCAGCACAAGGGCCCCTGCCCAGGAGAACGCATCTCTATTGTCCCAGAGTGAGGAACAGCTCCCAAGGCCTTCTTACTTCCATCGGAGCTGGCCACTTGGTTGTCCCCCATCCATTCCCTGGATGGTTGATCTCTTTTCCTGTCTCTCCTACTGTACCCCTGCCCTTAACCCATACAGAGACTCATAGTATCCCAAAAACTACTTCCAATCTCTGACACAGGCTGACAACCCTAAACCTTCACCCCTGTACAGCATCCTTGCCTGCCCAATGCAAACTAGCTAACTGCCCACACTGCCGGCCCCTCTGGGTGTAGGGTACACTTTGAGGCTCCCTAGGGCTCTCCAACTCCTGGAGAGGGTGCATGATGCCACTCACATGTAGTCTGCAAATATCCCAAACACATTGGAAAGTCTATATAGGGTATTCATTTTCTGGGGCTGATAAATTAATCACTCAAACCTTAGTGGCTTCAATGGAAATCTATTTTGCTCTAAGTTCAGCAGCCACAAGTTCAAAGTCAAGGTGGTCGTGGATCCTAGGGTCCGAGGATCCAGCCTCAGTCCAGAAAATCTCAAGCACAATCCCTGTTGTGTCTTCTCACTTGTGCCTGTCCCTGGCCACCCTCACCCATCTTGGTGTTCTTTGGCTGGTTAGATACAGCTCCCCATCCTCCCTTGGCTCCCCCCCTCCCCCTGACTCTCTCTGTGTGTCTCAAAGTTCCCTTTCCTTATAAGGACGCTAGTCATTGGCATTAGGGCCCACCCTGCATCCAGGATTATCTCATCCCAAGATCCTTTACTTCATAGCATCTCCAAAGAAGGGAAGAACTGGCTTTCCAGGTGCTGGGAGGGAGCGTCTGGGAGTACCTTTCCAAGGACGTAATCCAGCCTCCTGTGTGCCATCATAGCTCCGTACACACGCGCACACACACACACACACACACACACACACACACACACACACACACACACACACACAGAGTTATAGCTCAACCACAGCCTGCTGGCCTGACAGCTGAGAATAACCAGCAGCAGGGACATAGGATGGTCAGAGCTAAAGGTTACCTTGAACACCTGGCACTGGGTCATCCTGCATCTCAGGATCCCAGTAAGACTCAAATACCTGCCATGGCAGCAACACCTTGTTCGTGTGTGTGTGTGTGTGTGTGTGTGTGTGTGTGTGTGTGTGTGTGTGGTGTGTGTATTTTGGGGAGCAGGGATAAGAGTGATGGCTATCATTTTGCAGGCCTGAGTTCTCAGCATTTTCCATGCTGGACACTCAAGCCCAGATTCTGGAGAAATGAAACTAAGCTCAGGAAGCTGTAGGAGCAACAACACCCGAGCCTTCTGCACCATGATTCTCTTCAGAGATAGATGGTACAGCAGCAGAGTCCTAGCTTCAAGTCCTTACACTAATTCACATACATGAATAGCCTGGAAAGGACAGCACTATTCCATGATAAAGGACACACAAACATCCAGGACATCATCAAAACAGCAGCTAGGCTGTTTGCTTTATAGAATCTCCCTCCCCCACTCCCATCATACTAAGACTTGAACTCAGAGCCTCATGCTTCCTAGGCTAGTTTGGCTGGCACTCAAGCCATGTCTCCAGCTCAGTTTGTGCTAGTTATTTTGGAAATAAAAAGTCTAGCAGGCTTTTCTGCCTGGGCTGTCTTTGAACTGTGACCCTCTGGATCTCAGTTTCCTGAGTAGCTAGATTACATGCCTAGGCATATGGCTCCATAGGAATTTTCTAGCCTACAGAAAATCTTTAAGGCAAATAGAAAGGCATTGTGTCAGGCCCAGGAGCTGCATTAGCTCATTTAACCTTGCCATAGGTCTGGCAGGGCATAGAGATTAGAATGGCTACTATTTTCAGAAGAGAAAAGAAAACCACAAGCCTGACCAATCCATCACTAGAAGGCTTTCGAGTGTCTACAAAGGAATTGCCAAGAAGTGGTTTGAGTGAGAGAAGCTGGGGTGGGGGAGGGAGGCAGGGATGGAAGCCATGTTCCTATTGTGAGACTTGGATAAAAGTCTTGGAGGCAAAATAAATAAATAAGCACTGATTTCCTTGGAGAGGACTCAGACCACCTTTAATTCTTTTGCTGGTTCATGAGCCAAAACGGCTGCATTTTATCCTTGCTCAGAAATCCATAAAAGGGATGGAAAATGCTGGTGCTGGTGGGGAATAGAAGAGCACTTCCATTTATAATTGTGGCCCCCACTGCCTGCGATGGGACCCAGAGATAGCATTTACTGGGCTTGGGACACAGCTCAGCCAGCTGTGGGGAGAAGGCAGGGCCCCAGGCCTATTCAATCATCCTTTATGATCTGATTTATCCCCATAACCAGTGTGTGTGTGTGTGTGTGTGTGTGTGTGTGTGTGTGTGTGTGTGTAGCTCCACACAAGCTGGCTGGTCACCCCTTAACCCACCCAAGCACCACAGTCAGGAAGTTTCCTTTTCATCATGGGTCATGGCCTACCCTGAGAATCCCTGCTGGTCCTGGCTTAGCTAGAACTATCAGGCTGAGTTTTGTGGTCCAGCTCCGGGCAGTCTGGGTCTTGTTTGGAATATGGGAGAACCAAGGACTCCTGATCTTGTCAATGCTAGCCTGTCAGTGACTTTGGTGCTAGCCTCTGAGATATAAAAACTGTTCCAATGTCCCCATGGAGGGGAGAGATGGTAGGCGGATGGTTACAGTCTTCATTCCATATGCCTCACTAAGAAGTGGGTAAACTGAGGCTCATAAAGGGACAAGACTGATGTGAGGTGCCACTTGCTGCTCCATCCTCTGTTCTGGGCCTCGAACTCCAATGTTCTAGGGATTGGATGGCAAGGGGATGGCCAGCCAGGCAGCTAGCATTCAGCACCCCACTCACTGTCACCCGGAACCCCTACATACCCTCCACCAGCAACTCATATGATTTCCCAGAGAACTAGAATAGATCAGTTTTACATGTGTCTCCATTTCAACACATTGACGAGTATCCTGAAGCTGTGAGAATTCTGCTGGCCCCACCAACCCAACTGAAAAGCTGGGAACCATAGGGGACCCCATGGTTCATGCATCAGGAACCTGGTTCTCCACCTCTGAGTTCCAGGTATCCCAGGTCAGCCTCTACTCCTGGCCCTGTACTGGAGAGGGCCCCAAGCCAGATGAGGTGTTCTTGGTGTGAAGCCAGAGAGAGAGCCTGGAATTTGGAAGACTCGGGCACCAGAACCAGTTCTGCCTACTCTTGGCCATAAGCTTCCCCAGCTTCAGATTCCGACCATGTAAGAGGGCTGATAACGAAAGAAATCCACAGAAGAAGAAGGGGACACAAGTTCCTGGTCCTAGCCCAAGGCTTAGCTGGAACTTCTCCTTCCCCAGTGCTTGTACCTCCTAACCAGTCTTCCGTGTGCCCTGACTTGAGAGAGGAGGGTCTTAGGTACCAGTGACCTTGCCCAAGATTCTTCTCCCATGTCTGGATCTCCTCCCCACACCTCTTCTGGCTTCCTGCTTCATTTGTTCCCAAGCTCTGGCTTTTCCTGAGGTTCCTGGCTCTGGCTCCATAGCAGCAGCTTCTCAGCAGATGATGGCAGGATGAAGATGGATTTCTGTTAAAACACATGCTCAGCTGGTCTGGAAATGGCTACCTGCAGCACCGGCACTGAGAGAGGCTCTGAGACCTGGTCCACACTGAGCAGGAGGAGGTTCTGGGATTGTTCAACGATGTCTGCCATTGGCTTTGAAGGGAAGCATTAGGCCAGGTGTGCAGTGTGCCTGATACTGGCCATCCCTGGGAGAGTAGATGTTCCTATCCACACTTTCCTTCCCTCTGTCCTTCCTTCCCTCCCTCCCTCCCTTCTCATTCTCTTCCTCCCTCCCTCCCTCCTTTCTTTCTTCTCTCTTTCTTTCTTTCTTTTCTTTCTTTCTCTCTGCCATTACTGGGGCTTGAACTCAGGACCTGGGCACTATTTCTTCACTTTTTCACTCCAGGCTCTGCCCCTGGAGCTACAGCTCTACTTTTAACTTTTGGGTGGCTAATTGGAGATGAGAGTCTCACAGACTTGACTGGGTTGGCTTTGAACCATGATCCTCAGATCTTAGTCCCATGAGTAGCTGGGACGGGGGTGTGAGTAACCAGTCCTCAGCTGTCCAGGCTCACCAGAGCCACTGAGTAAGGTAGATTACTTGAGAGATGACAGCATCAGAGTTTGGGGGAAGGTATATGACTCACCTTGAGTCCCCAGCAAGCACCAAAGGTAGAACGAACCCCCAGTTCTTTTCCAGCCACCTCCTCTCCCCTTGTCTTGACTGCAGACCTCATTGCTCCACATCCTAGAAACAGGCAAGGTCTGCAGATGTCCTTTGGCACACAGGGACATTTCCCAGGGTAGCACTTGAGCCCCGAGTTCATATCACAGAGAGAACAGCAGGACCAAGCAGCCAAAGTGACCCCAGAAAATCCTTTCCTTTTCCCAGAACCCAGATCACAGTCTCCCACAAAATAAATGTCTGTGTGCAGAATCAGCCCCAAGTGCAGACTTCCCAGGAGACCTGATCCCTGTGAGCTCTCAGCTCTGGCTGAAGGAGGCTCTGACCCTGGCCGGCCTCCCCCATGGGCTGTGGCTCCTTTATGGCCTGTGAATGGCGCCATGCAGTGTGTCCTGGTGGCCTGGAGAAAGGGAGGAGAAGGGACCTCACACAGGCTCACCCCCCCCCCACCACCACTGTGAGATTCTGACAATCTCCAAACACAGGCAGACATTCCTGTTCTCAGGACCACAGGAGCATGGCCAGCTTATGCCCAGGCTGCTTGACCCCATAGTCCCGGGATCAGGGCCCACTTCCACCTGCCTGGGCGACTCAACTCGCAGCCCTACACTGTAAGTCTTGGCAGGTAGCACTTCTCTGCACTGCATCACCTGGTCAGAGAGGGGGGGGGGAGGAGAGAGAGAGAGAGAGAGAGAGAGAGAGAGAGAGAGAGAGAGAGAGAGAGAGAGAGAAGATGAGATAATGTCTGGACAGATCTGGCTGTGGAGAAAGGAAAAGCTCTTTGCACACATGGCTGAGCCTCTCCTTATTTATATATTTATTTATTTCTGTTTGTAACTCGGAGCCCAACTCAACAAACTCAAGCAGTGGGGAGTTGATGTCTTGCTTGCAACCCAGCTTCCCACAGTAGGCCCCAAGGTTAAGGTTCTGCGTTTCCCAGCAAAGAAAGACATTCCAGTTAGAAGTGTTTGTGGCCAAAGAATGTCTTTGGACCAGGAAAAGGCAATTGGCCACCCAAGTATATGACTCTGTGGGGGGTCCCAGGAACAAGAGGCAACAAAGGGAAAGAAAGCCCTAGCATTAACTTAGCACCTACTGTGCCCTCCAGTAGCTGCTAGAGGTTTCATCTCAATTAATTCCTTTATTCTTAAAATAATCAAATTGGGCCAGCAGCTCATAGTCCCTGTGCAGGGAGAACTTATTCACGTCATGGATGGATCTGGTTTTATTGTTCTGGGTGGGCCCTGGCTTTGTGTTCTCCAGAGCTCCTGAGGGCAGATGAATGTGCAGGCAGAGATGAGAAATGGACTTAGACAATGGTTCCCAAAATTCCACAGCATGGGACAAGAGCTCTCTGATCTTATTAAAATATAATTCACACAGGGTGCATGTTGGTAACTCACACCTGTAATTCTAGCTACTCAGGAGGCTATGGTCTGAGGATCAAGGTACAAAGCAAGCCTAGGCAGGAAAGTCTGATAAATTCCTATCTCCTATTAATCACCATAAATCCAAAAGTGGTAGAGCACAAAAGCTCAGCTTGAGGGCAAAAATCTTAGAGAGAGTGAAGCCCTGAGTTCAAGCCCTAGTACTGGTGTGAAAAAAATAATAATAATGGAAAATCAAATACTGATTCCAATTTAAGGGCAGGGGCAGGGCAGTTTCTTAGTTTCTAACTAACTTTCTGAGTTTTAACATCTCTCTGGAGGGGTCCAAGCTTCAGGCCCATCGGACAGATCACATGTGCAGACTGCAAACTCCACCAAAAAGCTGCAGGACAGATATTTGTCAAAATGGAAAGAAGGGAACACCTGAAAAGGCAGGTGTTGTGTGTCTGTCATTTGTGGTGTGAGGCATTTCTACACAAATCCTTTGCTATGATTTTCATCAATAAGGTGGGAGCCATGATATTTTAAATACCAAATGGTTATTTTGAGAATTAAATAAGATAATAGAACCTTTGTTAGATTGGATGAAATATTATTGTTTATTTTTTTAGCTATTAAAATAGGCTTTTTTTTTTTTACAGGCCAGGTATGGTGGGTTCCATGCCTGTAATTCCATTTATTTATGACACTACGGCAGCTCCCGCCCTCCACCCCAAGTAGAAGTATCATGGTCCAAAGCAGGCCACACAAAAATATCAGACTTCATTAAAATAGGCTTTTTGAAAAATCTTTTCTCTTTCTTATCTTCATCTTTAATTTATTATTTTCAGTACTGGGATTTGAGCTCACTACTCTGCTGGATTGACAAGAAGTCTCATTGGAGTCATAACTCTTGCTCTTCATGATTTTAGTTGTTTTTTCTTTCCATTTGTTTGTTTGTTTCAGTTAAAGTCTTGTTTCCCTGGTTCGGCTTCAGATCATGATTGTTCTACCTATGTCTCCTGCCTAGTTTAAAGTAGAGACTATGACCACCATTCTCTGCTTGTTTATTGAGATAGGATCCAGCTAGCATTTGCCCAAGCTAGCTTCAGATCATGATACTCCTGATCTCCACCTCGAGTTGCTGGGACAACAAGCTTGAACCATCATGCTGA